>NC_060154.1:11627902-11673865 GCF_021292245.1 Micropterus dolomieu
CCCCCCCCCCCCCCCCCCCCCCCCCAAAGCTTTATTCTGTCAGTGCCATACACGACAGTGAGCAATGGGACTCTGGATGGAGTTTGTCACTGTTTGGGGGCTGCCAGCCCATGACAGAGAGAGAGTGAGCTTTGGCTTGCTTCATATCTCCATCTTCATAAATACAAGCTCCCCAACTGCTGAACCATCTGTCTGACTTAATAAGAGAACACATACCTGCGGTCAAAGCAGGCCTACTGTCTGCAGTCCTTGCGTGCTGTTTGTGTATGTACTTATACTTCCATTATTTCAGACATTGCAGTTTTAATTAACTTTCTCCTCAACCTTTCTTGCTATGCAAACCTAATGCCTTGTATCTAGGCATTTCATTTTCTTTTTCAGTAGTTCAGGGGTTCAACATCTCACTCAGATTACATCAAACGGACATGGTTATTGACTTTAATTTACTATTGGAGGGATCAGCTTATACCAAATAAAATGAAAAAACATGTACCAGCCGGCATTACAGTATCTGTCCACATAACATCCCAGTCACAATAGATTCCAGGGACCTTGTTTAATTTGAACAAAAAGTTGAATAGCAGAAGTTGAACCCTTTTTAATCTGGTCACCAAGTGTCATCCACTGCTCAACTCTCTGCTCTGCTAAACTAGTTTATTCTGTAATAAACAGAAAAATAACTTACCACAGAGCAGCCACAGTGATTAACCAGTGTTTCCCACAGATTGACAGCGTAAGTGGGGCGGGGTAGCAGTCGACTGTCACAGGTGTTATGCCACATTTTGCATGCCTGCCGAGAATTGTAGGAAATGTTCTGCTTTTAAACGCTATACTATTCTTTGTGGGGTTAATCATTAGTGATAAATGATCAGTGTATATTTTATGAACGTTAATCGTTAATATATTATTACACTTCGTAAAGGAACCATTTCTCGACATTCAGCAAAAACACGTGGCGTTAACAGTGTTCAAACAGCAAAGTGTCCTTAAGAAGTGAATTGTATAATTGGGCAAAACAGATATTGTAGGCTACCTACCGAAATTTGCATCCACCTCGAGGTGTATGCAATTCACGGCAGGCATGCAGAATTCGGCACAACACCTGCGATGCAAAACGTCACTAGACCTCAGTAAGCTCACGCAGTCTAACGGAGGTAGATTGTGTATGACATGACGGCGCTGTTTTTATTCCCCTATCTATCAAGTAGGTTAAAGTCAGCCAGTTATCTCGAACGCACCTGTTGACTACCACTTATACAGCGTGGTAACTTCGAAAGGTGTTTTCCAAAGTTAACATAGCTCTCTTTATTAGCTAGGCTCCTTAAATGCTTGCTAATAACTGTTTTGAAGATGGGTCTCTGACTTTAACAGTGTTGTGTTGGACAGATTTGTGCAGCGGTGTTTATGATACCAACCATTCAATTCACAGACGGGTCTGTTGTCCATGTTTGCGAAAGAGAGAGAGAAAGACAGAGAGCGACCGAGTGAGACGATGTGCGGAGCGAATATGCGCTACGCAGCGCTGCAATCAAGAACAATTTTAAAATGGTTCGCCAAATTTACTTGGGCGGCTGTTTAATCTACCTGGGCGACCCGCCCAAGTAAAGCTTATTTATGGGGAACACTGTTTACATACTGTAGCTGTAATCTATTGGCAAGTTTGGTCGACTACAGCTCAGCAGTGAGCCCACTAAAGCACTGAACATGGCAAAAAGGATCTTGAAAATTATTTCTGAAAATAGTTGCTAGGAGGTGTCTGCTGCTGCACCATTATGTCGCTGAATGTTAACAGTTTCAGTGTTCTGGGTCTGTAGTATTCTCAATGAAAGCCTCTCTCCGTTCCTTTGGTGCTCAGTCACACTTTGCTGCTATTCCCCCAGGTTTCCACGGTGATTTTTCTGTCTGGGAGAGGAGCAGAAATCATCCTCCCAGTTCCCAGACTAAATCACATCACTTTGTCATCTTGCAAGTGAATTGTAGAGGACTCACTCGTCTTTTTTTTATATTTGTTTGCAGACATGTCTTGTTTTGTTGAGCACAGACATGCTGCGATTGGACATACTGATTTTATATTAGACGTTGTTTATGTGTTGACCTATGCCCATGATAATCAATAAACAAAATACATTCTTTTAGTTGTGTGGTAGGCTTACTGCTTTATTAAAGTGATAAAAGAATATGACTGCTCTTGTAGCAAACACTGCTTAGAGTAGTTAAACTGAACAATATTTTTATAATTGAAGACCACGGAAAGATGATTATCTGCCACATAAATGTAGCATTTGAAAATAGTTCACAGCATTTGTCGAGTAAGTTTTACAAGGGCAGTTAGTCATATTTGTTATCATCTTGGAGTTTCATACTTAACATGTCACTCACATGCTACAAAGATAGTTTACATAGACTTTCATTATCACATTAGATACCTGTGATTTCACACTGTTGGTACTTGTAAGATGAGAAACAGCCCAAAGGCAGCCTTTGCCACATCGAACCCCTGTACTGAATTTAAATTTGCAATTTCTAAATTAAAATTGTCAGAGAACAGTCCCCAATGAACCTACTTTAATTTCTAACGACAGCACTATAACATGATAAGCACAGAGATTTCACTGTGTCTCGATGTTGGTGAAGGTTGCGTTTCCGGGAAGGGGCTAACTGTTTATTTTTGGCCAATGCTTATCTGAAGGATGAATGCTTCAAATCCCTTCAGTTTTAAGGCAAGCTTTGTAACCCACAGCCCACCCTGCCACCAGTTACTGCCATTAGATGGGCAGCTATATTGTGTGAGATTAGTGGGTACTGTTTTATCACAGGTGACATTTACAATGACAGGTGCAGCAGTAGAGTGCGGTATATACAGTTTGTTGTGTACACAGTCTGGTCTACAGTTGTGAAAGCCATACACCCTTGCTACTTAACATTTCCACAATGCTTACTAGTTTTTCAAATCTCCCCCTTTCTATTCAACAAAGTAGTGTTGTTGAATGGGGATGTGTGTATTAGTAGATAAAGAAGGGAACAAATTAAGTTGGAGGGTGAGGGGAAAAATGAGAGCAATTTAGTCATTATTTACTTGGTCAGCATTTTTTCACCTGCATACATCTCAGTGAAAAAACTTAGAAACATTTGTGTAACAGACACAGGCAAACAACGCTTCAGATAAGTTTTTGTCTCATTTCACAGTAGGTCTTAATAGGATAAGCAGCTGGATGACATACAGCCCTGCTGTGTACTATATTCAGCCTTATGCATCTTTACCATTTTTAATTACCTCTACAACCATTCTTCATTCTTAGGATCATCTTTCTTGTTATTACTGTCCTCATCTGCGATGGTGTGATCAAAGCAAGCATAAAGAATTTTGGATAATCAACATTTTCCAGCTTCTGTTGGTCGGGTCATGGAGGTCAGACTAAAGCCCTGTTTTTTTTATTACTACTTGGCACATCCATTGAGTCTACTGATCCATGGAGAGTCACCAGGCTCTAGGTTTTCTGTGCTCTCCAACAATTTAGCTTCATTAGGAGCCCAAGTATACTTCAGGGCTCATTGACTGCCTGCCTCAGGGTGAGTTTTTGTTTTCCCAGATCTTGTGTATCTCCAAATCTGTTTCCCTCCTCTAATTAACTTTTTATATGATAATAAAGTGGATCTCGTCCTGGCCCTTGAGGTTGGAAACAATCTCCATAACCTCTTTAATAGTTTCATAAAAATAAAATGAGCCTTTAAATCTTTTTTACAAATAAAAATAGCACATTTTCCCAGATACAATTGGGGCAATACTTACCTTGTGTTCTATTGGGTTTGTAGTTTCCTGGCATGTTGCTGTTTTTACTAAAGGTTTCATGATGGTAACAATCAGCTGTACCCATGCTTACTTGCCCCCCTCTGCCCTCCCACTTTCTGCTGCAACACGCCCTGCCATATTTTAATGTTTCCGTCTGTCAAGTGGTGTCTAGATGAGATGTTGGCTGGATATTATTTTGCTGGGGAGGGTGAGCCGCTGTGTTTCCAGTAATTGAACACAAGGCTCTCAGTACAGCTCAGGAAATAATAGGGCCAGAATGTAATACACCAAGCATGGCACAAAAGAAAATATTTTCATCTCTCTCTGTCTACCGTTTTTTGTTTGTTTAATCTCCCTGCTTTTGTTTCCCTTATTCCCAAACTTGGTGCTGTACCTGCCATTTTCTACTCACTTTTATTCAGCACCGTGGTTTCATTTAACACCTCTGCCACTCTACAGCTCTTCTCTTCTCGAGTCAGCAGAATGAATCATTGACCTGTAATGACATTATGAGAGGTTTGTGGAGTCATCTTGAGGTGCGAGTGATTACATTGATTTAGCTGACGCTTTTATCCAAAGCGACTTACAATAAGTACATTCAACCAAGTATCAACTTCATCAAATTTGCTCAACTGCATCAAATGCTACAATAAGAAAAATAATAAACAATAAGACATAGAAGCATTTTGTTTTTTTATATTTATTGTTTTAGACCTGTTTATTTTTAGGAGCCAAGGTGCAGTCTGAAGTCTAAGTTTTCAGTCTGCAGCCGAAGATGTGTAAAGTTTCTGTTGTCATGATGTTGATGGGGGCTCTATCCACCATTGTGGAGCCAGGACAGCAAACAGTCATGATTGTGTTTAAGCGATAGCTGGGCCCCCTGGTAGTGAGGAGGGAGTAAGTAAAAAGCTAGGTGGCAGTAGTAGAGCCAGAGCCATTTTATAGAGGGGACACGCCACTCAATCACATCCTTAATGTAACTCTATGGGGAAAGCCCATAACGGCAAAGTTGTCGGTTATCCCACCCCACGCCAATCGTGTGGTTCCACTGACGTAAGGGTCTGTTTTAACTCTACTGCGCATGCGTGTAGTAGTAGTAGTATAGTGTGGTAGTAGTGACGCATGCGTAGTAGAAGTATAATCGGTCTGGAAAAATGCTTTTTAAACCTTATTTTGGGGCAAAGTTGTCAAACTGTTTCGGCGATTTTACTGCTGATTCTGCCTCTGCCATAGTCCAAAATCGGAAACACTGGTACCACATTAACCTGCCATATTTTACTCGCTATCATATTTTAGAGTTTCTTTGTTGCAAATTTACAAACCCATGGGACACCAAACAAAGGCCACTCCACTGTACACTCATGATGTGTGTGTTTTTCCAATTGGGAGATTACAGGGATGTATCATTTAAACATTTTCAGCCCAGTTGCTGCCTTTCTGCCTCCGTTTTTTGCTTTAAAGGTCCAGTGTTTAATATTTCTGAGGTGAGATGTATTGACAGAAATGCAATATAAGATCCATAACTATGTTTTCAGTGGTGTAGAAAGACCTTACATAATAAACATTATGTTTTTATTACCTTAGAATGAGACATTTATATCTACATAACACACGTTGCATCGTCATTTTCTACAGTAGCGACAGTAGCTGAAAACGGACAGTGCTACAGAGTGCGTTTCATCACTACATTCTTGTTCTACTTCTGGTAGAATTCAGGCAGTGTAGACACTCTTCACTATGTTGTATACGTACATTAGAAGAAGTAGTAGTTATACAGCAGGGGTTGGCAAATAAGTTTTGCATCAGAGCAGTGTTTTGAACCGTTAGATGGTGGGTAAGAATACAAGACATAATATTGACCTCTGTAAACCGTGTTTTCACTTAGCTCAGTTTGTAAAGTGCAAGTCTCATCCCGGGGGTTGAGAGTTCAAGCCTACCTTGTGACAACTTTTTTTTCTTTCTTTTGATCAAATTGATTATTCAGCAACTGTTTCTCACATTACAGCATTTGCTGCAGTGTTTGTGTTTTGGTGTTTGATCTGCATCCATCAACCTATGGACGCTTTATCATTTCTCTGTATATCTAGGCAGAGAACATTTAAGGGGAATCGTGTTTTCTGACGGCTCTTTCAGAGGTGTGTCAAGCAGGCAGCAGACTCTTTTAATGTTTCAAAGTTTTAAATTCAAAGTAAAAGCTCAGTTCAACTCCAACTACAGCATTACACTATATAAGCTTCTTCCGCTTTTATTTTGTTGGCAAAACCACTAAAGAGGAAGTGATTATGTGAGTAACTGTTGGTGACATGACTGAGATCTATTTCAGCACCGTTATCAAAGTATTTATTTATATTTTTTGCCGCTATCAAAGCACCATAATCTGACTGTGGGCCAGATATTATTGCTGGCGGGCAGTTTTGGCAAGGGTCCATAATCATAGAGAGAATTAACATGTTTCCCTTATCAATGTTTGTATAAACAAACAACAACAAAATTGTCCTTTTATTGTGGCCAGCCTAAGGCACACCTGTGCTATACCCATGCTGTCTGATCAACATCTTGATATGCCACACCTGTGAGGTGGATGGATTATCTCGGCAAAGGAGAATTGCTCAGTAACACAGATTTTGACAGATTTGTGAACAGTGTTTGAGAGAAATAGGCCTTTTGTGTACATAGAGAAAGTCTTAGATCTTTGAGTTCAGCTCATGATGAAAGGGGGCAAAACCAAAAGTGTTGCGTTTATAATTTTGTTCAGTGTACAATGTGGTTAATAATGGACTGTGGTTCAGTAACACACTCTTGGCTTACATGTTCCATGTTATCTGTCAGTGGCCAAGTCGCAATAACATGGTTTTACTAAATAATTAAGTAAATATAATTTCTTAATAAATATACCTAAAGAAACCTCATTTCTTGGCTGGATACTCTCTGCTGTCTCAGAATAGACACCTTTTGAGCTGTGTCAGCCACCGTAGCTGTCCTACACTCTTTGAAAGGGTAGGGAGCAGTGGTAGACTTGAAAGTTAGTTGCAATTCACAACCTCATCACTAGGTGACACTAAATCTTACACACTGAACCTTTAAAAGTGACCAAATGCTGCATTTTAAACTAAGTGTGCGTGTGTTTTTTGTTTGTTTTTTTCTGTTTCTGTATCAAATTGCTGTGAAACAAATAACAGTAGCTACTTTTGGGTCATACTAACAGTCTGGTAACAGGTGTTGTTTTCAGCTCAGATTAGCTAATGAACCTGACTATATTTACCTGCCATACACATAGTGCTTTTTTCACTCCACACTGCAGTAATATTAGCATTCAAAAATCGCTCTCATTAGTAAATACAGTTTTCAGTCTATACGCTGGCTGAATGTAGCTTTATTAATGGCTTTTCCTCCATATTGCAGATCTAATTTAATTAGGGTGAAATCATGTTATGTGAGGTATATTATAATTAATGCTATTTGCACCCATTTCAAATGCACAACTGGAGGATATTAATAATGTTACACATTCTTCAGTTCATAACACACTGGTCATACATATGAATCTAATGATATACGAGTTGTAAAACTTGACAAATTCTTTTTATAAATGCATACAATTGAAACTTGAGGACCATTTCTCTGTAAAGTGTAATTCCTGCTGCTACTCTCCCCTGTTGTTTCTTTGGCATTGACTTCCATGCTGTTTTTTGGGCCTCTGTTTGCCGCAGACTGTTACCTCCTCTTTTGATTGCTCACTGTAAAGTTTCAGTCAAGAATCTGTGAAGTGTAACTAAAAGATTCATCTGTAGTGCCTGATCCATATGCAGGCAAACAGCAGTATTCCACCACTGTGGAGGATTTGGCTTGTCTTTTTGCTGTCAAACATCGACTCAGCTTCATCTCCTACCTGCAGATGTCCTCTGCTCTTAACACACAGTCATCTCTTCCTTCTCTGCTTGCGTTTCTCCCAGTGTACCTGTCGTAAGGACATGGTGAAGATCTCCATGGACGTGTTTGTGCGCTGCCTGCAGCCGGATCGCTACGAGCTATGGAAACAGGGAAAAGACATCACGATGTTGGACCACCTTAAGGCCACTGAGCTCAGCAGTCCTGAACTAGAGACCTGGAGGCAGCAGCGTGTAACCCACCGAGCAAACCTCCTGCGAAGGTAAGAGGTCAAACTACAAAAATGTATTTGGTTTTGATACACAGGTTACATGTGTTAAGCCTTACAGTAATGTAAATATCCAAATCTGCACATTAGTAATCTGAATGCATTTGAAAGATGTCTTGTTTCTCTGTATATTAAAGCTGGAGGGTGAGACTTTTTTACATATAAATGAACTGTGAATGATCTGTTACATTCAAGCCCTTGTCAAATGAGTTCACACAATGCTGATTAAGCCTATCAGCGCCCCATAAATCTGTCTATATTCACAGTATACCGAAGTTTTTGAATTAAACCTGTAGTGATGTGTTTTATGCCAACCAGCAATAAGTGGTTTGTTAGAGCTGAAGGTGGGAGCAACGTATCGACAGCAGCAACTCAGTATGGCAGAGCCTATATGTGATAAGCGCGCATTGACTGTGTTGTGTAGTAATAATAATAATAATAATAATAATCATCTTTATTTGTAGAGCACTTTTCAAAAACAAGCTACAAAGTGCTTTAACAAGTGTAAAGACAATAATACCCAAGAGACAATAATACAAAAACATTACAGTAATTACTGTAATTAGTGTAATTACTCTCACTGTCAGAAGGGGGAGACAAAAGTTCTGCACTGCAGGAGTAACTTCTGCTCTCAAATGGATGTTTTCTTTTGTTGTTTTCGTTTATGTGTGTGTGGGTGGGGGGGGTTCTGGGTCCTTGATAAGTCACTGGGACTTTTAATTTATGAAAGACGCCGCTATATTTTTCACTTCTCCAGGACTGTGCTAGCGTGGCCTATAAACAGCACAAGCCTTTTGCTGTCTCACTTTACTGAACTAAAGTGACTGTAAACCTGGAAATAGCTGAAGCTACTTAGGAGCAAGAAACCCCTTGTCCACGGATGAAAGAATTGCCGTGCTTGAAACTAAAACACACCGATTTGAATAAAAATTGATAAGTGGACCATTTGGGAATGATACCACTTCACCACAGCCTCAAAACAGTGGACAAGAGGATGCAAACACACAACAAACACCAAAAAGACTACCAAGAAACAGGAGGATATTGTCTGTCTGGCAAGAAATCTGTAAGTAGTAATCCTAAGATTTGCGACGCTGTTGGCGAGGCAGAGTGCCTCATCAACTGCTGTGCTTAGTAGGACACAGTCGTGGAAAACTGGAAAAAGGATGAGTTAGCAACAAAACTCAAATAACAAATTGTACAACTTGAGAACAGATTTGCACCACTGCTGCAGGATCCTGGATCTTCTTCTGATGAGCTGCTTAACCTCTCTGACTGAGAATAATTCTGAAAGCAAAAGGGCTACAGAGAAATCTAATGACTGGGCCTCAAACTCTGATAGTGGGTGATTTTGCTATTTAAAGATGTAATAGGCATGAGCATTAAGAACACCAAAATATATTGCTTTCCCAAGGATATGGTCTGTGACATGACAGAATGAATTGCACGTATTCTGGCTGCACACCCAATTGTGAAGAACATCATAGGGACCAGTGACTTTGTGAAACAGCAATCAGAGATCTTGAATAGGACTGGACCGATCCATGGAACACACTCAGCTCCTTAAATACTGAGGTGTTGGCCCTCTACCACCAGTCAGAAGAGGAGTTGAGAGATTGTTGGCACTGAACGCCTGGCTTTCAAATGCATGTATTGTCCATTCAGTGCACCTTATTGACAGTTTAACTTTCTGGGACTGCAGACTATCTTTTTAGGGCAGATGGACTTTGCCTCAACAAGTTAGGAGTAAAATTGTTCACCTCTAGCCTGTTTTACTTCCTGCATCGCCAGATGAAAGATCTGGTCACTGCTGGGACCCCCGCTCAACTCCTGGTTTATCTCCCCTAACAGATATTGTGTTCATGCTTTTATTGCACACAATCTCACTGCAGTAGACAGCAACTGCTCTGTTGCTGCCATGACCTTAGTCTTCCGTAAAATACAGCTCACATAGAAGTGAGCACACAACTGCTGTTCTTAAATCTTTACACTGGCTTCCAGTTGCGTGTAGAATAGATTAGAAGTGATGGATGTACCTTGAGTCAACTTCCTGATCTCAAATGCGCCACAAGTTTAACCACCTTCAAATCTAAATGAAAAACTCTGTTCGCCTGTGCCTTTGATTGATTTGTTTCTCTACTGCACTTTTATTTCCTTCGTTGCATTTGGGGCAGTTTACAACTTGCTTACAACTTACTATAAAAATTTCATCTTAATTGATTGTCTTTTATTTGTTATTGTCTTGAATATCATTCTAATGCTTTTCTCTTCCAATGTCAAGCACAGAATTGAGTTTGATCTGTGCTTTAAATAACTGTGCATCTAAATAACATATTGAGTTTTTATATATATATATATAATGTGAATTTAATTATATACTTGTTTTTGTTCCCGACCCCAGGGCCATGCAGAAGATGAAGCAGTTTCGTCGTCTAAAGCTGGAGGAGGTGAAGGTGCTAGCAGAGGATGGCATTGAGCTTAATGCTGCCGAGTACCAACGACAGGTGGAGGAGCGTGAGGCTCAACGGAGGCAGGAGAGAGAGGAACGTTTAGCCCGAGAGGCCATGATGACCCTGGAGGCCATGGAGCGCGAGGAGCAGGAAGCCGCCGAGGCTGCTGCTAAAGCAGCAGAGACTCCAACTGTAGAGGGTGAGGCAGAATGAGCAGTAAGAGATTGCACTTTGTTTATGTTGTTTATGAAACAGAAAAGTAATGGGTTTAATTCCAGAGCACGGCACTAGTTTAATGTGAATATGATCAAAACCAACACAGTTGTATGCATTAGAAGTGTTTTTCCAGATTTTCCTATTCTTCAGCTGCAGTATGAAATATGGATAACTCAACTCAGCATGATTAAAACATTCCAAATTCATTCCAAAATTCACCATGTCTATCACCTCTTCAAAGCTTTTGATGAGCCATCACTACTCTTCTGAGGTTTCTTTCCTCTTTGCTAGCTCAAAAACCTGAGGCCAAACCACAGAATTTGACAGAGGACATGGAGAAAAAGAAGCAGAAAAAGCCGAAGAAGTCAAATATCCACAGCGCCATCACTGGGTTTGAGCAAGCGTTTGAGCAGTTTGCTACATCCGGCATCAAGAATTCAAAAACGGCCATGGTCAGTCATCCAGGGAGCTCTCTTACCCCAAGACAGAGTGACGTCCCGGCAGTGGATGTGAGTGCCACCCAGGTGAGATTTTCAGCTCAAAGTCGAGTTAAGTTATAACAGGCCAAAACACTTTGATTGTTCTTAATCCACAGTTGCTGGTATGTTACATTAAAAATATGTAGCTGGCTTATCTGAAAATAGAATTCAACTTCCAAATTTGGTTATCTGGTACAGTTGCAAGTAAAGCAGGTTAATTTAATGCGTGAAAAATTCACCAACAGTTGCTGATATCAGTTTAATGCTAAAATTGTACTACGTGTAGAAAACCAAATATGTGAAAACATACAGCTGTGCTAGTAACATTTCTAGGGCTGTCCCTGACTAAGGATTTACATAGTCGAATCAGCATCGTCAAGTCCTGCCTATAGTCGACTGATAGTCGAATCGTGTGTATTTTTGTGCACAGCTATTGCGAGGGGGAGACGGGTGTTATACACGGTAGCTCCGCTTTAATCTTGAGAAGCTGCAGAGCTGCAGTCTCTTTTCATTGAACTTACACTGTAAATTTCCAGCTAAACTGAGGCTTTTTGAAGACCCTTTTCTCTCTCTCTCTCTTGCCTGTCATTCACCAGTCTCCTACAGAGTTTTACGTGCATTACTGCTGCCAACAACTGCATGCACGTCACGGTTCCCTGCGGGTCTATTTCTAATAGTCGGCTATTTAAAAATGATAAAATATTCTTTATGTGGTTCATCAACGGTGATAAATTAGTCCCGCAAGGTGCGAACAACTCTGCACAACACCGTGAAGCTGGGGCTCGGTCTCTTCAGCAAGCGTTCCTCCACTGCCACTGCATACATACACGCTACGCTTACACATGTGCACTGACGACCCAGGGTTAGGGTTACAATTTTGGATTCATTCACGCACTTCAAAAACATTTATTGAAAGTTTTATTGTTTTTACATATTTATTTACAGTATTAAATGTTGAAATGTATATTGTAATAGGCTGTATATTAATTTATCGGGAGAAAACTGGTAGTTCTATGTAAAATCAGACGTTGAGCACCCCCATATAGCCAAAATGGCATGATCCTTGTTTCACTGCGATGCTTCGACTATGAGATTGACAGTCGAATCAGGGGTCAGCCCTAAACATTTCTATAATATAATTTCCATAAAGTACTTTCCCACAGCAAAACAACAATTTGTAATTCTACCAATTATGCTGCTACATATTACAAAGTTAAAGCACTTTGTTTTATGTTGTCTTTCTCTATGTGTGTGTGTGTGTGTGTGTGTGTGTGTGTGTGTGTGTGTGTATGTATGTGTGTGTATATATGTATATATATATATATATATATATATATATATATATGTATATATACACACATTATTATTTATTTAACATTTGTTGTTCACTCTTGTGTTTTATCAGCCATCCTACTCCAAGATGAAGATGCCAACAGAAGTAAAAAAGAGTCGCCGTCACCCCCTCAGCAAGCCGCCCATGCGCTCCCCTCTGTCCATCGTCAAGCAAGAACCAACAAGCGACCAAGGTGTGTGGCTTTGAGTGTATTTTATCGTAAATGTATTCTTATTTTAAACTCAGCACTGTTTGGATGGACAGTTTTCAGTGGTGTAAATACTATTTTAATTTCTCCATGACATGAATAAAAATGGGGTCATAACTCCCAATAAAACTGTTACCTTTAAAGATTATTCACACAAATTTACCAAAACATGATTTGCAAGAAACCCATGTAAGTTGAAAGCTGACACTGACTATTATTCATCTGTCGCCGTCCTTTTTTTCCTCTGTCCCCCTCAATAGTAATCCCACTGATTGCCCTCTCCATCATGGTACTTAAATTGAAGAAGACATCATTTTTATTTTGATTATCGATCTGGAGAAAGAAAAACAAACGGGACTAAAGCTCCCTGTGGGGACACTGAAATCAAGACGCCAAGGCCTCTTTTCACTCCCCTCCCTTCCGTCTTTTTCTTTTCATTTTCTGACTGACACTTATTGATCCGGGGATCATGACTTCCAATTACCTACTTTCAAAGTCACTTTCAGTCAGCAGCAGGGGACCCGACTCAGGGCCTGTCCTTCAGAAGCATGGAGGGGGGTATAAGGAGAAAGAGCGAACTGGAGGAGGGAGAAAAGAGTGTTAAATTGCAAGCTTGTGAAGAGTTCTACCTGACTTCTGTCCAGGGTTAGCAAACAGTCTGGATAAGTAGCTTCAGGGGCTTCAGTGCAAAATTGATTTCAGACCCTCAACAGCAAGTTGTTGATGTCTGTGCTATTTGTGCTCATCGGCCAATTATATCAGGAGTGGTGGTGTTATTGTCTGGAACAGACGGTGCTATTTTTGTCTCATGGCAAAGGCTCCCTTATTAAAGAGATCTTTGGGCTTTTCCAAAAATGCTTCACCTGCATTTCAGAGAAAACTGAAATCATTACCAATAATAGATCTTCCAACATCTCTTCGGCATGCGTCACTTACTTCAGATTGTGGATGCCTTCTTTTTGGAGCAGCACATCATTAATGCGTGTTGTTTTCTTTATAACCCGCAGAGCTGTCCTCACCCATGCCGCTGGACAGCAGCATGAAGAAACAAGAGCACCTGTGGCAGAATCACTCTCCCAACTTCCTGGCAGAGAAGGCCTTCAATTCTGCAGTGGCAGCACTCAAACCACACTGTGCTATCTGTTCACTCTTCTGTCCCTACACAAAGGTACAGCCACACACTCCAGCAGAAGCACATAACACATGTAGTAGTTGTAGCTGCAGGTTAGTGGTAGTGTTATTGATGTAGTCAGTAGTTTGAGTAGCAGTAGTTCAGGTGTAACAAATTTGTTTGTATAGCTAACTATCAGAACTACTAATGACAATTGTGGGCCACAATTACAAAGGAAGGAATGTTTTTTAATTCCATCCTCTTTCCATTCATCCCAGCTATTGTAAAGGCTGACCAAAAATCTACATTGATTCAATCCATTAACTGTATTACCTTCTTTCCTCTGGCTATTCCAGCAAAACAAAGACGTCTTAATTGTGAATGAAACCAATCGCACCTCCTTTCCCCGTCATGGCAGTCGGACTAGTCCACTGGTCCCAGAGATGTGCTTCAGCGCAGGCAACACTGAGCCTTCACCTACCAACCATCACATTGGAGAGGATGGGACCAGTCTTCTGCTCTGCTGTTCATCTTGCCAGATGCAGGTTCATGCCAGTAAGTAGAAAACCCTCAGTACAGCAAGAAAAGATGCTGGCTGTATGAGAGTAACGTTGGGGCCAAATATAATGTGTTGAGGCCTTTTTGCGTAATGACAGCTGGGGGAAGTTGCACAAGTAAAAAGCTAGGCTTTCCCAGCATATGTTAATGTTGTTGTTTAAGATGAGCAACAAAAATAAATTCGAGCACAACACAGTATTTGAATGCTGTTAATGAAATGAATGAAAAGTCAACACTCTTTGCGAGAAAGCTTCCTGCAAGAGACTTTAATTACAGCTTTTACATTGAAGCAGCTCAAGGAAGTGTGATTACAGTCACTGAGAGCAGCCTCAGGTTCAGAAATTATATTTAAAATGAATGGCACCAAATGTAAAACTTTACTATGTAATTAACATACATAGGTGGGCAGTACATACGGATGTGAAATAGGGGTGTGTAAAACATTATGTTGTGGATTTAAAAACGTGTTTTTTGCTTCTTGTTTATTGTTGTAGAAAAGTTATGTTTGATTCGGTTCAGCTGGGAGACTAGTAGCTGTGGGCGCGCTGCAGGATTTGATCTGTAACACTCTGAATCTTGGTCTCAGCCAACTACAAGCCCATACATGTACTGACAAGCTTTACAGACAGACTCTACCGGACATTTCACAAGTCTTCTTTGTTCACAACTTTTTTTTAAATCCCTGGATCCCTGAGAATAGTGTTGGAAAAATATGAAGCACAGAAGATGACTCCGCTACAGCAGTGCAATAACCTGTCAGCTCATTTCCCCTTTTGCCATGCTCAGTGAGGCTTCTTACTTTAACTCTCCTTGTCTTGGGTTAAACTGGCTAAGAGGCTGCTCAACCAATGCAAAGGCAGCCCCAGCTCTTAAACACACACCACTTTTTACTAAGAATGATCTCTTTTAAGGGCAGATGGCTTCTGTCAAAGCAAACCGTGAATGGTGGCTTGTTGACTTTGTGTATGAGTGAATTGGCCCTGGAACCTCAAGTCAGTTTTATTTATATAGCCCAATATAACAAATCACAAAGGAGTGACAAAGGGTGACAGAAAAAGTTTTAGAACCACTGATTTAGTGACATGTTTAAAAAATAAAGTTTAATGATAAGATCAATATAGCTTTTTGAAATGTCTACACGTGTGGATGTTTTGTGTCAGGCAGCACATACAGCAAGATAAATTACAGCACGGACGTGTGCACATGTGCTCAGTAAGTAACACACATACACACCAACCCTCCTGGGTTCTTATTATCCCAAAGCTGGAGAGCACCTTCAAAAGGCCAGTTCATTAGTCATCCAGGGATGAGCTGGGTTCAGCTGGGGAAGCAGCGCTGCTATTGATAAGAGGACATGAAGCAGAAAGAACTCCTGTCCAGCTCTGCACTCCATCCCTTTGCTCCTCATTGTTTTAAAATGGGCATTCAACTAAAAATCATTCAGACCTGCCTAGGTGTTACATAAGCGTGCAAGCCTTTTGGTTCAGAAGCTCAAATTGGAGATAGTGAAGAGAGGATTGGGCAAGTTATATAGACAGTGCTAACAAACTGGTTAACAAGTAGGTTTGGTTTTGTCAAGTGCACAAAAACTTAGCAATTATAACAATTTGGAAGTATTTAATATTGAGTTCATGCCAGAGCTTGACTCCATGGAGCCCATCCTTACTGAACATTAATACACTTGTGCATATAGAAGGTGCTTTGGAAACATTAAATGCCAAAAATGCTATAGAAAAGATATATTAAGCCATTAATCTCTCCTCTCTTATAGGTTGCTACGGTGTAAAGCCAGATTCTGTCGGTGAATCCTGGATGTGTTCTAGGTGTGAAGCAGGAGCCTGGACAGTGGTGAGTAACAACAGTACCTTATGCAAAAACATATGGTTCCAACACAAGTCGAGAAAACTGTTCCTACAGTAGTACTAGAATTAGCAGTCTTTTAGTAGGTGAAAATGAAAATCACTTGGACATGGTGCCTTCATGCTTGTGTGTCCTCCATTTCTTCATAAATAGTAAAATCTTCTCTTGTAAAGATTAGATGATCATGCTCCCCAGCACCTATTACAGTAATTGTCTAGAAAAGGTCTGAATTGGTCATGGTATTAGAGCTCAGAAGATCTGTGTGACTGTGTCTTCTGTTTCCCCCACTGCCTAACTTTAATCCTCATTTGCTCTCTGTTTTTCAGGAGTGTTGTCTCTGTAATTTGCGTGGTGGAGCTTTGAAGACTACCACAGACAACCGGTTAGTGGCATATGCTTGGGTTTTATTGTGGCATGTGTTTCTTTGCCGGGGCAAAATTTGCTAAGAATATCACAAATAACAAAACCTCTAGTGGCATATTAAAACGTCATCCCACAGTTAAAAATGAAAAAACCCACTATGACAAAAATATTCACATTTGAATGAATTGCATTTCCTGAGGATTTCTCTTATACAGTCAGAGTTTTCTTATAGTTGTAGCACTTCTTATGGCTTAGAGGGCATTCAATAGATTCTAATGAATTACCTTAATTTTGGTAAAAGGAAGTAGTGGATTCACACTAACTTCTGGCAACCAGAGAAATCAATATTCACATTAAATAACTTAATTTAACTCACCGCTCTCCAAAAGGGAAATAATAGCCAATTAATTAATTTATTTATTCTTAATCTGAAGCTTGCTACCATACATTTCATACACACAAACTACATAATCAAGTTCTTTATAAATAAAAAGTTTATTATGATATGAAAATTTGACACCTGTATCTAGGTTACAGTTTAAAATATCCACCCTGTAGGTTCAACCTAGTTTTGCAGATTGCTGTTTGAAAGGGGTTTGTAAAGCAAGCGCTTGAAAGAGTTAACAACAGCATTCAGAAGTTATCAGTGTCGTATGTCTAGTAGTGCTACCTACCTCTGTTAAGATCTTCAGAAACCTAAAATTTTTTTCATGGCATCTCGCTTTCTGTAACCAGGTGGGTCCATGTCATCTGTGCCATCGCTGTGGCTGAAGCTCGCTTCATCAACGCCATTGAGAGGGAGCCAGTGGATGTCAGTGCTGTTCCTGAAACACGCAAAAATCTGGTAAGTTCACGCAGAGACGAAGTAAAAGTTTATTCATCTCTGTCATGGTATGGTGTGATCTCAGACAGGTTAACATTTAAACACAAGCACGACCATCTTTATAACCAACCATCTTCATGTCTGTCTCTGAAGAAAGTTACTGACTGTTACTCACTGCAGCCATGGAATTCTCTCTTCCTCCCTGATCTCCTTCTCTACTCCTACGGTCTTTCCTGCTCACCGCCTCTATGTCTGTCACTCTCTGCCCTCCCTCCTTCCCTGGTGGATGGATATATTGTGTTTTTGCTAGCTGTGGAGGACATGGGGTAAAACATACGTGCTGGGGGGGGATTGGTTGAAGAATCATCTGCCATTTCTCACTGCGCCAAATGAACTGAATCGATCCCGTGGGCAGGAGGCAATTTCCCCATTGCTGCCGCGTCTTTGAACACAACTTGTCCCCTTCCTCCCTTTCTTTCTCTCCATCCCTCCTTCCCAGTCTCTGCTCCCCTTCCATTCACCTGATCCCACTTCACAGGCAAAGGCATTGCTTGCTGTGCACTATCACAAATCTACAAATAATGTCACCTCTCTCCCTTCCCTTCTCTCAGAATAATCTATCAAGGAGAAGCAGGGTGACATTTGCATCCGAGTGCTGTCAAAGCAGTCTCTTCTTAAAAGGCCATGAGAAGAAGCTCTGCAGTCTAATGATTCGGATGACTGGGCTGATAAAATGTGAACACGCACCTTTAGAACCAGTTGAAATTGCACCGCGTTCAGCAATCTGTGTTTTCTTTCTCCATCTTTGAACATTTGGTTTTCAGGGATGGAGAAATTTCACACAAGCTGCTTTTTGTCTTAGTTGCCTCAGAATTTCTCAGCACAGTAACACTGTGCCTTCCTCAAAAGACATACCTTTCCCAAAGGTAGTGTTGCATCTTGTACCTAGAAGTACTGCGATTTCTGCCTGTGTGAGAAAACAACTTCAAGCTTGGAAAAGCAAGCTGCTTAAATAAATCATCAGACAATCTTTAAAACCGTGTTCCAGCTACCATTCCAGGTCCATTCTTGTGTTAAAAACACACAAACCAGAACACTTATTTTATCAGTTATTATATTAATTGCTGGTCTAATTTTGGAGTTTGCAGTGTGCTTCAGGTGATCGATTTAGTGTGCATTGGCATGCAATGTTTTTGTTTTTTTTATGCTGTCAGTGGCCAGAATCAAAATCAACTATTTTGTAATCCCACAAATGGAGCCTTAAATAAATGTAGGTTTTGTTTGGTTTCTTGTAAAGAGTTACTGATTTTGATTTGGAGATTACATATACATAGATAAACAGCAAGGTGGAATGAGGTTTAAACAAACAGATGGACATATAGCTATTGTTTCTTGGTGCTACATTTTTTTATTCATGCTGCTCTGGTGTCATGTCACCGCCTGCCTGTGATTTCGGCATTGGAATGGTACACCAAGCGGGGGAACTATAAACCATTCCAGCTGGAGAAATATCACACATCACAGCTCTGTTGAGAACTGTTGTACATTTTTCCTGCACCAGTACAAAAATGAAGTATTGGCACTTTAATAAAGAATTTTTATTTTTTATTGATCTGCCTCGTGGTGGGCTACAGCTGCTCGAAGTGTGATTTGTCGGGGGGGGGGGGGGGGGGGGGGGGGGGGGGGGGGGGGGGGGGGGGGGGGGGTGAGTGAAGAAGAAAAGGATGAGAGAGCATGAGGGATTGGGACAATATAGTGTGTGTGATAATGGATAATCACAATAAAACAAGTACACAGAAAGATACAGTCTCATAAGATGAGATAGGTTTGGTCTATATGTCAGATCAAAAAGAAGTTAAATGTATATATTTCCACTCTCATTAAATGTATGTGTTGACAGGTGATATATAATAGATAAATGTTTTCATCAGGATTTTGAAGGGAGGTAATGTTTCTGAAACACCTACCCCGGTGTATTGAGAAGATAATTCAATTTGACGGGCCAAATTCCCACTCATGTCGTTATTCTCTTTGCTTGTTCCAACTCGCCTTTTCATCTCTCTCTCCCTTGTTCCCTCCATTTTAACTGAATTGCAGGACAAATGAGGGATGGGGAAGGAAAGTGTAATGACAAAGGGACAAAGTGGACATGGGAGGGTTGAAGGATCCGAAGTGAATAAAAAATGAAGAATGAAGGTTGTGGGGTCGCGTGTGTGCTAGCTGGTACATGTCAAAGTCTGAAGACTAGACCAGGTTCCCGGCCGAAGGCGAAGATTTGGTTTGCTGGTGGTAGTTTCACGCTTAGGATGTGGGGATGAAATGAAAGGGGTTTGAAAAGGAAAGAGATCCAAGGGAGAAAACCCAATTCCTTGTATGATTGTCTTGAAGACGAGTCTTGAGTTGAAAAAGTGATGCAAGACACCAATGCAGGGAAAAAGAAAGGGGGGAAGAACATGTTGTTGAATGTCATTGTGACGGTTCAGGCTGCTGATATAAAGTTGTTCTTAAAGAAAGTGTTGACATTTTCAGTGAAGGCGGGTAGAGACTCACCACACAACAGACACTGATGACTGCACAAGCACGTTATGTGAGCAAAACCAAAAACAGCCGTTCTATTTTTACTGAATAGAAACCTGTTAGAGTCCCGAACAGAATAAAAGCTGTAAGTGAGGAGAAAATGGTTACACTGATTCCTGATTCATATTCTTCCATCATCTCTCTTTCATAAGATGCCCTACAAGTCCTGCAATTTAAGTATGTGCCAGACTAGAAGAGAGAAATGGGTTTGTGGATAAATTGGAGTCCTAGTTTGAACCTTCTTAGAGTAGGAGGGCAGAGGGTAGGTACTAAGTCTCTTCATAAATAATTGTTAAACAAGTTGATGCTCATTCTGTTCAGACATTTGACGATTATTTAACATAATTGCGTCCAGACTCCTCTTTTGTAAGCTTCTCACGGTTCTTATGAATATTAAACATCAGCAGCCTCAGTAGGACTTGTGATCTTCACTGTGGAAACAGCATGTTCACTGAAACACTAGACATATATATGTGCTTTGGAGGAGGATCTGTAGTTGTGAACTCTAGTGTTTGCCCAGCTACCTGTACATTTCTGTGTTGTAATTTTTGGAATAGACTAAACTTTTACATTCACTGGCACTGAAAGAAACCAGACGTTGCTTATAGTGTGCAACAGTCTGAACCATAAGACCATAAAAATATTCCTGTGTTCCTTAAATGTCATTTAAAGAGTGACAGGTGGAACCTGTATGGATTTGGATCCACGTTTTAAATGGTCATTTGGGTCCTGGGTCTGTTAAACATTGTGCAATACCAGAATGGATCAGAGAAGACCCGGCCGTGATCTTAATGCTAGATGCAACAAAACTGCAAAGCCGATTCTAAACAAGTCGCATTTGTCCTCCATCACCACGACAGCAAGTGGACTTTTAAGCTGAAATAATGATGTGGATTTAATGTGTATTTTACCAACTTTCTTGGCCAAGAGGATTGATCATATGTGTCACGGCCAGGCACAGGTGAGACTCCTTCTACCGATACATTAAGACTACAAAGTCTTGTTATGCCAACTTGTAAAATTTAATAGCAATCCGCTGTGAAATAGGTTCTGATTGGGTCTGTGTCTCCCAGATAGGTTCAGGTCAGACATTTCTCATTTCTGTATGGGTCCAGGTCCCAGTTTTGGTTCTGACATAGATTTTGTACCTGTGGTTTGCTGGAGGAAAGCCAGAAGAAGAACATGCGGTGCCATGTAGACTACGCTTTTCCATTATGCTTTAAAGAATGTAGTGGACTCTTGTCCAGTCCCCGTATGGTATGGATAGGCATTGGAACCTCATCACATGAAATTGTATATGTGTACAAAAGAGGGTTGGTTTCCTTTGTTCAGTGTAGATTCTGGGGTTGTACTCCAGCCTGATTAGATTTCAACTTCAATATTAACTTCATCCAAAAGAATCTTCCATTTTAAAGAGAATGCAAAATATAAGAATCAGCTGTCTCCAACCTAAACCAGCAACCAAAGTCTTTATTTTCTCTCTTCTTCGTAGAAGTGTGTGTTCTGCCACGGCCAGAATGCCAGTCAGAACCGCGGGGCCTGTATACAGTGCTCATACGAGAACTGCGCCACCTCCTTCCATGTCACCTGTGCCCAAATCGCTGGAGTAGTCATGATGCCGGCCGACTGGCCCTACGTGGTGTCCGTCACTTGCCACAAGCATAAAAGGGCCACTCCAAAGGTAAGTACAGAGAAATATTGGTAACACTTTCTATGAAGGTCATCGCTATAATGACTTATGCACATACTTATGACACGATATAATGCGTCCATAAGACATTATAACAGTTGTTATAAACACTTACAAACATGCATTAGGCGCTATAGCAAAGTTCATAACGTATTATGACATTTTGATTTAATGTTTTATAACTAATAGTAATACCAGTTTATATCAGTGTGCGGCAAGAATCTCTGACCATGTTCCATAACACATTATAACCACCGACTCTGCCTCGTTATGAATAAACTTTAGTCACCATTTACAATTAGTGATATAAAATGGAATAATAGCTTATAGTAATGTTTAAAGTTATATAGCATGTCTTTGTTTGCTTTAAGTAAAGTGTTAAAATATCTATCCCTGTATAATATATTACAGGCAGGAAAACAACTTTTATTTATGTTTCTTCGCTTTATGAACAATCTGTGTGAATTTTGAACATTTTGCAGTATAGCACAAAAACACAACATAATTACATCAAGAAAACTCATTGTCAGGGTGGTGGGAGATCGCTCAAGAGAAGACCTGTTGCCAACCATTTAACATCATGTAAGAAGAGGCTCAGATGTTATCACAGATGAATGGCAAGCCTATGGAAACAGCATTAAAGTGTGGGGTTTTGTAACATTCAATATTTTCAGATATGACAAGAGGTTTGGTCAAAGTATAGCTTCTCAGTTACTCAGGAACCACAGAAAGGTTCCCTTCACAGAGTACATGCATGTATTTTAGAGACTGTCCCTACATGAATATCTCAGTTTTACAACTGAATTCCAACAACACCACTCATGTTTTGTGTTAATGCAAGCGTGAGCCACTCTTCTTATTTAGGTTTATGTCATTTGGCTTTTGATGTTATCCAGAGCCCCTTCCAATGAATGAAAAGTTATAGTTATCCTCTTAGTATTTTTCTGAAGAAATAGAAACATCTGTTTGATTGCTACATGGCCATGGTTGAACACACACAAACTGTAGTGAGGCTTGATCCTGTTTGAGTCTCAAATTCTCTGTCCGGGTGTTTCTCCCTCCAGTCTCGGACAGCGCCCAAAGTCCCACAGAGCCTGAACCTTGGCCAGAGAGGGATTGGCCGCAACAGTGACGGCTGGTACCACCACTGTACCATCATTGGCATGGCAACGCAGACTTTCTATGAGGTCAACTTTGAAGACGGCTCATATTGTGACAACCTGCACCCAGAAAACATACTAGTGAGTGTTCTTACAGCTTAGTTAGACGCCTACCTGCAGACAATTTATAGCGATAACAAATTTAATTCTCTTTTTTAAAGCCAGGAGGAAATATCCTAGCAACTGGTATAGACATGGTAGTTGGAGCATCTTAATAAATGAAAATATGACTAAATGTGATTTTAACCTTTAATGACTCACTGCCACATGTTTGCAACAAACCTCATATAACATTACATCCTCAAAAGGATTAAATTCACTCATGATGAAGAGGTTGAACTAAATAAAAAAAATATGCTAGAGTTATATGAAGTAATCTGATGTTGAAAAATAATAAACCTTATCATGGAATCAGGAAATTTTAAATGTATCTTTGTATTCCTTGTGAATCAGGAGTTAATCAGCGTTAGTGTTTAGTAAAATGCCACAATCTTTTCCTTTGTCGTCACCTTTGTCTACATTCTGTTTCTTACCCCCTTCAGAGTCATGACTGCCTGCGTACCGGTCCTCCTGAGGTGGGGGAGTTGCTTGTGGTCCACATGCCCACAGGTCAGGTCCTCAGCGCTTCCTTTGTCAGACAGCACACCCACAAGTTCTACCAGGTGAGGGAAAAACACAGCTTTCAGATATTAGTTGCTCTCATTTACAGTCAAACCTGCTAAAATATGTGTCAAAACTCCACAGCATTGTGTGTGTGGCGGGTCACTTTAGCTCTCTAAATCTCGGAACAGGCTAGCTAAATCTCTGTAGGTAAAATGACATCACATTATAGTTTTTTGAATCACACAATTGATTAGTAAACATATCTTCTCTTTTTTTTAAAGAATAGGAATTTATCACATTCCTGAGTAACTGCTGTTCAAAATTCTTGAAGAAGTGTTTGTTATTCCCAGCTGTAGTGTATATAAATGTATGGACCTTGCCAAGTCAAATTTAATTGTAAGAAGCTTAAAATACTCATTCTAAATACAGTTTTACTAAGATGTGGTGCAAAAAAACAAAGTGTCAGGCAAGTACTCTGTGAGCAACAGAATAATTTACATATTGTTTTGCCACCCTCTGGTTTGGTTCCTTGATGTCGCATTTATCAATGTAGATTATGTAGGAGCATTTTTTGATAAAGTGTGACATTCAAACATCAAGTGGAGAGCTTTAGCATCACTGGTGCATGCTGGGGAATTTATGGCGCAAATATGCAGAGTGCTTACAAAGTGGAAAATGCAGACTTGAAGATGATGATTCTGGGACTGGTGTCAAGGGAGGCAATCTTGAAAGGTACTTACATACATAGATATAGGAATGCATTAGCAGACAAGGTTAAATGAGGCTGTTGAACTTAGATCTTGCCGTGACTGTTTTGTGAGCACATCTATTAGTGTCTTTCTGACACATGCACACACTCAGAAAACAAGGATAGAGTTTATGGGAGACTGTATCATAACCCAAATATCACTTTCTGAACAAGCCTGTCGAACCCTGTCTGGCTCATGCAGACAGACTTAAATCCAATGTGTAAAATATTGAATTGAACCAGCTGTCCTTCAGTGACACGAAGGGAGCAGGGACAGGACTCAGTGTGAGAAGAGGGGCACTGTTAACAATGAATTTAAAACAAGCCTCCAGCTAGTGACTGTGTCAAGGCCACAACCCCAACCTTTTTTTTTTTTAAGGTTTAAAAACACTTAGCTGAGGCTCTCATTCAGTTAGTGAGCAGCTTTGGGGTTCAGTGTCGTGGTCAAGGACATTTTGACAGAACACATGGTTGTTGATGGAACCATTTGTAATGTCTGAGATCCCATCTGTGACTTTCTGGGTACAAGTTTTTATTTTTTGCTCACTAAGCCACTGTGCTACTATTTTCTCCACTACCCACTAGAGCAACCGATGTGGTATCCTGCTGATGTAGCCTTTAGTAATTGTTGTTGGTCAAGTTAAGTGAGATTTTAAATTTTTTTACTCTTCTCCATGTCTGTTCAACTGTGCTCTCTACAAACCAGTTGGAAATGTTACTTGATTGATCCAAAATATAATTTTGTCCGCCTAGGTTGAGTTTCATGACCACAGTCAGCTGATGCTAAAACAGTCAGAGATCTATCAGCTCGACCAGGAACTGCCCAAAAGGGTCCGAACCAGACTGGTGAGTATATTACGGAAATCCTGCTGTATACTGTGCACGCACGTGTGTGCACACACACACACACACACGCACACACACCATACTTAGGTCACTCAGTCTTGTTGTAATAATAACTAAGAGGAAGAACTTCAGTTCTGCACATATTGGCTTAGTTTACACAATAGAATTTAGAATTGGTTACCAGCGGCAAATGATAAGAAAGGTCAGCCCAACAATAGCTTGTAATGTTCAATAAAATGACACTAAAGTAGTTGCAGATATAACAAACTATTTATTCAAGCAAACAACCAACGCATTGCAGCCCACCGTGGGATCAAGGCCTGTGTGTGGGCCAACACATGTAGGCTGTTAGTTTTAACAAATATCTGTTTTATCTGGTAAGGAAGTATGCTATGATAGATTCATGGAAAGCTTCTCTGACATTTAAGAAGTATTCGTGTCAGAAGAAGACGGGGTTGATCCTAATCAGTTGTGAAGACACTTTGCACACAATGGATTATATCCCTAAATCTTACTACACTGAATGATTTAGTAAGACGGATCATTCTTTCTTATCTTGCAGGAATTCATGCAATCTGACATAAACGGGTATTAATAAGTACATTATTCAAACAAACATCAAGGGTGAAAAAAACACTAATAAAATAAGAAGGGGAGGTTCTTAGATGCAAAGAAGCTACTGGCGTTAACTGTGTAACCAAGCTGAAGGTGAGTTTACTTAATTAGAAAACCATTAACCTGTTCTGAGCGATGGACAGCAACAGTAATTTGACCTCCCATTGGCTTTTGGCTAGAGCTGCAACGAATAATTGAAAAGTCGATTAGTTGTCAACAATTAAATTAACTGTAGACTTTTGATTATCGATTAACCGGATTGAGTCATTTTTTTAAGAAGAAATCTCTGATTCCAGCTTCTTAAATGTGAATGGTCTCTGGTTTCATTACTCCTCTATGACAGTAAACTGAATTTCCTTTGGGTTGTGGACAAAACAAGACATTTGTGGACATCATCTTGGGCTTTAGGAAACACAGATCAATGTTGTTCTCAATTTTCTGACATTTTATAGGCTAAACAACTAATCGATTAATCGAGAAAATAATCAACAGAATAATCGACAATGAAAATAATTGTTTGTTTCAGCCCTACTTATGGCGAGATCCACTGGGAATGAAACGAGAAATTGGGTTGTAAATGTAAAATATGCCATTGTTTCTGATCAACTATTTGTTCAAAATGCAAATATTAATAGTGGATACATTTTCACACTCCATATTTGGACACTCTCAAGTCAGACAGTAAATACTAATAATGTACTATATAGCAAATAGGAAGTGATTTTGGACACAGCCAGACACCCCTGATAATCCCTACGCGTCCTCAGTCTAAGTCTGTACCTGTCTGTTTCCAGGCCATTCCTGTCCCAACGGAGGTATTTTCTTCAGGAGATGAAGCCCAAGCAGCCAAACGCCGCTGCCTGACCTCAGGTTTAGGCCCTTCCGCTCAAACCCCCATGGAGACTGCCAGTAAGCCCGTCTGCCCCCTTACTACAGCCCCGGTAGCAGCACCAGCAGCAAAACATCACAGTGTTAGTACACCGCTGACCTCACAACCTCTGCCCCAGGCCGCCACGACCCCACAGGAGGCCCCGGCCACAACCAGTGGCATTCAGATGGTCACTGAGATCCCAATGGACACAAGTGCCGACCTCACCAACGTTCTAATGGCGTCAACCGTGGCCTCAGACCCCACGCTGATTCCACAGACGACCCCTTTTCAGTCGTTGAACTCTGACCCCCTCCTGTCTGCCATTTCCCCTCCCCAGCCGCCACAGCACATGTCCGACAGCTACATGCCGAGCAGTGGCTACGTTTCCTACATGGAGACCCTTCTCCATTCACATTTCCCTCAGGACGATGGACCCGGACCCCTGTATTAAAAACCAACTCCACTATATTATTATTATTCCTTGGCCAGTGGAGGCTGAGCCAATAGGAAGTAAGCTAATGGAGGTGGATTCTACTGAGTGCTGTATTAATGGACAAAAAACATTTCCTTCATCGGCTCTGAGAGCTCAGGGCGGGAAAAGGAACAGACACAGACACACGAGCACTCTTTTAATGCATGTTACTTTTCTATTTTTGAGTTAATGTATTTGCAGTGGTGCTTTAGCCTACTCTGAAGCAGCAGCTAAAAAGGACGAGGGTTTTTTAATTTGTAAAATTATTATGTTGGTTTTTTTGGGGTTTTTTTTTGGCCTTTTTGCTCTTTCTTGTTTTTGTTCAGCTGCTGTGCTTTTCTCCTTCATCGTAATAGAAATACGTCTCTGGGTGGCATCAACTCCATACCTCGTTGCATTAATTCAATGACAGCACACTCCCTTTTTCTTTGTACAGGAAGCTAATTACAATGACTGCCTCTCAGCATTGAGGCCCTGTTTCACTTATTGTTTCTTTTTTAAATAAAATAACCAGCAACAAAATTCTATTTTTCAATCCAGCCACTCTTGGCTTTGAACTGGTGAAACTAAAGACTCAAGTAATAATGTCACATTGTCCATCTACAGGATAATTTCAGTAAGGTGTTTATTATCAGATTGCAAGAGGTAAATGGGGAGATGGGGTAAAAAAAATAATGTATTGTGGGGGGAATCCAGTATTTAAATGTCTTAGTCAAATATTGAAATAATTATTTGTAATAGAAGAAACCTGTTGAATGCAACACTAGTAGATGTGTCTGCAGGATGCATTGAATTTTTGTGAAGATGTGTCACAGTAGTTGACAGGTGAGACCTTTATGTATTGACGTCACTCATATGGTCATTTTTGGCGGCTCCACTTTTCACACCCAAAACTATCTCAGGGTTCCTACATGTGGAAAATAAATTCCGTTTTAACATCCAAGTCTTCACACCGTTAAGGAAATACAGAACAGCCCAGAAAACTGCCTCAAAATATTCCTCAGTCATGATTGGCGCGTGAATATGTTGCTTATATTGTCATTTTTGCTCCTGTTAACAGTTTGTCTGCTACTCTTTACTTTCACATATTTCTCCTATTGACACATGAAGTGGTCAAATGTATGAAGTCCCAAAGGCTCTTAAAAGGATGAAAGTCTGGAAAATGTCTGATATTTGGAAATAGAAAAATACGTAGGAACCCTAAAATCTGGAAATATTTTGTACCATTCTTGGTTTCAAGTGTGTATGAATCAATATTGTATATTAATAACGTGTTTTTTCTATCAATGTATCCTTTCTATGTTAATTTTCTGAATTGGATTCACAAGCTTGGCAAATCTAAAATATTAATAATTTTATTTTGACAGATTGCCACAGGTTACTCCGTTTTACTACTCAGTTTGTACTGGTACATCATTTTTTTTTTTTTTCCCAGATGTGGTCATTTTTTGCTACATAGGTGCTACAGAAACATTAAACTACTGATGGACTGAGTTTCCCCAACACTGTCACCTTGTACATACCGCAGGCCTTGTGTATTGTGAATCAAATTTGTACACATACCTTTCTTTTCCTTCCCCCACCCTGAAATTTGGAGCACACCTGTGATATCCGTCATGAAAATCTTGTTTCATAGGGATTAAAGTGGGTTGCTAGTCGCCAACTCTTCTTCGTTTTGTGTGTTCAGTAGCCCAGAGATTCAAGAAGTAGTTTGTGGGTAACAATCCTCGTACTAACTATGGAAAATGAATGGAAAGGCCGGACTATTTCTTGGCCAGGCGCAGTGATTTCCCGGAGACGAGTCACTGTGAGGTTGTCAGGCAATAAGCTAATTGTTTTTTTGTTTTTTTTTACCTCTGGACAGGGCCAGGCGAGCTGTTCTCTCCTGCTTTCAGTCTTCATGCTAAGCTGTCTGACTCCTGCCTGTAGTGTCTCTCAGGTCTGTGTGGTATTTGTAATCCAAGTACTGCTGTCTCCTACATCATTTAGTTTTCTGGGATACACATTCTGCTTCGGACGTGTTTAATGTGAACACACTCAAGGCCTTTCAAAAAATTCAAGTTAACAAGGCTTCCTTTCCCAGATTTGCTCAAGGATCTTGGATCTTGAATGAATAACATTAGTCTCACATTGACACAAATTTTGGACATTTGTGTCAGTGAACAGCATTGTTAAACCCCCTCAAAATGTTTAAATCCAGATGAGAGGAATTAGTTGTCATGACGTTTTGTAATTTAGAAATGGAACTTATCAGAGCTGATTTTAAGTCTTATGGTCTAAGTTGGAGGTGAAAACGCATTTAAAAAATTATTACACATGCCTGGAATATAACACATGAGATGCTGAAGTCTAAATACAGATGTTCTCAGAAGTGTTCATATGAAGTCTTGTCAATATTCTCACTTTAACCATCCAAACCCTTACCCAACCAGCTCTAATACATAATTTTGCATCTTAAAGAAAATATTACCAGCATGACATTTACTTTATAATGTTGCTTTTCCCTTAAGGGAAAATTATATTTTTTCTATGTATTCATTTAGTAATGGTTAAATTTAATTAAGGCCACCAGGGTTGCCGCTGGTCTGTGGTGTGTAATCGCCTTTCTCCGACATGATCCGCGGCCTCCTACAGAGACGAAGAGATTTTTAAGTGTATTTTCAATAATTGGCAGTGCAAACAGCAGCACTGCTGTTTATTCCTCGCTGCAGCGACTCTTTGGCAGGAATTCTGGATTTGCACATTAAGCACACAGCAGGGAAGTATGTTTTTTCCTCTTCCTTGCTGGGCTTGTCACACAAGTTATTTTAAGATGTTATAATTAGCAGGAAACACCACCCAGACCAGCTGAAACTCCCTGCAAATAAATGCCACATTTTATATTTTTGGAAACGGAATAACTTACTCTGAAGGGACTATACTTATATTTTCATAGGACTGCGGATGCGAGGTAAATTATTTATGCATAGGGAAAGTGCTTTCTTTCTTTTTCTTTTCATTTTGAACCAGCACACATGGGAAGGTTGAAAAATATACTATTCCAAACCGTGCATAAATGGTGGAAATGCTTGAACATGTACAAAACAAGCAGTAAATACAACATTGGCATATCACCTTTTTAAGTGATACGGTAAACTTGTTAGCAAACAGTTGCTGATTTACACATTGAGCAGATGTAGATCAACTTTGACATTCATCTGGACTGGTGTTTCTGGGCACCTGATGAATTTAAGTCAATTTGCTCTTTTTAGCTCCGTTTGTGGTCTCCACTAACTCCTCAGGAAAATATCTGGCCCATAAGCTGCTAAATGTTCATGCTAAAAGGCTCAGTTAAGTCTTCCTCCCAGACGTTAAGGAGCAAGGCACACATCCTGGAGAAAGGGAGATTTTGCCTTTTAAGGTACACTTTCTCTTATTACAAGCTGTGTCAATCACCTGGTTAGACGTGCACAATTATCTGTTTTACTTTTTGTAAAGAGTCTAAACACTCCATACTAGGCAAAAACAAGTGGGGTGACAACAAATTGAAGCTATCAAAGCACATCTTTATAGCCAAATACACAATATCCAGTAACCTTAAGACATATATTAGCTTAAGGAAATGTTAAGAAATCAGTTCAGACTGTTAACATACTTCCTTGATTTACTTAAAATTTAGAGCAAGGACCACTAATGAAACTGTGTGTCCCAAATTAGCAAACATGCTGCTGAGAAATAGTTTGGTGTCATTACACACAATGGTGAGCCATACTTTGTACAAATACCATACACACTTTATTTCTTCATATAAAGAAAAGTCCTTGTTACTTCATGATTATTTTCCCTGCATCCAGGTCAGCATGTTAACTCCTCAACGTTACGTTCTCTTTATACGGTTAATTAAACATAACATATTAGTCAATACATAGTCATACAAGCCATTTCTCTGGCTCTCTTTGGCTTTCAGCTTTGGGAGTCTAGGTCATGGGCCCTTGGAAAGTGGAGTTTCAGTTTACTAAGTTAGTGACAGCTGTAAATTAATAAACTGGCTCCCTTTGTTCATCCTGAGTCCTGCAGCGGGATGTGATTTCAGCCCACCTCCTGGGATGTGGGGGGATCAAATTAGTTGGCTCCAAGCAGGCCTGTTGTGGATGGAGATTTTCCATTAGTGACCCCGAGTCCTGCAAAGGTCATGGGACATCAGAGGTTCCTGGGGGGGAAGGTTTACCTCTGAGTCATAAACAAGCTCTGTGAGGAGCCAGAGGCACTTCCTATTATCAATGGCGATACAAAATCTTTATCAAAATCTGCGTTGATGCTACATTCCTCATAGCGGAAGAGCAATCTAAACATGCACTATGACACACCCATAATAGAAAAAGTACTTAACTTGTATACTACTGGTACAAAACACCCTTGCTCTTTGAATGACACCAAAACTTGTTTTTCCCGTCATTGCAGCTTCCAGAAAGGCAAATGACGTCACATTGTCCACGTCTGCCACCGGATAAAAATACACCACTAACCAACACAATGTGATCACTAGCAGCTGTTTTTAACAGTATCAGTGTTTTCTCCCTTCATGTCCTGATACTAACAGGATTCACTTTGATTCTTCAGTGTTAAGAGCTTCTAAATTTGGGAGAAGCCCAACGAGAAAAGATTGAAGTGGAGAGAGAGAAGGTCACTGAAAGAACAAGAAATCTGTGTCTTATGGACAAATCGTTAATGCTCTCATCCACACACACACAGACACACACTACTAGCTGTGCATATGGCAAGGCTGCATTGCCCTCGCTGGATCAGGGCTGGCCATTAACATTCTGAAGTGCCCGCTGTGTCTTTGCAGAGGAACTGGGGATGTGCCAGCTTGGCAATTACTTTAACAACTCCAGAGTTTGATTTCTTTATTCAGTTGAACCCAGCCAAGGGTAAAACTAAGGAGAAACGTGAGGAAGAGGACTCCAAAAGGAAAAAGTTTAGCCTTACCCAACTGTAGTTTAGTTGGGAAAGGAACAGGCAACTTGTGGCATTTTAATAATATCTTAATGATATCTGGCAATATAACAAAGAGAGTATTGCAACAGCATGTATCCTTGTGCCTCTGGAGACCACACACATCTGTAAGTTCAAAGTTCGTGACAGCCAGCGAGAGAGTCTGCCTCCACCAAAATGTCCTTGAGGACGACACTGAAACAGCTAACCTGTTGGATGACTATCAGACAGCTGAATGGCTCACATGGAAATGGAAATCAGTGAATGCAGTGGGATCTAATTGCAGATGGAAGTGGCAATTATGTTGACAAGCTGGTTGATATGACAGGCTCCATTATAGCCTTAAGCTTTTATTACATTTCTGCCTGGTAAATCATTTCACTGAAGCAGTATTACCATAATGACTTAGTGGAGCTCAGTCTGTCAACACTGTCCCTTGTTTCAAGGGGACTGGACTGAGACGTGGCTGATCTCAATGAACTTCTCTAGACACGGAGGGCTTTCAAGTGACGTAACTGCATTTAGTAACATTCTCTGGTATTGGATATGAACTCTCAGGCGACACTGAAAGTGAAAAGCATTTGAAAACTGGATTTTGAGTGTTCATTTCCCTGTTGTTTGTGCCTAGTTAGCTCCATTGCTGCACTGTCATTGACACAGCTGGTTTGTATGTTAGCTCATTTATAAAGTAGAGATGTTAGAAGAGTAAAGCATATTTATTTTTCATGCTGAGGGTGGGACATCTGCTGGTAACTGCTCAAGCCACTTCCGATACTTTTCACCAATAAGACATGTTGGTGAGGTGATGACACCTAACGTGACTATCGTGGTGTGAATGTTTCACTGAGACGGGGTTGTGTCAGCTGGAAGTGCAATTTATATTGTAGTGGTACTTGAATGTGAACAAAGAAAGCCAGTTTGCCACTGATAAATGATTGAAATGCTTTATATTTAATTTATAGTCTAGTGGTTGGAAAAGTTGCACAAGATCGTGGATCTTTTTTTCCTGTTGTCTGGATGCTAATTATTTTGTACAAGACAAAAACAACCATGTTTTTCAAGACCTAGACAGAATTTGAACCAAACCCTTGGTGTTAACCAAACTTGCTTCTGACTTGGTAGTTCAGATAACAGCTTAATCTTAACAGCTCTAAATTACTTTTGCTATTTTGCCAGCGTGAACATGTTTCAGACCCACTACACCGCTTCTGTTTCTGCCCAGAATGCAGTTTTGAATTTTTGTGTTTCTGGAGAGTTTTTTATCCCTCAACTGATTCATTAGTGTGAACTGTCTGCAGATAACTCCCATACCAGCGCTGAAGGTACTGTAGCCTAGTGAGAGAGCATCCAGCAGATAGGATTGAAATCACAAAAGCACAAAGGAATTCCAACTCAACACAATGCACCTTAAACACACAAAAAACAAGTGATGGAGTGAGTGATGGATTCCTATGGATTAGTTAGGCTTTTTAGAGGAAGTGAACCATAAACGGTCACTCAGATGAAGTGAGCAGTTGGCTCAGGGTTTATCAGACAACCGAAAGTAATAGATATGCAAGTGGATACCACACACATCATTCTGTATGCATTCATTGTCTGTGTATGTGTCATTCGTCACTGTTTGTTTTCAAATATGGAAGGTTTCCTTTATTCTGGAAGGAAACTTTTTGTTACAAATGTCCTGATGTGGCGATGCAGCTCTTTTGCTCTGCTGCTGTTTTTCTGTCCCCCATTTGTTTTCTCTTGCTCCAGACGCAATTAACTGAAAAGAAAAGCAGCTTGGAGAGCAAGAGGGAAAGAAAAACAATGTTGGTAAGTGCTGGGCCTTATTAATGAAGTGAATCTTCATCCAGTCACACACAACAAATAAATGGCCGCCCCCTTGAAGCTCTTAATCGGCCCATTAGTCTTCGAGCGGCCGCAGCCTCTGTTTTTTCCCCCTCCCTCTTTGGCTTGTTCCCTTTAGACCAGACCAGATACATCCATCAGCCCGTATTTGCATGCTTACCACCACACACGCTGACGGAACTGAGTGCACAGCTGGAGATGCTACATCATATTTAATTCCTTAGTTGTGCGATAAACACCGTTCTTCACATCTCAAGCCTGTCTACTTTCGCTGCAATGTTCTCTCCTCCCGTCATTTAAATACTCTCATTACTCCTCCTTTTCACAAGTAAGAAACTCATCCGTTCAAAAAGCCCTATTTCTTCTTTTGTATCTCCTCTGCTTGCACTAAAAACACTTCTGTCTTGAATGTAACACTTCTTTTCTTGCACGTTTATCTTACACAATCATTTTAAGGACCATTCTGTCCCATCTGTTGTCAGACTGCAGTGACTGATTGATATATTCCATTTTATTCTGTGACTCACTGCAAACTGCTCTGCAGAAGAGAGTGTCTAAGTGACCGAAATGAAAGATGAATATGCTAAGGAATGACAGGGTTTGCTCTTCTAAGTCAGCCTAATTAATCACCAGACGGCGTCCTGTGTGGTTTAAAGAGCTGCACAAACAGAGAGTCAGACTCTCAGAGAGCTGGCATGCTTATCTGTATGTGACCTGCGCTTATTTTCCCTCCATTTTCCTTCCATTTCTCAGCTGCCATGCGCTGCACCCTCTGCTAATTCAGCCGCTTAAAATCTCATTTCAGACAGAATTAGCCTTTAGCCCATCCAAGTGCCATCGCCTGTGGTGTTTTTTTTGTCCATTGTGAACATTTCCTCTTTCACTTCCTGATAAAGATCATTATTGAGGTTACTGAAAAGGAGTTTTGATCATTTACAGGAGAAAACATATTAAAAGGCCTTTTAGCAGGCCCATTAGGAGACAGTTAAAACCCTCGCTTGTTGCCACACCAGGGTTATCAATGCTACTGGGAGCCTTTAATTCATTCCTTTGCCTGAAGTTTTTTAATTACATTTGAAGGGAGAGATTTCACTGCGGCAGAGCCTGGCCCTGCTGCTGTTATTTTTATTTTTTTTGTGAAACTCTTAACTGCAGAGCTTGCAAAACGAGGACGCTCATCATTTTTACTTTGCAGGCTAGTCACAACATAATTTTACTGCGTCTGCTCTGCAGCTGCCTCCAAATGGGTTTATTTTTCAAATACACATTTGGGTAATTTTTGTTTGGCTAAGTGCACAAACTATGTGCCCCCCCCCCCCCCCCCCCCCCCCCCCCCCCCCCCCCCCCCCATCCACCCCTCAGATTTGTCTGTGAACCTTCTAAAGGGAAAGTTATTCAGCTACCTGATTATGTTTATTATCAAGTTTCATCAAAGTCCTCCACATCACAGGCTTCTGAAGAGCTTTTGATAACGTGATTACAGGTTATCCGAAAACCTGAACGTCACAGTTACATTTTCGGAGGCTTACTTTTGCCTTTGGCACTTTAATGTCCTGTTTTCATAATAATGTTGTTTGGAGCTTAACATTTCCTCTACTTTCATTAAGTGCAAAAAAAATATTATTATTTATTTATCCAATGTTTTTATTAGTGTACTAATGCTGTCTTTGTTTTGTCATAATGGCAATAAAGCTAACTCTATGCAAATTTCTCCAGCAGCCTGTGCTAAAGGGTGCTTGAGCAAGAACCTCCACTTTCAGTTCACATCTGTCTGGACCTCTACCTCAGCTTCTTTGAAAATATCAAATGGATGAGTTTGGTGTATATCTGCATCATCTCTTACTTTTTCATTTCATTAAAATGATCTCCTTTGAAGTCCTTTCAACCATAAGCATAATGGTAATCCAATGTGCGCTAGAAGTCAGTTACAACTTCCAACTAAACCGCCAAAGTCAGCATATGGTTAAAAAAAAGATATGGTTTAAGTCTTTTAGTTTTCAGTCTGATAATGACACAGGTTGATAGAAATCCTATAAACCAAAATCCAATTATATATTCAGTCATCATTTATTCAGAAGTCCCTTCTATCTATGCTTTTCCATGGAATGTAATCTGAGATGTTTTGCTGACATAGAGGCAAACTAAATAACTGTTTGAGGTTATAAAGCAAAATCTTTGTGGAAGAGTCAAGTCACTCAAGTTAAGGCAAAAGCTCCACCTCATCATGCGTGAGCGCTCTGCAGATTGAACTCAGCTGCACGATGTGTCTCACTTCCTCCACCTGCCTAATGACAGCCATTTCCTGTTGCGATCGGCAGCGTAGGGTGTTCAGCAAGACAGGAGCATCTCAGTGCACGCAGGGAAGAGACCGGGGAGGGGCGTAATTGCAAAGCTGAGGGTAATTATGCACCGAGAGCTCGGCTGCCTTAAGGTGAGGCATCAGGAAGCCACCATAAAAGAAGTGAGAGAGAAAGGGGAGTAGGTTCTGGAGGTTTGTGACGAGAGACAGAGAGACAGGCAAGGTGCGGAGTGAGTGACAGGAATGTGGAAATAAGAATTAAACAATGTGTGGTTAAGAGGATTTATGTAAGAAAATAGGAAGTGTACTTTTAAAAAGAAGCAGCTTTGCAGTGGGTCTGATTGTTTCTGGAGTGGGCACATTTCAGGCAGAGGTAATGTCAGGGGCAGATGTTGCATGCAGGGCTGTAGTCAGGATTTATAGTGAGGTCATAAGTCCAATTTCCCCCAGTGCGACCGCATACAAAGACAATTTTTACCAGCAGCCAAATATGGAAAAAGAAAGTATCTGCACACTTTGACCTAAGCAACTATTTAACCCTTTGGAGTCTAGGGTCAGTTTGGTTTGTTTTTGCCATCTCTGCATTGATTCATTTTGTTTAGCAAAGACAACTTTCTTTTGAACTGTCCTTACCCCACATGCACGCTATCTTTTTTCCGCCCCAACACAAAGTCAGCTATAAGTCTGAATTCTCATTTATGCAGCTGCCAGAAACTCAAAATAGAAGAATGACACCAGCGCCTACAAAAATGTATAAATATCACACAAAATCTCATAGAATGGTTTCAAGGTTGTAAAAAAAAAGTTTCACTATTCATACTCTCAAATACAGCAGAAATTAAATATAAAAATTGTTGTCTCATTGTGCCTTTTCATTGAAAATATGATTACATTTGAAAACTGTCTTCCAAAAAAATAATATGGTCTACTTTTTTTTCTCAGCTTGTCTCTACATGATATATACATAAAGTTACTATAAACAAACCACGCTCAGTGTGTTCACAGATGAATAGACCGACTCCAGAGATGTTTTTTGGCCTTCATGACCCATAGCATTGTGCTGTGTGTGTGTTGATCTTCTGAACTGTTAAATTATACTTTCAGTAAGTTTTATTTTAATACTTCATGGTCTAAATGCCTTCTCATTATGCCCGTGGAGAAATACGAAGTCCAGGTTTTATCCAGGGTCAAGGTCTGAGAATGCCGTGCATGCCACTGTCACAAGACCTGGAGGGATCTAAGCTAAGTGGCTCCATTCAGCTTAACTGCTGATCTTCACTTCACCCCTCTTAAATAAACCTCCTTTCAAACTACCTTCAATGAGACTACACAACCAAGTGACCTGGAAAACCTAGAGAAATACCATGCAGAGTGCTCCTCAGGCTTTGCACAATGAATTAAAGACAACAGCGTCAAAACCTGCTCCTCTCCAAACCTCACAAGGTTCAAATTGGACTGAACAGCTGATGCAGGTCTCCATCCAAATCTAGAGTAACCTCTGTAAATCACTGAACCCCCCCATAAAACACACACATTTAGCAATATTTCAGCGTCCTTTTGCTTCACAGTTAAATCAACACCTGCTGAAGTCCCTATTGAACAAATGCTCATAACACCAACTCAGTCATGATGGCGAAACCTGATGTGACAAAGAAAACAGTATCTGTGCCCTCTGCTTCTCAGAATAGACACCATTGTGTGTGTGTGTGTGTGTGTGTGTGTGTGTGTGTATTTGTTTTCCTATATTCGTGGGATCCAAAAACTGGCCCCACAAGTTAAAATGGCTGCTTGAGTGTTAAGACGTGGTTTTGAGGTTCAGGTTAGACAGATAAGGGTAAGGGTTAAGGTTAAACATGTAGTTTTGATGGCTAAGGTTAGGGTAAGATGCTAGGAAATGCATTATGTCAATGATGGTTCCCCACAAAGATAGTATGATGAGGCTTTGTGTGTGTGTGTGTGTGTGTGTGTGTGTGTGTGTGTGCATATGTGCCTGTGGCTTGTGCATGTTTGTGTGTGAACTGTACATTTGTATTTCTGCATATTTATGTGTGTTCCCATTATGCATGTCTCTATGTGTTTGTGTTGGTGTGTGCGTGCCTGCATGGTTGTGTGTTGGTTTGTACTTTTGTCAGTGTGAGAGAGAGAGACACAGAAGAGAGGTTTCTTTCCTATAATTAAAAAAGCTAAGATGGAGGAGGAAAGGGAACGCTTTAATGCTGCTAATTATCCTCCTCTCCTAGCTCGCCACACCTGCGCCGTCGTTGCAGGGATTTCATTTGAATAAAGCTGAATTAAATCAGCGTCACGGAGAAAAAGGTGTGTGTGTGTGTGTGTGTGTGTGTGTGTGTGTGTGGAGTGTTTGTATTTGCCATCAGGTCTCTGACGGTCAACTTTTACAACCAGGGAATTAATACAAGAGAAAAAATGTATTCCCATTGACAAGAGACGAGACCAAATGGATTTATTTGATTAACTTTTGACTGAGTCAGCAGGAGAGAAAATCTCTCCGTCCTCCATCCTTCTTTACACAGAGGCCGCTGGCCAACAGAGGGCACCAGAGCATCAACCATGCACCATGGGAAAAATGCTTTTTTACACCATTTAATTTGATTAATACAACAGAATTGCACTGCATGCAAAACACATTACTGACAAATTTTTATTTTACTAAATGTCTCTGATCTGGCCGATTTATCTTGTTGCAGTCTCTTATTCTTTGTTCTTATTATATCACTTGAATTGGATTTTTTGAAAACTTGTTCATATCTTCTGTTTGGTGTATAGTTCAACAGGAATAATGTTCTTCATCCAGTCCGAATGCCTGATTTCACACCTGTAGCCTCAGGGCAGTAAGTAAAACAACATGGGTTTGGTAGAGCATCACATTCTAGTGACATGCAGTGAACGTATGAATTGTAGTGATAGGCATTACATTTAATTACGTTAACATTTTGGGTGCTCCACCATGTACATTAGTTTGTGTTGCCACCCCATTTACTTGTATTTTGACTTGCAGGGCAAAACTACAAGTATAAATACGGGTAAAAAAAAACTTGGGATGTGTAGTTAGAAAGCAGCACACTTACCAGACCTCTGTAGCCTACTCCTCATCTCTGCTTGGGACTAGCAGCTCACGGCTAAATTAATTACTACTAGCAAAACACCCAAACCTTGAACTTATTGGCCAAGGCTAATCTGTTACTTCAGTCCCTCCTGGATTTTGCAATGTCGTGATCGCAACTTTTAACACAAATTCAACAAATCCCTGTGAATTCAACGCAACTTGCAATTTTGACCAATCACCAAAACTTTTCTACAAATTTGACCTATCATCCACCCTTTCCCCCAAAACGTCATATGTCAGCTTGTCACTTGCTATTGAATATAAAAGGAAATTGTCTGGAAACGTTGCCACCGCAAAACATACGGAGAATGGCAGAAACACTGTGACACAAGCTGCTGCATCCCAATCAATTGCATGCATTGAAATAACCAAGGTAAGTTGGTTTTAAATATGCATGGTTAGGGTAAGATTAACTATAATTATAAAGTTTAAAAAAACTACCTTTGCAGTCTTCACTTATTCCTACAATTTCGTCACAAAACATGTCCCAAAACATCACAACTTTCATCGCAATATTTTTAGAAAAGCTGCAGCAAAATCAGGTATTTTAGACCGCAACAATCATTAAAAATGCCTGCAAAATCCTGGAGGAGCACTTAATTGCTTCCATCATTTAATTGATTATTTAGCATCTCTGAAACATGAAAGACTGGAAAAACAAAAAAAGTAGGTTTCATCTGTAAAAATGAACCACAATTTCTCAGTTTTACTTGTAAGAGCAGATGTCACAATCTCATTTCAGAAAGAAAGATTACTTTTCATCTTCCTACATTTCAAAACACACACACACACACACACACACACACACACACACACACACACACACCTATCAGGCTAATACCACCTTTGATGTATTAACAGTCTAAAGTGTGGCCAAATCCATCATTTTAAAAGCGTAGGTGACATCTCATTCAAATGGCAGATCTCATTTTTCCAAACGAAACATCCGATCCACACACGAATCGATTTATGTTTTGACTCCAGCTGTTATCAAAGCCACCGTGAACATCAATCTGTGCAGAGAGCTACAACTACAGCGCTGATGCAACAGATGAGCCGGCAGCGCAGAACCTGAAAATGGAGACATCAACCTTCACCGTATCTGATTGGCTGTCTCTCATTAAACATCTGACAGAAAGGCACCCGGGGAAAACCGCCCCACACAGTGCTTACATGTCTTCATCAGCCCCCCCTTCCTCTCTCATTTTGTGTCAACCCCTGGATCATTATCTCATCTAACATCCCAACCTCAGCCCCCTTCAGCGGAGAAGCCTTTATTTTTCTTGCTAATTCAAAGTAACACAAACACTTCCTCCTCCGTGCTGTGAACTTCACACTTCACATTCTGAGTGAGAGGGGCTCTTGATGGGTTCACCCCAAAGTAAAACAAGTCTATTGTTTATTTTTTCCATTGAGGAAACCTAAACTTACATCATGAAGAACATCTGCAGGGTTTATGTAAGCAAGACTGGACTTCATTATACTTTTACATGAGGAGGAACTTCAATTTCAAAAGACTCTGTGTAGTTATTTCTCTACAGAAATGGAATGCTACCACACATCATCTTCACTCTTTGAGTTGGATTCCTATTAGTTTACAGAAGACAGTCACTAGTCCTTCACACAGATTCACACTTTTTAAAAACAGACAGCCATTTGGTGGCACCAAAATGACAGCCCAAACAGGAACCTAAAGATAAGTAAACAAAACTGAAATATACCGCATATAAAAACCCAATCTTTGTCTACTAGCTTCTGGCAATTATCAACTCTGACCTTAATTTTGTTGTAAACCTCATAATGTTACCTCATCAGCTCCAGTTTGCTCAGTGAATCACTAAATCATTACCATCAATTTAGAGACATGAATATGGATTTTTAAAATTGAAATACAACTAAGCACAACTGTTACCAAAGCAACATAAATAAACCTGGTATTTCCTTTATTTAAGATGATTTAAAAATTGGCATCTTGTTGGCAAAATGTGTCACTAAGTGTGTCTGTTAAAAATGACCACATTTCTTTGCTGCAGAGGGACATGATGTGAATTCTAATCTGAAATAAGACCTCACTGCCCAATCAGAAATGAGTACTCAGTTTTCTTTTTTCAGGAAATGTTGCTTTGTTACTGGTTAAAAATGGAGCTACTGTATTAACATGAGTAAAACTTTAAATTTTACTATATGTAGTAAAATGTGTCCATCACAGTAGGTTTGGGTTGACATTTGTTGATAACAGTGTGTGATTCTGGAGTTTCGGCATCATTCCCAAAATAATCATTTTTTATACCTTACTTTGTAAAGGAATATTTTTTACCACCAACTTTTTTTTTAAATCAGCAAAAACCTCTTAAATACATTCTGAACATTTTTAAATTTTGTGTTAAACACAAATAAGCAAACACACCACGACCACCAACAGCATAAATAAATAGTCTAAAACTATCAAAATGATTAATTAAATAGGGAAAGTCATGATCTAAGAATTGTGTTCATCCTTTATCTCTCCCCTTCTTATCATTTTATGGGGTATAAAGGGGGTATCTCATCTTTTATTTACACTTAAATGTTTTTGCATTAATGTTAATGCAGTTTTATCAATCCATCCCTGCTTATTCTTAGAGGAGCGCAGTTTTAAGGTTTGTCTCAATGTTTCATTATTTCTTTTGTATACCAGGCACCCAGTGCAAGGGAGTGAACTGCTCTCATTGGACACAACCTATACAAGCAAAGGTTGAATGTATGAATGAGGAGATATTTGTCAGTTTATTGCTGCTGCTGTTGCTTTGTCTTCCCTGCCAGCCCACAGTGAATCAGTTTCTGAGCCTGTGTTGCTTGGGAAATAGAGTTCAGCAGGAGTAGTGCCGAAGGACGAAAGCTTCTTCACATAAAAGATGCAGCAGCCTCATCAGCTACCCTGCCAATAACAGCTGTTATTCTCCCTCTTTATAACAAAACATGTTGATGTGAGGAAGATGACGGAGCCATGAACATTTTCTTTGCAGCAAGCCCCTGTATCTTGCTGACAATACCACATCAGTTAAAATCAGTGACTCTTGAAACTCTTTGGATCTGTGGATCTGCATTCAGCTTTGGCCTTATAAGGTCACAACCCCCTTTTACTTCTGAGTGCATCAATGTTCACTCTTCCAAATAAGCTGCAGATAAATTAATTACTTCAACAAAAGGCCACAGCCTGTTTCTCTCCCTGTACTTCCTGCAGGGGCTGCTGCTGCTGCTACATGTCACCACACAGTTACTTTACAAATGGAGCCGAGCATCCACATAATTAAAATAAGATGCTAGGACGTAATTCTTAATTAAGCATTAATGTGATAAAGTGTTATAGCAGGATGGAACTCTCCTTTAAAAAGGGAAGGGAGGCCTTTGTAATGATGTGATTAATGGACTTAAGACGGGAAGAAGATGTAATTGGCTGGCCGTCCCTCCCAGCTGTACAGCAGGACACTGCCCCTTGTCTGCTGCAGAGTGCGGCTTGCAGAACAGAAAGTGATGCTCTCTGTCTGCTACAAAAGTCTTCTTTGATAACAAATGCGCCTCGATAAAATATTTTTTTTCTTCATTTAAACTTTCCATGTCTGAAAACATTATAACAACAATTCTTCGCTTCAGTCACTTCGCCGTCTGTCCAGTCAGACTTCTAAAGCTCAAGGGCACCATGTGGCGCACAGCAGGGTTACCCCAGCACAGACGGTTGCAAACGGGTTACAGGTTTATGCCTGAGATAGACTTAAAGGTCAACACAAACTCTTAAAGAAATGCTGTTCAGAGAGTTTGAGATTGGGAAACATTTTAGCTTAATGTCAGGCTGAAGAACAGCCCAACAGTGATGTAAGCGTATTGGCATACCCTTGTGCATCACTGCAGCAAGATAACAACTACTACAGGTGAACAAAACAAACGTTTCAAGTGCTGTTTCTAAAAAAAAGTTTTTCTTACATTCAGTGTTTCTTACCAAAATGCAATATTTATCCTCGATGTTTAACAAACATACTGACTGCATTTTCATCCTCAACACATTTACAAATTTTGCATTGTTTATGTGGTGTCCAAATAATAATGCTGCGATGATGTGTTGAGAGGAAACACGCTTGACACTGTTCTTGATCATAAAAGTTTATTAAATCAAAGAGTTCAGCATCAATTACAAGCTCTGCAGCAGCTTGGAGAGTGACCCAGCCCGATGGCCACTCTCTTTCTCTGTACTTCAAACATAGCTTATATAGGATATGTTTAGGTATCTGTTAGGTACCATAAAGGGGTTTGAGTCTGCAAAATAAAAGGTCAAACCCATAGAAGGGTACAGTACTATTCCGAGGTAACAAAACAAGGGGTTAGAGGAACTGTTATGAGTCAAATGCATAAATATTGTATAATACATTTACATCTTTGTTTGCCAGCTTATGGTTGTTCTGATGCTCCATTTGGCACAGACTCACCAAAACTGGACAGTGGAAGTTGGACAGACGTAGCTTGTATGAAGAATCTCATGGGTTAGAGTCAGAATCTGCAGCAAAGGGCCACAGGTCAGACTCACACCCGGGCTGCTGCAGTAAGGACTCAGCCTTGTACATGGTGCGCATGGTCTACCAAGTGATCTAAGGGGTGCTCCCACACGCTTCCTTTACATCACACAGAGTTCTATCTGAATGTACTTGGACACAAAATCGCCGGCTTCTCAAATGTCCAGCTACTTTGAATAAAGGGAGGCACTGACGTCTCATTTAGTAAATAGTTTATTAATATTCTTGTTTTATAACTGCACGGCAAAATAATCCAAGCAACACATAGAAAGCGGTGCTGGTTGGCTGTACTGATAGTACGGACGGTGACAGTGGCAGTAAAATGTTGGATAAAACTTTAAAAATAATTTCCTGTCTCGTCCTGCTTTTGGTCACAAGTAAAGTTCACCTGGCATATTTCAGTCTGACTGCGCCATGATGCAGTAAGTGTATTAGTACTCCCACCCTCCTCTTATTTGGTTACATTTTTACCCCAGAACTTTCACTCATTTTGTGCTATCTGGAGTGTCCTGAAAGCCTCCGCAGGTGTTACAGAGCAGATGGCAAACACAGCTGATCTGCAGTAAATGGTGGCAAATTAACATTCAGAATAAGAAGGGAAACTGTTTAAACATTACAGACTACCTTAAGATTTTTTTTCCTTAGGAGAAAATAAAGCTTCATTCATTCATGAAGGGACCTTGGCTATACAATTTTAATAACCCTCATCATAAGGGTTGTAAATGATGCAGAGTTGTGCAGTGACTGAATCACAACGTGTGTGTTTTTTAACTGCAGACAACAGCTGCTACTTTAATTTAGCCTCGTAAGCTAATGATGTGTTGTTAGGCTTGTTTAAAAAAAATGCTTGAATTGTTTTGCTAAATGTCATGGCAGAAGTGGACTAAACTCGCTAAGGATGGATCAAACCTATAAAGAAAGTCTGGCCCGTCAGCATGGCCAATGTAAATACAAGGTTTGATGGAGTTTAATGGTACTATGACACAGCTTTACCCAGGTCATGATGTGGGTCAATTGCTGAGCTAAAGTAAGCCAAAAACTCTCCAAAACAGTAGGTCAGTCTCTATGAAGTAATGCCTCGTTCCATTACGCAGCATAATTATCCATTCTTGGAGCCTGTGTAGGTCAGTCTAATGCTGAATTTCCAGGCAACTCGGAACTGGGAAATTTCCAACTAGAAAAAGCACTATGGAATGCCACTTGAAGTCGGATTTCCTACTTGTGAACTCGGGGTGAAAATAAGTACCCCGACTTCGCGAGTAGCTGCCGAATGACGTTACACGACAATGGAAGCTCCCAGGGAAGCACACATTGTAAATTGTAAACCATAAAGTAAAAGGCAAAGTAAAGTATTAAATTAAATTAATACATGCTAGTATCAAATAGTGAAATTTGTTCTGCAGGTAAATTGATGTAGACATGTAAAAAAATGTAAAAAATGCCCAGAAATGTGAAAACATTTGGAAATATAGCCTACAACTTCTGCTGACTTTTGAGGATTACCAACTGATGTAGTTAGAAGGATACACAGTTAATGAGTAAAGTGTATTTATCACTTGTTTTTAATAAAATGGCCAACCTTTTAATCAACACAAATTGCACTGCTGAGGGTTTACAGTGCCTTGCGAAAGTATTCGGCCCCCTTGAACTTTTCGACCTTTTGCCACATTTCAGGCTTCAAACATAAAGATATAAAACTGTAATTTTTTATGAAGAATCAACAACAAGTGGGACATTTTGGGCGTGCAAAATTATTCAGCCCCTTTACTTTCAGTGCAGCAAACTCTCTCCAGAAGTTTAGTGAGGATCTCTGAATGATCCAATGTTGACCTAAATGACTAATGATGATAAATAGAATCCACCTGTGTGAAATCAAGTCTCCGTATAAATGCACCTGCTCTGTGATAGTCTCAGAGCTCCGTTTAAAGCGCAGAGAGCATCATGAAGAACAAGGAACACACCAGGCAGGTCCGAGATACTGTTGTGGAGAAGTTTAAAGCCGGATTTAGATACAAAAAGATTGCCCAAGCTTTAAACATCCCAAGGAGCACTGTGCAAGCGATAATATTGAAATGGAAGGAGTATCAGACCACTGCAAATCTACGAAGACCCGGCTGTCCCTCTAAACTTTCAGCTCATACAAGGAGAAGACTGATCAGAGACGCAGCCAAGAGGCCCATGATCACTCTGGATGAACTGCAGAGATCTACAGCTGAGGTGGGAGACTCTGTCCATAGGACAACAA
>NC_060154.1:11673965-11699741 GCF_021292245.1 Micropterus dolomieu
AACGAGACACTGCGTCGGCCCGCCGCACCTCTCTCCCCGCCTGAAGCGCCTGCTTCATAGTTTAAGCTAATGATGAGTGTGTACAGGTGTGCTTTATACTCCTCCGGTTATTCCGTCACACCTTACCGTTCTAGCAACAAGCCAATAGGATTGGAGTGATTTTATTCACGTTCAGACCTGCTACGCCTAGAGGCATTCCCCTTAGTGTCGTAACCGACGCAATGTCTCGTTCCCCTTCTCGGGGAACCAGGGTTACATACGTAACCCGAGACGTTAGTTTGTGTTATTGTGCGACTTCCAATTCGAACTAACCCTTTAAAACACCAAAGTCACGCAATAGAGGCAGCTGTAGACCTTCATCATACTAGTACATCATTGTGAACTTTCACCTTTTTACCTGTGCCAAAAGGATGTTTTGCTGCCTTTTCATCTTAAATTAGTTAAAGTTAGCTAGCTATAGACTAGACAAAAAATAATAAGTTGACATTGTGAATCACTCAACACACCCTAAATGTCAATATGACAACTTTGACCATTCCATTTGATTTTATTGGCTCTCTTGAATGACATATGCTTTAGTGATGATTGAACTTTCAAGGGCTTAATAATGCATATGAATTTCAACCAGATTATGCAAACTACAAATATTCTGTTCCTGTAAACTACTACAGCACTATACCTACTATACATCCTGGGTAACTGGTGGTCATGAGATTAATTACTTGGAAAGCTAAGGCAATATGAAACTTTCAAAATTCAAATAAATTTAACCATCAATTTATTTGGGTGTTTCAATTTTATGCTACTTTATGCATCTACCCACTACAATTCAAAGAGAAATAATGTACTTTTTACCCCAGTACATTTATTTTGCAGCTGTAGTTACTAGTTCACATTTAACATACAAAGCATATGACGCATATGAAGTTACATTTTTCTTATTAATCCTGCCAAACACTATATAAAGAAGTTTTCCCAATTCACTTGCTACAATGTGAAAATGCTGCATACACAGTAATGAATCAGTAATAATAATCCAAGACTATCATATATAATATTAAACTATGAGGTCATTCTGCTTTTATTTTTTTATACATTTTGCTGTGGCTACTTGTAATTGAGTACAATTATAAAAAGCAGGACTTAAAACAATATTTTATTCTGTACTTCCTCTTTATTTTTCCTTCTTCACAGTTTAATTTGCACGGTTAATTCTCCAATACATCTGCATTTGTGTCGCAGCTGCAAAGCCTCCGTTTCTGACTGAACAAAGCTAACGAAAGCTCTGAAACCGACAAATCAACAGCATAAGACAAAGGACAACAGCAGAATAAATGTTTTGGAACACGATATCAAACTGTGTTTGTGTACGACAGGTGCAGTGAAAACAAAATATGGCAGGCATGTTGTATTACTGCTGTCTGGTAATCTCAGAGTGCACAAGTATGTTGGTAGAATTTACTGCGGATAAATGGAAGTTTAGAAATGACGATGTCGAAGAGATGAAATAAAACTGACAGTTCTGGTGAAACTACATGATTCTTGTCATTTATTTTGCTGTGCTTTTCAGGATCCATGAAATCTGTCAGCACTTTTGTCAAAATGTGTATTTACTTAACACTGGAACCTGAATTGTGCTTAAAATAATGAGGTGAGGTACAAATACTTTGTGACTGAATATGTATTGAAGTTTTCATGTAATTTTTAAAAGGACCTGCAGGTACAATTAAAGATTGTATCATTTTAAGGAGGCCTGGATAAGAGAATCAACCAGATGCCTTGAATGTAAAGGTAACATACACAATGCAGGGGTGTGTTCACTGCCAAATACACACACACACACACACACACACACATTCATATACTTCACTGTCTTGAAACCCTACTCCTTCTTTAATCCCTCTTGCCAGTGTTCCAGATAGTGACAGGGTCGTATTTAGAGCTAAAACATTATCTTTCTGCTCATTAACCTTCGACAGGGTTTCCATTCCGCCTGGCTGATTCCCCCTCCTCTGCCACCTCTGTCTTCACCTCCATCTCTTTCTCCTGTCGTTCCTCTCCTCCCTATTTGTCGAGGCACTCACCCGGATGAGACGGGAGCCTTTTAAAATGTCTGGTGATGCTTCACGGTGCCTCCCCTCGGCATTGGGGATCGACTTATCTGGACAATTTGTCCCACGAGTTGCCAAGACACTAATGAGATCATCCACAGCAAAGTTTTGGGGGTTGAAGTTACAGCCAGAGAAAGGGTTTTCTATGAAGATTTTGTTCCCTTAAGCCATGGTGATCCACTCTGCCCAGAAACCAAGTGCAAAAGGCACACTATATCCATTATTATTATAAATGATAAACATTTAAAATAAGGAACAGAAGCATATGTTTAATCGAGGTTAAAGATCAAAATTTGGTATGTAAATACTGGACATTTTATGATTGATATGATTTGTTTGATTTACTTTTTCCTCCTCTTTCCTCAGTTGTGTACATTTGAGAATTTTTTCATACCTGAATAACTTAATCAAAAATATTTTAGTTTGTAAGTAATGTACTGAACTGGACTTTACCTACTGTAAAGTCAGGAGCTTCCAGCCAGACTGTCACAGGTCAGCTACCCACAACAGGTCAGCAGACATTTTGTGTGAAGAATGCAGTGCAGTGTGAGCACTGGTTTATATACGAAGATGGGGCATCAGGAGCCATTTTTTTCCTATGCAGATGTTGTGTCTTATAAATGAAGTTTATGTTTTTCTCTGCCTAAACATGCCTCAGGCCTTCAATATCCCCTACCTCCTCAGTTGAAACTCGTAACCTCTGTCAAAATCTCTCTCTGGGTGCTAATGAGATGATGTCCTCACATATTGATGGTCTACTTTTGTTTTGTATCCTTTTGTTGTGGGTTGGACAGGGTGAAGAACAAAGATGCAGCACAGACAGACTATGCCAATTTTAAAAGAGTACTGGACTTGCATTGGCTTTGCTCTTTGTTTTTGCAGTGTAGCAGAAATGAAAAGGGATAAAATGTTCGTTATCTTTATACCCATGTGAGGACAATAAGACAGAAATTTGTTGTTGTTTTTATGAGAGAAATAAAAGGGCACACGCACACATATTCAGAAGCAGTTGAGGACATTACACCCACGGGATGAGAAACACAGAGACATATAACAAGCAAACACCATAAAAGGCTTTCCCTGCTGCTGTGGTGTGATGTCAGCATCATCCTCATTTTACCTGGTGCTAAATGTGTCCATGTCACCACAGGTTTGCTCTCGTCTCTTCCTGCTGCAGGCAACAAAGCAGCAGGGAACAGATTTTTTACCCTCTAAAATATCTTAGAACTAAAGTGTCGTTTGTGTGCTACTGGTTTACAACCAGAGCTGAAGATGGTCTGATGTAGGTGCACACCAGGACCTATGCTATAAAAAACTGACCCATGGAGGCAGGATGAGTGATTAAGAAACTCTCCTCCTTTCCCCACCAATCCTTGTCAAGTTGCCCATGAGCAAAGCATCTCCGACGACTCCAGGAAAGCCTATTAAGGCCGGGACAGTCTTCTCTGTCTGCACTGAAGCCATTGTCCAGAGGTGACGTTCAGGACATGTCCCTACCAATATCCAGTGACTACTGAATTGTCCCTGGCAATAATTTTGATCCAAAAATGAAAATATAACCACTGTTGTCCATCAGTGTCAGTGTACAGTATTTGGTACACAAATGGTTAACTCCCTCTCCTCTTGCACCATGCGCACGCAAGCAGGAGTGAGAGTGAGTTGCTATTGTTACTTTGCATCTCTGTTGCACTGAAATTTTGCTCCACAGTGAGTCAGCAGCAGGTTAGATAGCTTTGGACACACATTATCAATAGTATAGGCCCGTGCTTCCCTAAGGTCAATATTTAAAAGAATATTTTAAACTGACTTCTTTATCTTAACTGTTCTTAATACAAAGATCACTGAAATGTATACTAACTTTTTGATTTTGCATTAATGTGCTTAGGTATTTACAGTACATGCATACATATATGTATACTTACTGGATATTAAGTATATAAGAGATGCTGTACTTATTTATTCATGGTTGTATTTGTTTATTAATTTCTATGCTTAGTAGTTGTTAGTTATGTGTGTAATTATGTAGTTGTTGTGTGTCTAGTTAGTAGTTCAGTAAACCTTTCATTTATAAAGAACTTGAGTTTGTGTGTAGGAAATATACAGTCACTGCACACATAATCAAGAACTCTGTAACCTTCAGATCGAGAGTGAAGTAATTAAATTTTTAATTACTATATAATTAATTGATAAGCAATGAATATAATTTCCCTGCATAGGGTGGTGCCCTAAAGTGAATAAATCAAAGTTTAATTCTGTCATTTGCTATATATTGACTATTTCTGGTAGCCGGAAGTGAGTGTGAATCCACCACTATTTTAATGCCCTTAAGCCTTATATCGCTAAATGTGAATCACAGAATCAAACACAACAAGCTGTGCTTGTCTCAGAACAACTTCAATGGGATATTTGCCTTATGGTATAACGTTTGGAAAAAAGTACTTCAAAGACCTGGGGAAAGACAAAGGTATGTTGTGTACATAATATGGAAAAAGAAAGAGTGACTTGATTCCATTTTCCACTTGATTTCTCTCTCCACCACACTAGTTTTCTCTTCATTTATCAAACAGAAATGAGTTTGTACATTGTTCAAGTTCTTCTGACAGGTGATATTTGCTAATTTGTGAGTCAGTTAAAAGATGCTGTTTTTTATTCAACATCCAGCTATATTTCAGTTATCTGTGTATCTACTGAGACTGATTTTTTTGCATGAAATGTTTAGCGAGAGCTGGAGGTAATGTTGAATAAGAAAACATTGTTTAATTTTCCAGCCGCACCTGATCATCACCATACACATAGTTTTGCCCTTACTTTTTGATGGCACTCAACATTTTCACTATATCCTCTTAATGAAGTTTGCAAACATGTATAAACTGTAAAGAATTTGCATTTGAAATGCATTTTCTAAAACTGAGGTATTTCAGAAATAGACATTTAGATGAGATTCTTCAGAAGACTTGAAACTCGACTCAGCATCTAATTTGAGGAATTGCTACATGTGTAGTTCCAATTTGTGATCTTAACCCAACAAGTCTTTCTCACCACAATTTTAAATAAATTACCTAGCTGATTAATTCATCCATTTGTTCCTTCATGTTGAAACGAACAGTGTCTCACTTGAGGTGCAAAGTGTTGGAGAAGAGGAGCATATCGACAACCTGGAGGATGTGGTATCGATGTGATCACTCTCACTTAGTGAGGGGTGCCGATGAAGTGTGACTGTGCATAATCAGCCCTGGCACTACTTCACCACCACATTTTCCACCAGCGGGGCTTTTACACGCCCTCTGGGATGGTTGTAAGCAAATCAGGAAACAGTAATGTTTTATCTGTTGGACACAGTGGCTGGTCAACTCCAGTTGTCGAGCTTAAAAACATGACACATGCAAAATACTTTATATACGTTTTGATTTCAAGGCGAGAGGGAACATGCATCCGAAGGGGTGTCAAAACAATTTAAGGTCTGCATCTAATAGTTTCACCATAAAAGTAACAAATGCATAATGATGACATTTTTTTAGACAATACTGAGCAATGACCATGATAAAAAATATATTCATACCGCCCAGTTGAGTCACAATTCTTGGACGTGCCCTGATTGATAGATGTCATGAAGTGTTTTTCATCTACTCTTATGTATTCACAGGGGTTGAATACTTTTTCGACTGTGCCACCCAAGTGATTCTTGAGTTATTTGCCATTGTTTTATCTGTAACAGTCTTTTTGTGGTTGCTGTGAAAACAGTTATAATTCCAAAACTTATTTATACTTTTATTCTGATTCATTGATTTTTACCTCTGTCTTGCTAGTTGTCCCATTGTCACATTTAATGAGAAGATTGCAAGAATCAATACACTATTAAATCTCTTAATTAACTCAAACAGTATTGCTGTTGGCTAAATAAAGAGAACACCACTGGAGTCAATTCATATTCCTCGTGTTGTCTCTCGTGTTGTGAGGTGAGAGCTGTAATGTAGTGGAAAGCGAGAGCTTGATCAGCTCGTACTTGTGGTACAGAGTTATAATTCTCCTCTCAGTGGGGATCTCTCTTACGGTTTGGATCATTATTTTCCTCATAAGTGTTTATTATGCCCATCCCTGCTTTCACTGTACACAATTTCACATTTCAAGTGAGTGATTGCAAACACAAGGAAATGATTGTGAATGTTTTCATAAACATATACAGCGATGCATTGCTGAAGGACTGACATCCCTTAGGGTAGGATTATGTCTCTCCGTCTGTCAAGGATGCTGGAATTATTTTTTTATCTAACGCCCTGCTTGACATTCACTCAGTTTAACCTCAGTCCTCTACTGTTTTGAGTATTAAGTGCTTTTTGAGAGTTAGTTGTTTTTGTTATCAGTGCTCTTCAAACTTACACTTCCACATCAAATTAGACATAATGTTCTTTTTTAAATGCCTGAGTAGTGGGAATGCTCCTTTTTCCCCATTTGATTATATTTTGGAAACTTAATGAATAGGCCTTTGTCATCAATTCCTTGCAAGGACTGAAATCTTATAAGCACATCTATGCTTTAAAGGGGCTATACGTAGTTTTTCCAATGAAATCACTTATTACTAAATGACATTTATACTGCCTTTTTTTCAGTGGGCTCTAACCTTCCTTAGAAATGAACTACATGCCTGTTTTCTCTGTCTAACATCCACTATTCTGCTTGTTATGTGAAAGTACTGGGTTGGGGTGTAGCCGTGTGCGCAATCCCGAGCCTCCTGCCGACTACAACAACAACATTCAGCTAAGGAAACGCAGTCCACTAACACCACAAATCAACTGGCTCCCAACACAACACAGACTACAACACAAACTCCAACATAAAGTCCACGTAAGATAAAAACAACAACAAAGTTTTATGTGGCCAAACATCAGGCCAAACGAGAATTAGATGATTTAAGGTGAAAACACAGTCAACATCAGAAAGGCTGATTATTAGCTTGCCGGTTAACGCCGACCGGTTTCTAAAAGTTAATAATACTATAGCTGTAACGTTATGACTTTCCACATTAATTTACCAGCTATTGCAATCAATATTATTGTTCTGTGTACCACCATTATTATGTCAAAGTGTTGATTTTAACCTGCAAGAAATTATGAAATGATGAAAGCTAAAGTTAGCACAGACCTACATTTGCTTCGCAACGTTCAATTTAGATTGATTGTCGTTTTACAGATACTCAGGTACACAACTTCTTCACCAGTCTCAATCGCTGTAATTTAAGGGGCAATAATTCAATAAACGTACAATAATGCAATATAACAGCGCAGGACAACAACAAAGTGGAAGACCCATTCACTACAGTAATGTTACTTATTGCAGTGTAACTGTTATAAGGTGTGGCTATAATCTCATTTATAATATTCAGTCTAGCTCACTAACCATTTGTTATCATCCAATACATTTAGCTGTGCTCACATTGCTGAGCCTCTAGTGAAAGATACACAAATTATGTTAGTTAGCCTACTAAAAGCAGGCAGGGGAGCTAACGCTGATGTATCACGTCAGCTAAATGCAAAGGATTGTGCCAATATGCTGGCTCACTACGCTGTTTGAAAGGTAACATTATGGAGCCGAAAAGGGGGTTTGATTTGATCTGCCTCTGAGCCGGAAACGTTGGTTGTAACAGAGCAGAGAGGAACATGTCTGTGTGAAAAGTCACAGCCGCATGTCTGTGTCTGTGTTAAAACCGCCCTGCTAGTGGCCACTGAAAACTACATATTACCCCTTTAAGAAAAATGCCATAACAATGACAAAGATAACATGATGATTTTTCACATGTATAAAAGTTTACCATGTTCATTCTCAGTTTAGTTTGTTAGCATGATAACATAGGCTAATTAGCACTAAATTTGGGTGGCCATATGCCCTTTTGGGAGCAAAAAAATGCATCCGAGATTCGGCATTTGATCTACAGTCACAATTACAGTGTGTTTTTTTACATTATTATTGTACTATTACATTTTACTCTTTGGCTTACCGTGACTTTTTCTTGTGTACTGGCACTGCTCACAAACTGCCGGTTATCTTGTCTGTCCCCTTTTTTGAAAACCAAAATATGGTCACCGTACACTAAACACAATGTGCAGCTGATGTTAAATGAAATGTTATTAGTTTTGCAGGTAGTTTTGCTGGTCTCGAACCAAAGTATTGGTAAAATGCATCTGATGACTGCAATATGGTGAAAAGTCGGGATCACCAAAGTCAGTAGGATTCATTCTCTAGGGACCATGAATTATTCATCTGATAGTTGTTGAGATATGTCAATCTGAACCAAAGTGGTGGATCGACATTGCCGTCCATGGAACTATGCCGCTCGCCTTGCTGTCCTCAACAGTTGACCCCATGTGGCCTCAGTTTCTTGTTTAAGCATTAAATAACTAAATTTATAGCATACAGTAAGGAGACTAAAACAAAGGATTCTCTTATGATTGTATCCTTTTATTCCCTGTGTAAGTGTCTCTCTACTTTTCCTTTTTAAATACCAAGGATCAGTCACATCTCCAGTAGGGGAATAGCAATGCAGCAGCAATGCATGCTTTCCCCAGTTTTGTGAGGGAAACACGGTCACGTTACACCAGATAAAGTTCAGTCACTCTGCATGTGTGTAAATGTGAGGGCAGCATTCTGGGAGTTACAGGAGTAGAAGGAAGACAGAAACTTCTTAGAGGACTGATTTTCCCATTTTCACTCCACCCTTATTCTATCCACCACTGCTCAGAGAAGTAGCAGTCAGCAGAAAGTGAGCCAAGGGATTGCTTTGTTGCAGTGCAAGTAATAATACGGGGGCATCTTGTCAGCTGTCAGCTTCCTGGTCTTTTGTTCTGGTGACAGATGGAAGCCATGGGGCCTTTATTTGTTGTCTGTTGGCCGATATGGGCGCATATGATTGCACCCACTGTAAATACAATAGTAACACATCTCTCACACATGCCCTCAGGTATACTTACACACATGTGTACATGCATTTCCACCTCCCCTGTAAATGGGAATTTCAAGTATTTCAGGGGTAGATGTTTTTCTTCCAACTCACTTTACAGCCTAACCAGAAAAACAGGGGAAAAAAAGCAATTAAAGCTGGTTTTTGACGGAGGCCATGGCCTTGCATTATTCAGAGCTCAGCCACTGGCCTTATAGGGATGCTGTCCATGTTTTACTGGCAACCTCCTCTTTCCAGGGCTGCTTTGAAGGATTTTCTTGGAAAACGAGACATCTACGGCAGACCAAACTGACTTACAAAGCCTGTGGAGGAACATGAATGTCACTACACACTACACTGACGCTACACAACATCTGACCTAACTGGTTTATGCCATTGACAGTGTGTGCTTACTAATGTTAAAGAAGGTGATTTCCTTTGAAAATAACAAAACATAGTATTGTAATGACATTTAACAATGCAACACAAGAGATGTTTTTCAACAGTAAGCCAAGCTCATGTACATACTTTACATCAAGCAGTTTTTGATCATATTTTTTAATTTATAGCAGAGGTGTTGCTCACTTCTCACCAGTTGTTAAAAATGTATTAAAGCGTATTAAATATCAGTATTAAAATGTGCTGACAAAAAAATGAATGTGAGAAAAATTAAAGCAAACATTGTTTAATATTTATCAAGGGGGGATACTGGATGTGTACTAAAGCAGTCATTAATGTGAATGTTTTGTTGATTTAGATCCAGAAACCCTCAAAAGAAAGTTTTGCCCCAACACACACACACACACACACACACACACACACACACACACACAAACACACACAGTTTCAGATAAACACACCACAGTTAGAGTACCCCCCCTAATAGCAGTTATGCTGAGCTAAATGTTTATAACCAACATTACCCTTGTCTTGTTTGCAAAATTTATAAAAGCTTACAATTTGCAGTGGTTGTAAAAAGCCATTTTCTCCACTGATGAGGTTTTGTTTGTGAGCCTAGTCATTGAAATTGATTTCCCCGCTGTCTCTGTTTCTATGGTTTACTATGTCGACAGTTCTGCCACCTAAGCAAGTGCAAGAAAACAGTGTTTCAAAGTGGCACAGTGCTACACTTGAAGTTAAAGGCAGGGAAATTATCAACAAATATTTAAAATTTTGTTAAAGCACCTATAAAGTAATACATGGAATGACCTAATGCTGCTTTCTTAGGTTTTTCTTGTAAATGTTTGTAGGCTTTTTGGCAATTATACTGTTTCAACTTTGGAAATGAAAGTAATGGGTGGCTGTGTTGGTGTCTTGATTGTTTTAATTCCAAAATCTGTTGAGGGATTTTTTTGTCATGCATTTTTCTCAGAACTTCCAATGGCCAGTACCACCTGCAGTCTGTTGCTAACTCCAACGTTGGCCAGACCATCTGCCAACCAGTAATTTCACTGGGAGTGTGCAATGTGTAAGGTAGGTAGGTGGGCAGTCAGTCAGTCATTCCCACTATGCCGGCTGGGATACAGGACACAAAGTCTCTCCACTTCTGTCTGTCTCTGATCTTTTTCCTTCATGGTTCCCCATGTTGGTGGTGATGTAGCTCTCTTTCATTTTCAGTGGTCCTGCGCCATGTTATTTTGGGCATCCTTCTCTTTCATTTACCCTCTGGGGTCCAATGTAATGCAACTTTGGGAATTGTTCTTTCCATTCTGAGCACATGTAGTCTCTGTAGTGTTATATGTATTTTGTATTGCTGAGTGATTCTGAGAAGGTTGTTGTTTGCGATGTTTTTTGGCAGGAAGATATGCATGAATTCTTTCTAGGCATGGCGTATGGAAGATACATAATTTATGGGTGTCCTGTTCTGTTGAGCATTCTGCTCTGTAGAGTAGTGTTGACAATGCCAATACACAGTTTTGGTGTATTCGAAATATTTGGGTTTGGATTTGGCTAGATTTCCATATTTCTTTTAGTCTTTTGAATTTTGTGTGTGCTTTATTTATCCTGTTATGAATGTCTTGACTGGTACCCCCATTGTGGTAAATCGTTCTTCCTAGGTATGTGAAGTTATATTATAGTTATCCAGTGGCAGTCACTTGTGCAGCGGCAACTGTGTGATCCCTCACTGGCATCCCACCCATAAACTTTAACAGTTGTGTTTGATAGATTTGAACCCATACCTCTGTTGGGGTTGAGTGCTTTTTCGACTGTGCTTCCCAAGTGACTGAAGTGATTACTGAGTTATTTATCAGTAATGTCTCCAATATATATATTGTGGTGATTTAGTGTTGTTGTACACATTATATAAAATTACTTGTGAATGGTTACTGGGAGACCCCTAACCCTGCTTTGGCTAGAAGCATACATCCAAGCCGTGACTTTCACACATTAATTTTTAATTGTATTCAAGGCAGTTAACTGTTGCTGTGGTCTAAAGATCAATTTTGAAACAGAAAAACGGCAAAAGATATTTAACAATTTACATTTAGTCAATCTCATGTCCCATGTTGTTTATCTTCATGTTTGTTTGTTTTATAAGATCTTCATGAATACATTTGCAAAGGCTGAGTCTATCAAAATATCTACAAAAATGGTCACTGACACTTCTATATTCCCTTTTACTGTATGATACTTCATAAATAGTGGAAACTGAGTTGCCTGACATAGAGACCTGTTACATCACCCTGACATGCAGCCAAGACCCACAGAGAAGAAATGTCTCAGAAGTAAGTCTGTATATTATGCATCTGAGTTTTATGCTGTACACTGGAGGACATATTCATCTGTGCAAATAATTTGATCTTGTTTTGAATTGTAACACAAGGTAGAAAAAGGGTTCCAGTGGGACTTATTAATGTGTCGGGGTAAATTATTTCATCGTAAGCTTTTTATGCAATAGAATCAATCCAATGTTAATTCATTCATAATGAGTATTAAAGTTTGAAAAAAAAATTAAATTTAGAAAATTGAAAGTAAGTATTTAGGAATCAATATTCGATTAAAACAGTCATGGCCGGATATGCAATGTGGATTTTGTTTCTCAGTTGTTCTGGTCAGGTCCTGTCCCAATTAGAGTAATATGATAGTTTACTGATCACTATGGGGTATTAATCCTAAACACCCACATTCCCAACCCCCTCCAGGAAGGTCAGAGGTTGGGGTCAGCTTCAAAACCGCATGAGCTGGATGGGATAATTAACTATTGGAGGGATATCTGATGTGTCAATGATTTCACTAAACAGAATGCATTTTAGTAGTACTGTTCACATGATCTATCTAAATCCCATCTGATACAATTGTCTGTGTAGCACAATAGGCAGAATATTTTTAATAAGTTCTGTTTTTTTAAATTTTTTGGATTAATCTGTCCAGCAAATGGCAGCTTCAGCAGTGCAGTGTAGCTTGAAGTTGGAGATAGATACCACACACCATAATGTAAATGTAATGATGACGAGAGATGATGAGAGATGATGAGAGATGATACGTTTTTGTAAATATGGAACCAACATGTATCATTGATTCTGGATTAAATCAGCGTTAAATCAATTTTGTCTAAACTTATTAAATTCAAAAGTATAAAAATCCTGGTTCGGGTGAGATGTTGGACTAATCGTACATACTGTGTGCTACTGCATTATCTCTCACTGACAGAGCTGAATAAAGCCATGAAGTAATAATTTGAATTACTTTTTAGCTATTCTACACACTTTGTGTCTGGTAGCTGTATCCCAAGAAAAAACATCTGGTGCACATAAAATGGTATATTTTAGGACTGTTTTCTTAAAATATTGTCTTAATTTATTTTTTAAAAACCAGTCTCCAGCCATGCCTCCATGACTGACCAGACAAAAACCAAGGAAGAATATAAATCACAGTGATCCATACACAGTTTGAATGAAGATTCCTGGGAAATGCACTGTAGAAACACAATAGTCATAATGTTAACATGATGATGTGAAGCAACTATAATACTTGCCATAGTCATCAGAACAACATGCTAACAACAACACAAAGTACAGCTGAGGCTGATGCAAATAAACCCAAGTGTTGGACACATACAAATTTTGACCTGATGATGATGCTAAATGACAAGTTAAGAATAACAAATTTCTAACAATTTATCCTCTGGGGATCATGAATGTGTGTACCAAATTTCATGGAAATAGTTGTTGAGACATTTCACTCAAAAAAAACAAATGTCATCCTCATGGTGGCTCTAGATAAAAAGTCAGGAATCACCAAAGTCAAGAAGCTTCTGGAAACCAGGAATGCCTCTATCACATTTTGTGCTACTCATGTGAGATAAGTTGAGATATTTCACAAAGAGATGGACCAACGATACGGTCCTCCCAGGAACTGCTAGTGTGGATGAGAAGATTCTTATTTCATTACAGAAATAATTTAACTTTGCAGCTTGCTATGCCTTGATATGATACAGATATTTCTCAAGACATGTAAAAAAAGTTTTACACTTTAAATTGACTTTCAGTTACATAGACTGCTATTAAGATGGAAATGGCTACATTTTGGAACTAGAAAGTGGTGGCATTGCAATATCCTTTAGGAACAAACAACAGAGGCTGCATCTACTATTTTTCTAAATATATTAGTGGTGTGGACTGGGATTGCCTATTCCTATTAGTTCCATTCATTACCCACTGGAGGGAGGCCTAATGTATCTTCTCCCCTGCCGCCGTCATAAGCCTCAGATTGGTTCTGGGTGGTCGGTGGACTGCAGCCCGCTGCAGAGGAAACATATTGAGCTTCTCCACAACTTTACTTGGGGTCATTTCATCAAAAGGAGGGGCCCTCTGATTAACTTTCTCTCAGCCTCATTGCTTTGAGTGCCCAACAGATAGTTTTCATGGGGGCTCTACTGTCCCTGATTCTGTACATTAACATTACTCTGCTTGATGAGACGTTCAGAGAAAAGTTCCAGTCAAAGCAAATTATGTAAACAGTCAACATGGATGAATTTTCTAAAAATTGCTTCACTGAAAAGCATCACAGAATACAATGAAAGTCTTAAAAGTTGATACAGGTAATGTGACATGCTTGCAAAGTAATATATATTGGTTTACATTTGGTTTACAGTTTATCTAAATATCAAAAGCTCGGATGGGACACAGAGGCTCAGTGTTTTTGTAATGTTAGCCAAAGGAACAGGCTGCTGATGAACTTTTGCTCAGCCGCTTCGAAAACCTAAAGGCACGTGCAAACTACTCGACTTTAAGCGTCAGCAGATTGCTGTGCTGTTCAGACTACACAACTTGTCTACACAACACAAGCTGTCTTGCTCTCATTGGTTTGATGTGAATGTTGAATCGGCCAACTCTGGTGTCGGCAATGTGTCAACAATGCATTGGCAAGCTGTTTTGATGCATCGCTGAGTAGTTCACACATAATGATTGGTGACTGTTGATCAATCGCTGATTTACCCCCAATCACAGCCCGACTGTAGGCAAGTGCGAAGACCAGCTAATCAGTCTTAATATAATATAGTGTGAACTAGGCTTAAGAGATTCATCTTGGTCAGTCTACTGTTTCAGGCCTTCAAGTTAGTGTTCCCCGCATGATGAAAGAAAAGTCAAAGTGATTTATTATTATTAAAATCCCCATGGCTTCGGTTCAGCTTTTCCCGAACCAGCTTCGCCACCTTGACTAATACAAGAGTTTCAGAGTGGTAAGTTATACATTTGTAACAAATGTATCTTTCATACGAAACATTTTAACAGTGAACTATCTCTACGTCACAGTAACAACATCATGTCCATTGATGTTGGGTATCAAACTTTCGTTAGGAAGGGTGGGGTTGAGGGAAGGCAGTGGACAGACATTTTGTCACTGTGTGTGCGCAGTGGCTTGGTGTGTTTCATAATCAGTGTTTTTGAGACGTGCCACACTAGCCGCTAGGCGAGCATTATGTAGTCATAATGCTCGCCTAGCGGCTAGTGTGGCATAATGACGCAGATAGGTTACGGAAGTATTGACTGACTACAGCCTGTTTTCAGGGAGTTCAGAGCACTGTTTTCTGTGGGAGATGTTAACTCCCTTTGGGGTGGACTTTGGGTTTTCTCACATGCCAAACTATTACATGCACAATAAAGATCTATAAAACACAATACAGGAAAGAGAAAAAGCCTAAAAGCATAATATGACCTCTTTAAAGAAAATGACTTGTCTGGCTTTGGGTACATTTTCAGTTTTCCACAGAGAAGTCAGTTCACTGTAATAGTTCATTTTCTTTATGGTGACATTTAATTTTTGGGTTAGATTCTTACAATTGATTTCTCAGTCAAGCATGCAAAAGTATCCCCATTTTGAACCATTAGAGTTACCCATTTTTTTTTAAGTTACAATTACTTTTTTCTTGTCCTTTAAATGATCATTTTCCCATTTTGGTATGAAAAGTAATTTGTGAACACATGCCTAGCACACATTTTCCCGTAGGGAGAGATTTAGAGGTCCAGCCTTTGGACTGCCACCTGACAGTATAGATCATAATATACATTCAGAAACACTTAAACCCCCTGGGCAGCGGGTGTAGCAGGGTTGGGTTAACTTTCTGGAGGCTATAACCATGCTCTTGACAGCAAATGGTGTCAGCTTTAATTGGAACAAGCACAACGTAATGGAGCATGTCAGATGGCTTCCACTGTGCCTGAGAGGAGGTAGGTTTCTCCATGGTTGGAAGGTCGGGGTGGTGGGGTGGGTGTAAAGCTAAGATGCAAGCAGACAGAAATGGAAAGAAACAAACAAAAGAATATTTCACTCTATTCATTGCAAATCAGGGATATCATTAAAACCTATGCTTTGCTCTTCACAGAGAGGATTTTGAGATATTGAAACACATTCAAATTAATTTGCAAAGATTGCAAAGACTTAGTGTAATGTTGCCCCCTCACTCTGGATAACAGTGCCCTTTACATAAAATGTTCAAGAAAGAGGGCAAGAGATGAAAGCCTACAAAGACTGGAAAGACAGGTGGAAAGAAAGGGCTGAGAAAAAGTTTAAGGTACTGCAAATTGATAAAATGATGCAAAAATCAATCTAGATGGGAAAAGGGAAAGAAGAGGGTAAGGTAAAAGCTAGATGGGATAACCTAATAAAGAAAGGAGATACATATACTAACACAAATATTTACAAAACTCTTTTCTTGAAACTACTGTATCATTAATTTATTGAAATAAACTGATAGCAAAAAGACATCAGAATACCAAACAATCTCAAGGTACAAGCGCTGTGCTGATGCAAAACAGCTGCGCTCCAGGCGCCACTCCAGGGTAAACAAGGGGAACCTTGTACTTGTTTTTATTTTTTTAAGAAAGAATTTTATATTGTTTACTTAACCTAAATTCATGAATATCTTACAAAAAATTGGACTGGACATTGATACATGCACAAACAGGAACACCAAACTGTTACCAGAGTTCATACCTGTCTCCCATTTGTTGAATGATTCAGTGTTTATGGCCAACAGAAACGTCAGCAATGTTGTTTTGACCTGAATTCTGTCTGTTGGCAATTTTATCATAGAGTGTCAATTGTATTTTTGTAGCTGTTGTGTACATTTGTCCCCATTTTCAACAACAATTATCATATTGCCAACTAATTTAGAGCTTGTTTGTTTCAGTCATAGTTCCATCATTGATCTGTAACTTGCAGACACTATCCCAGGTTTGGTTGTGTTTTGCATTATGTTTTGGTACAGTTCACATACATTTCAACATTTCTGGTTAAAATAAAACACAGACCAGAGACAAAGGGCATTTAACCTAGTCAGATTTAACAATATATATTTAATATAAGTGAAACATTTGAAAATTTTCTTTCATTATAGCATGACATCATAGTCTTCAATTTCTGAGAAACACTTATGAGAAACACTTTTTTGTCAAGGAACCACATCTTTGCTAAGCTAATTGTTGCCCATAATCAAATTATACTTTGCAATCAGATTTAGAAATAAAAAAACACTAGTGATTTTAGACCACAATCACCATATTATCATATGCATATGCAGGACTTTAGAGACATTGCCGTGAATTATGCCTATTCAAATCAAAAAAACACAGTGATCTGGATTTTTTTCCCATGAATTGGCGACTTTAATGTCAGAGAATTTCCCCATTCTTAAATTTACCATTGTCACTTCAGATATTTCTTCTTTGATTATTAATTATCCCCTGGTTCTGTAATTTTTGGACACATAAAATAGTAAATCTAATAAATGTGTAAACACAGGGGCTACTTCTCAGAAAATGACCCAATTAATGAATTAAGATCTACTCCCTAAAGCACCTCGGCTGTGGGCCATATGAATGTAATGCTAATGTGTCAAGAAAAACTTGATTATAACATTCATTTAAGCTGTAACCCCAGTGGAAAGTGCATGTGGCAACAAGTCAGGATGAAATGTGGTGGTATTAATAGTTCTCACCATCAACACTTAGTACATATGTGGCACGTAGCCTTCACTTATAGCCTTTTCGTGTGTATATAGGGTAAAACTGAGTGGACCACGAAGATAACGTGCTCGGAGCAGTTTAGAGATTCTGCACAAATTGCCATGACAGCATACCTCAGGTAAAATTTATCCACCTTTCATAGTAAGCACATCGTGAGCAATGTACAATCCAGAGTCAAATTCCTCATGTGTGTACACATACCTGGCAATAAAGCTGATTCTGATTCTGATTTTGATAGTATGGGCTAATCGGGAAGTTACACCTGACGTCACAAAGTTACTACTGAAAATAACCTGGATAATCCAGTTACCTCGATTCATAATAAACGTCTTAGTATTGTTAAGTTTAGTTATTGTTAATTGGTTCAGTTCTGTGTTATATAAGTTAATACATTTTTCTTCTTCCTGTATTTATACATTGGGTCACATTAGCGATGTCAGGTTAAACAAAGTTTGTGGGGTAAAGTAAACCATTTATGCAGGATTTCTCAATGTGGGTAAACAATCTAGATTGATTCCTTTCATATTGCCAGTAGAAGAGTTTGCATTTTCTGTTTTTTTTCCTGATGTGTCACGTTCAATGTTGATAAAAACCCCTGACTAAGTTATTTGAATTGGGAGGATTGTATCCATTCACACTGAAGACAAAAACCAGATGTAACTGGGTGTTGGTGCTTTTTTTACAGTGTAAAGGGGACTTTAGATATGTTGATTATCACCTGTTTATATACGGTTGCAAAAGTATGTTATATATCAAACTGTGTTTCTTATTCAAGATTAGTAGTAGTATTTCTCCAGAGAGATATTGGATTTTAAGTGCAGGAATGGTATAGCCTAAATTGAGTCCTGCTGATGGAATGGTCTATTTAGGCAGTTTCTTTTTGGCTGTGGCAGTGTGTTGCTGTGTTCACATAATGTGAGTAAGTTGCGTTACAGAAGTAAAAGGGAGATTTCTCTGTAAGCACTGCAAAGAGAGACAGCTACAATTTGAATATTTCTGCAGCTAGATTTGAGGCACAAATGCCAGATTTTGTTTGCTGTAAAGCAAGTTTCTCCTACTTGTCTTGCTCACAGTCCTTGTCTTCTACCTTTATTGCCCAACCAAAATGCTGCCACACAGACTGGAGTGTCCTTGTTATGTTTTGATCCCAATTCATCTGAAACACCATTTTTGTAATGTAAAATTATGCAACATAAACCTTCATTAGATTCTTAGTCTCTTTTGTCAGCAGACTATTTAAAACTTCAGCAGACGTGATGCATTAAACTGTGTGTTTTCCCTTCTGTTTGAACAGCTGCGTAACTCTTATTCCAAGGTTATATACAGATACAAAAACTCTGGCAGCCTGATCTTCTATATACCACTTGTACATACAGCCAGATATGTTAAGATTCTCCGCGCATGCAACATGCATAAATGATCTTAAGTAATGTGAGCTCAACTTAAGGTTAGAAATAATAGATCAAAGCAAGGAATTCAACTGCATCAATTTCGATTCATGTGTTACTTCTGATGGTAATAACTGATGAGATGGATGCTGTGCTGTTGCGTCAGAGGTGTAGTGATGAAAATCGCTGGCAAACGGGGGAATGAGCAAAAAGGATTCTAGCACATGACTAAATCATGAACACACGAAGACAGACGGTTTGCAAGGGCTGGCACTGGGATGATCAAACTTTGAGACTAATCTTTCTTATATATTCATGCATGTTTTAACTATCATTCTGGCTGGGCAGATGGGTTTGCACATGGTGATTGGACCATCAGATACACAGTTGTAAAAAAACAACAAAAAAAAAATCACAGATCTGTGAAGCTTTGGTGGGGCAGAGAGTTTTACAGGTGGCCACTGGGTGTCGCTCTTCAGTCTTGGCTATGAGATTCACAGCACCACGACCCCTCAGCACTAATCATCATATTCCTTTAAATACAGCATCTACATAATAGAGCTGTTACTTACAGTAACAATTCTATGGCTCTGTTAAACCTAAACTTAGATTTTGTACTGTTTCTGGTAAAGCAGGAGCAGTCTGCACATAGCAGTGACACACAAATACTGTACTGCTACAATTACACATGTAGAGACAATGGTGGGAGTGCCAGTTATTTTTTTTTACCAAGCTGAAATAATTTGCAACTATTATATCCTGTATAACATTGCAGAGTTTTTATAGGTTTAATGCAATGAAAATGCAATGGCTGAAATGGCTCTGTGTGTAGTATTAAAGACAGGACAGATGTAGGATAACTGCAGGGCTGTGAGGCACATACAGTAGCTAGCTTTTCAGCACTTTTTAAAGCAAAGGGATGTAAAAATCCAGCTTTTCCTGGAACTTAAATGGAGGCAGTGATGTGCCGTTTGCTCCGATCCATCGTTTTTCTCTTCTACTTCCTTGTTCCCTTGGCAGGAACAGGCGTTTAGCCTCTGTGCCTCCTGTTTGCTGAGCCTGTGACAGCTCGCTCTGCAGCACTGCTGTGGGAATAACTCCCCGCGTGGACCTTAACACCCTAGAGACCTTCCACTGCAGGGCACAGCCAGTTAAGTCAGTACAGGAGAGGAGGAGGATGCTGTATATAGAGCAGAAATACAGTATATTCTGTGGCTCCTGCAGACATATCTTAGACTGTTTGATAAATGTATGTATCTGGTAGCTTGTTGCTTGTAGAGGTGTGGGTGTTTGGGAGGGGGAAGTGTGAGTTTGGGGTAAGAAAGGGGAAAAGCAGGGGGGGGAATAGAAGGAAGTGGGAGATTTCTGTTGCATCATGCTGGGATGTGTTATGATGAGTGTCTCCGACTCTGCATTCAGCTCAGATACAGGGTGCTAACAACGGAGGCTGCAACATAACATAACAAACCTCCGCTGCTCATATGTGATGTGAAACTGTGTTTGTGAGGTTGCTCTAAAACACGTTGGCACTGTAAGGTGCTCCAATTAACCAATGATGACTAAAGGCTGAAGGTGTGTATAGTATTCTGCTTGTTTTAGTATAATAAAGGAAAGTACATGTCAGGGAACTGGAGCAGAGCTGCTTCCTATCTTTTGAAAGTAGATGTACACACGCTGATTTAGGTTCATCAAGGTTGTCAGCCAAAGAATAGCTTTTTTATCTATGTCTGAGTTGGTGCTCAGATGAGTTAGTGAATGTTTGTGTGTGTGTGTGTGTGTGTGTGTGTGTGTGTGTGTGTGTGTGTGTGTGTGTGTGTCAAAGTGAAACTGCAATGTTGTGAAGTAGGAAAGTTCAGAGGAAAAAGCTGTTTATTAAAAAGTAACTTAACACACCCCCTGTAACACATATAGGCAGCGTGTCTATATGTAACATATCAGATGCGCTTTGTTAAAGGCAGAAATGGCTCAATCCCAATGGCATTTAAGTCCCATTTACAATCTGGAAAATGAGAGTTGAAAAGTGGGTGCCATATATATACACTGGGGATTGATGAGGTACAGGTGGATTAATGAAGGAATTAGAAACAGGTGTGCAAGGAGGAAGCAGGGTCAGGTGACTGGCACAAAACTCTGAGGGCATCTGGACAGGTGGTGTATGACAAGCACAGTTCAATGAAAATACAAAATGCAATGAAACATGGGAAGAAAGGTGGACAGGGCAGGTGTAATCATAACAATACTTTGGTATTCAAGAGCAATACCTCACTGTGCCTGAGAGGAACAAGGTTAAACGAAAAGGTTTTTGACTAATTTAAAGAACAGTCCGGACCTTTTTCTGTTAACATCTTTTTGTTACTGTTTTTTTTTCTACAAGTAGACTGGGCACTTGGTTTTCTGCCTCCCAGAAACACCTGAAACACAAATACACATACTATAGCATGTACATTCAACAAATGCTGAAGAATAAAATGAAAATGCATTTAGGTTTTTATCTTTCAATTTTTTTGCCCCCATTCTGTCAATGAAACATACAGGTCATCTACTTAAAAATGAACAACTGAATCATATTATATGGACAGCACATCCAGCACATGGCTAGTGTAGGTATTATTGTTTGAACTATGTAAATGACAGCATATATGGCAAGTCATGAACAGAAATAGAAAACAAAACAAGAAAATGGGCCCATTGTCTTGTGGTGTTTTAAGATGCATTTTAATTCTATTGTGTGGGTAGCACACATGCATACAGACACACTGCAGCTGCTGGGCAGCTTCCTCTCAAGCTGTTGGAAATTAAGAGCCTTACAAAGGCACTGCGCTGCAGGTGGGCAGGAGGACTTTCATCCCTGTAGGAAAGACCAGGATTTGAACTGGTAACTAACTGGTCACAAGCCTGCGGTCGCTATGGCTACCAAAGAGCAAACTACATTGATAAATGTGTGTGTGCATGTGTACCAGTGTATGTAGTACACGTGTTGGAACTTGCATGATCCTTCTACTTATGTTTCAGACTGGAGCTCAAATTACCATGTGCTGTATGTGTGGGAGCTGTCAGGAGTGAGTGCACACTGTTCTAATGCTGCAAGATCCTTCTTGGTCTCGCTCCTCTCAATTCTTCTGTTTCCTTCCAGCAACTCCAATGCTGCCACACCCACACATCACATCTGTATTATACATATGTAGTGATAGAAAACAAGGCATAGTGGGTCAACAAGCAGCCAGCATATGTTTTGGATGTATTTTCTGACCATCAAGCTTAGGCCTGGTGACTACACACAGTACTTTAGAACTTAACATCACAGTGAAGCACAGTGAGTCCTCACATCCTCTAACCATGAACAAAACCCAGGTGATTCCTGAATATAAGCTTACAAGTAGCTAGGTAGCCAGCTAAGAAGGCACAACATGTAAATAAGACGACTTGGAAGTAATGGAAAGGTGTATTCCTTCATTTTTGGTAGAGGCAAGTAGCCTCCCCCCACCACTATCTCGCCACCATGCCCTGCACCAAGCTACGGTAACCGGTCCTGGACCAGTCTCCACACTGAACACAGAGATGATATCAAGCCTCCCATATAACTCCCGGTAAGACATCACGGTTACCAAGTTGGAGTGATGTATTTAATTAATTTCAGTCTGAATTGTAATAATATACACTATTATATATAATATACTAGTTACGGCAAAAACAAATTACATTATTATACTACGTTACTCAGTAACTTTTACTGTTCAATACTGCTGTTTCCTATTGCTCTCTCTTCTTCCTCCTACTCTTCACTTCTGTCTCTGGTACTTCTTCTGCTTATTGTCACCATCTCTGTCTCTCGTTTTCACTCTCACCCCTACATTCCATCTGCCTTCCCTCTCTCTTTCAGTCTGTGATGCTTCTCTGTTTCTCTCTCTCTGTCTTCACTGCTTTCTTCTGGTCTTCCTCGCTCTACCTTCTTCTCACAGACAGCCCTCATTAGCTGCAGCAGCCTCTTTTTGCTCCCTGTTTGCAGCCAATGGGCCATTAGTCTGTTGTGTGCAGGGCAATAAATCGCATCAGGCAGGAACCCAAGCACCCTGACTTCCTCTCCATGTCGGCCAATCAGGACAATTTGGTATGGTTTGGTGAGCAGTGTGGATTTTGGAACTGTAGGCCTGATGCTCAATCCAGTAAGGGTAAAATGCAGCTGTAGCATAGCCTCAGCTATGCAGTAATGAAGGATTTGTGTTAGGAAGATGCTTATTCTGTACAGTATATTTTATAATACTAGAGATGTAATGAAAATGGGAGTATAACTAGTAATTTTTGTGTGCATAATATGTAAGTCGTGGCAGTTAAAATAAGTGTAACAAAACTTAATTTATGTATGTAACATAACAGGATGCAACAGAACGTCACATACGTACATATGTTATTTAAGTGACGTAACTTATGTACTTACCTACTGGCTGGTTAAGAGGGTTGGGGAATCAGCAGTCAATGGCAGTACAAAACAAAGCAGTCAATAAAAATAGGTTGTTCAAAAACTGTGGATCACCACAACCATAAGAAGTCCTTGAGCATATAGTCATAAATGTGCACAGAAAATATTAGGCTGAAAAATATTAGGCTGATTGGTCCAGAAGTATGCAAGATTAGCGGCGGACAGATACTCACTTGCCTGGCGGAGATAATGAAAATCGGCAAAAGTGTTAACAGGAGTAGACAAGAACAGTTTTTTTTTCTGTTGCTAAGATGTCATGGTCGAAACAGAAGCCATTTCACCTCCAAAAGTCACTCAAACCACCAAAACACTTCATACAAGTCTAAAAAAAAAAGTTGTTCAACCAAAACACTGGCAACAATTCTCACTCAGAGAGCATACCATCTCACTCATAAAACACTGACCTACAAAACACTATCAACAGGAAACATTACGTAAATTTGATTAACTTTAATCTTTGAAATGTGACTGATTTTTTCATATAAATCAATATTTCATTATAGAATACAGTTGTTCTCAGTCACTTTGGTACATTTCTCAGATTAGAATTGAAATTTTAATTGTTCAACCTCCATATCATCTAGTCACTTGTGCACATAGCAATTTCTCAGTCTTTTGAGAAATTGCAAATTGCAAATGTTTTGATACATTTATGCAAATGATTATGTACAATTGTCTGCTGTTTCCATTATCAATTGCTTGCTATATGTCATTTTGATCATAATGTGTTATGCTGGTTGTCTGTAGTCTTACCCCCCAAAACATCTGGTCGTAAGTTCATCGCGTAAGTCACTACGTGCAGTTGAACACGTCATAGTGTGCACAGCAATTATTCTTATAAATGTATCCTACAGTAAATTGATTTGTTGTGATGTGAATAAGAATCTGTGGCCCAACAGACAGGAACATCAACCTGAGGGGGTGTTTCCATGTTTCCATTTCTTATTTTGTAATTGTTTCCGTTGTGCTATGCAGTGCTGTAAAATAGTCTCATTTTGTTTATTTAATGCATCACAATGACATGCTCTGTCAACAAACTACAATGCATACAGTAAAAGTGTAACTGTGAATCCTATCCCAATCCAAACCCTTGCAATGTATAACTTTTGAAATTGATCAATGCCATACAGAAAAAATGCAGCCTTGTGCATTTTCAATCATTTTCATCCAAACCTTTGCCATAATTTACAAATGCAAATAGTTTAGCAAATGTTACAGTTTTTTTCAATTGCTAAGATGCAATGGTCACAAATGAAGCCACTTTTTCAAAACTCTTCACACAGTCTGCATTACCAACATGCATCCTGGCCAAACAGTTAATCTCACCTCCAAAAGTCACTCAAACCACCAAAACACTTCATATAAGCCTTAGAATAAACTCGTTCACCCAAAACACTGGCAACAATGCCCACTCAGAAAGCATCCATTGTCACTCATAACACACTGACCTACAAAACACTAAGAACAGGAAGCGTTACGTACATTTGTTGAACTTTTATCCTTGAAATGTGACTAATTCTTTCATATAAATCAGTATTTCATTATAGAACAGTTGTTTTCAGTTACTTTGATACATTTCTCAGATCAGAATTGAAATTCTACTTGTTGAACCTTCACATCATCTAGTCACTTGTGCACATCATATGTAAAAACAATTTCTCAGTCTTTTGAGTAATTGCACATGCTTTGATGCATTTATGCAAATTATTATGTCTGCTGTTTCCTACATTATCAATTGCTTACTGTATGTCATGTTGATCACAGTTTATTACAGGATACTGGTTCTTTGTTGTATAACTCTGAATCCTGTCCAATCTCTTGCAATGTTTACTGTAACTCTGTACTGTTGAAATTGATCATTGCCATACAGAAAAAGTACAGCCTTGTGCGTTTTCAATCATTGTCATCAAAAGTTTAGCCATAGTTTACCAATACAAATTGTTTTGCAAATGTACCAAAGCGACTGAGAAAAAAATGGAAGAAACCTGTAACATATTTTCACTTTGACTGTACTATAGTATATGTTACAAGAATGAATCACAAATGCATTCAGTAATTTACTTTAAAAAGAAGTTCCTGACATTTCAGTGCTGCAATACACTTTTTTTCAGTTGTTTACAAAGTTACAGTTTTTTTCAGTCGCTAACAAGCGCTTACCCATACTTCAGATACTTTTTCTAAACTCTTAACACAGACTCACACCTACAAAACACAATTGGTCAAATGGATCATTTTCTTCTCAAAAACACATTTTGTTAAATATATACTAACTCTTCATTTCAAAATATAACACATTTTTCTCTGCACACACTATCTTTACCAAAACACTGGAAATCTGACTCAAAATGAAATTATTCTGTCAAAGAATGACACTTGTTTTCACTTCACAAAGTACATGCAG
>NC_060154.1:11699841-11726045 GCF_021292245.1 Micropterus dolomieu
TGTTTGTTTATTATCAGCCAAGATATATTGTTTTCGAACTGATATCATTGCAGAAACAGAGGTTTTTATACTGTATCTAAGGTTTGGAATATTGTTTTTGCTATTGTGGGATGGTGTGTGTTAACATTCGTAAATACTACAAAAATAATCCATAATTTTGTTGGGAGGTATAGCTTGTCTGTTAAGAAAATTTAAGCATTGTGGAAATGTGTTCACTGACTGCGTATTTTGTGAAAACGACATGAAATGTGTGAATGGTATGGCCACAAAAGACCGATGCTGTGCTAACTGTGTTTAGAGTTTTGAAAATGTGACAACTGATTGGACAAACGCTTGTTAGCGACTGAAAAAAACTGTAACATTGGTACCTGAGACCCAATGACCACAGTCTGTAATTGAAACCATTGAACCAATTCTGCTAACATATAAGCACATTTCTTGCTTTACACTCAGCTTGCAGTTTTACAGTAAAACCAGTTTCATAAAACTACAAACATTTCTCTACGCACATAGATGTAAACATAAAATGTACGTAAATGTAAAAGATTTTCTATATATTTCAGACTGGTTTCTGCAAAAATGCAGGATATTTGCAATAATTCTGTTTTGAATGTGTTTTTCACAGTTTTGGACGTGTGTTAGCATTTGAAAAATGTGCTGCAGATATATAGAGTTTTTAAGGTGGAGAAGTGGTAATGACAAAAGAGTTCATGGATTTTGGAGAAAGTAGTCACTGAAAGCATTTTGTGTGAAAGCAATGAAAAATTATTCACAGTTTGGTCCACATACACTTCTGTTTCGCTGACTGTGTGAAGAGTTTTGACAATGTGACTTCAGTTTTGACCAACGCAGATTAGCAATTTAAAAAAAAACTGAAACAAAGATTATACAGGATTTCTGCTGTATAAAAATTTGAGTAATTATGGAAATTCTAAAAAATATTAACAGTATGCAATTGCATGAAGTAGTAGAGTAGTAACGTATAAAAAATGGCAATATGGGAAAGATTGCATCATATATTGAATTTGGACAAAAAAATGCTTCCATTCATATGGCAGAGAAACTAACCCCATAATGTGATTAATTTACTAAATCTAGTTCAACATTTAAATAGACAATTTACATGGAGACATACTCAGTGCATCCCAGGGGAGACAATTAGTTGTCCTCAGCTGCATAAGTAACAGCGTTGTAAAATTCAATGCTTACATGGCAGACAAAAGATTGAAACATTACAGAGAGGATGAAGGAGTGATATGTGGTACACCTGGGCATGGCTGCAGTGGTGCATCATTTAGAGATTTGGTGTGTTCAAAAATAGACAGTGAAAATGATCTGTGGATAGTCATATTGACATCATACCAACAACATTCCTCCTTTCACTACAGTTTCATTGTCTATTTATGTAGAATTTTTTATTTATTTATGTTTAGATGTGACCAGCAACCCGTTTGGTTGGTTGGTTGCTGCCCTAGCAGGCTGAAATTTGGCATGGAGATCAACAGTGTGTGTGTGTGTGTGTGTGTGTGTGTGTGTGTGTGTGTGTGTGTGTGTGTGTTTGTGTGTGAAGGTGCGCATTTGTGTTCATGCAATTGGCTAAAAATGGGTGTGACAATGGGAGTGGCCTATCGCAAAAGATAGATTCACATAGCATGTAAAAAGACACACACACACAAACAGACAAAAACGCACACACACCATTTTGCCACATCCCCTTTCATTACTCATGAACTGGTTGTTGTGTATGATGGTTTGCCCCGCCCCAACACTTTAGCCAGACCCCTTTTTAACTCATGTACTATTGTGTGAATGCATGAACGTGTGGTTGCTGCTATTAGCGAATTTGCACTTGTTCTTTTTATTATGTTTTTTTTTTTTTTTTTTTTTTACAATTGAGCACACACTTCTTTTTCTGCCTAAACTAAATAGAAATTAAATTCATTATGAAATGAAGTTAAACATTATACTATTGATGGCCATTATCAAAGGTAAACTCAATGTAGAAAGATAAGGATGGCAGTAGCCGCACGGCAGCAGCAACGCTGTCTATTTGGCCACCGCACTCATGCGAGCTGCAGCAGTTCAACGAGGTAGCCACACAGGTAAAGGTAGACGCCGTGGCCTGGGCGTTAGATTTATTTACTTAGTTTTACTTTGGCTCATACATATATAATAGTTTAAGGAAAATTAGTTAAAACAGTTGAATGAGCTGCACCTGTTTGTGGTGAATGGTCTAATGTATGAGTAAAATATCACTGTGTTATAGCCTAATGGTTTTACATTGACAATGTTTTGTATTTCTCTATAAGTAATAGTCGTGCTCAAATTATGTGTTAAAAGCCAGAATCATTGCAGACTAGACAGGTGGGTTCTGAACCATCCCTTAGTTATGCTGCTATAAGCCTGGACTACCATGGGACTTTCCATGATGCACTAAGCTCCTCTCTTCTCCTCTTTCTCGCCATCTGTATGAAACCTCATCCCATTAATGCATGTTACTAACTCGACTTCTTCCCTTTCCCATTGTCCTGTGCTTTCTCATCCCTCTCGTCTCTCCTCCTCACTTTATGCAGGTGATTCTGGCTCTGGAGCTGTGGAGTCTGGATCAATGGTTGTGAGTCGCCTGATCCTACCATTTTCCTGCTTGACACCTTTTGCTACAATTGATATTGTTAGTCCTATTGTTAACATTACTATAATTATCTGTACTATTATTCATTTTCAGTCTGGACCACTATTACCTTTACTGTCTGTATTTCTGTGTGGATATTGTGTTTGCTGCTCCAATCCAACCCTCCCAGCCCTCTCTCTCTCTCTCTCTCTCTCTCTTTCTCCCTCCCTCAACCCCAACCGTTCGAGGCAGATGGCTGCCCACCCTGAGCCATGGTTATGCACATTACTTGGTGTATAGCATTTATTTTATCATTCTACTAACTTATTTCTTACCTCAGCCTTTTCAGTTCTGTGTGTTAGATTATCATAATGAATGTACAATGATCCAGGCAGTAACACCATCTAGCAGCAGAGAACATGTCTGGAATAGAAGGAGCCTTTTTCAAGGATTAGGACAAACATGCATGTATTTTGCTTCTCTGATCATTCCGCTGCTACTAGACTGAGCTGACCTTTAAGGGCTGGGTAAGACAGCAATTTGAATGTTGCTGAGACACTACTACTACAGCGATGGCTTCATTTCCATTCAGACTCATTTACTCTGCAATGTTGAATGATGGCATAATTATGACTGCAGCGGTACAAATTGCAGGCAATGATTAATTAATGAAGTGTGTACAGTGTGTGTATATAAATGTGTAGAAATGTGTACAATGCAAGTTTGCAGGGAAATGAATTTGGGAGCATTTTGTCTGGGTGTGAATGTGTATGTGGTGAGTTTTCATGAGTGTGTGTGTGTGAGTACGTCTATGTTTTAGCTTTGTGTGCTTGAACATGTTCTTGAGTGTGTGCGTGCAAGTGTGAGGGAGAGGTGAAGCATCTGCAGTCACACTTCTCCATCAAAATACTGAAGCAGAAACACTGAAAGCAATGATGACATGACGCACCCAACACTTATGAATAATCTGACAATTTACATGTTCATAAAATAACAACTGAACCAGGGTGCGAATTATACAGTGACAACCGGGGGGGTCAACTTTTCTTTTCCAGGTCAAAAAGAAAACCCAGTACAGCGCAGGCGCGGGCTTCAGTAAACTAAAATCTTACAATGCTTAAAATATCATTGCGTATTTAACTAATCTGTGCAGTCTGTAGATGATGATAAATCAAATTCATTACACCAGTTGATGGGTGTCCCATACCACACAACAGTTTGTAGTCAGAGGTCACTATTGTACAGCAAAACTTCCAGAAAGTTAGACCCACAACAGCAGACCATCATGACCGCTCAAAACAGACCCACACAATGTTGAACCAGAACCAAAAGCACTATCATAAAATACAGTCTGCATTATTATCTCTAATTCCTAATTCTTATCATTTCAAAGTTCAACTTTTCTTTTTAGCAAATACCTCCTTTTCTCTTGCTCATGTTGACTGTGAATGAAATATAATCTGCGTTCCATAAAGCAGTTGTCATTCACTTTTGGGGAAATGGGAATTTTTGGGTCTCTGTAAATGATATTAATCAGTACTGTCTAGACCTGCTCCAAATAAAAAGTGCAATGAGATGCCATTTGTTATAAATGGGCGCTATATAAATAAAACTGAATACATTTGAAATAATACGCCTGGATTTTAACAGTTACTTCCCCAGGTAAAACTCTTGAATTCCAGAGTGAAAACAAATATCATGCTGATTGTAGAAAGACTCACAAAGTAGCCTACTTAAAATGAAATAATAATCTCTATATTGATGTCGAAATGTGTAACTAATCCTCAGTTTCACTGCTCATGCCGAAGCACTAGTGTTGGCTAAAAATTACATAAAATATGAAATTATATAGTCTCTCAGCTAGCTAACAACATAAAGCTCATTTAAAGTAAAATAAATGCTAATTACGAAACTCTGAAGGTGGGAAAGTTATGTGTATTAAAGAAGCTAGAAAGCTAACTGCTGACATTAACTTACAGTGTCTCCACCAGCGTCTGGTGGACTGGACGGGAGCAGATGCCGCTGCGAGTGATGTGGGCAGACAAGACGTTCAACTAAAGTCAAAGTTAATGAAATGGTACAGTCCATTTTAGTCAGTAGTCAGTGTCAGAAATCATACTTAAATATATGGCATGCGTATGGGAAATATTTACAATTACAGGTAAGAAAGACCCCCCTGAACTGTTGTTTTTGCCTCCTTTGGGGGGCTCAATGTCTTAATTAGGGGGTCAACCCCCCCGTAATTCAAACCATGAACTGAACCAAAATTGATTGTAGATTACTAAAGTATTAGTATCAGTCTGCAGTACTTTGTTGTCTGATTCTGTTTCTCACTGGCATTGCTTCAAACTGAGATAAAGAGAATTTGTAGCAGTTCAGAAGCTAAATGACAACTAATCTTACAATAAAATGACACCTTACCTCCTTAATTTGATTTATTTCCTGTTGAAACAGCATGTCAGGGAAGGACATAACCTTAAGCAATGAGAAATTGGTTCGGTTGACAAGGGCAGTTATATTTGAAGGGTAGGACAGAGGGGGCAGCACAGTTCAAAAATCTGTGGTTTTACTGTTGTCATGCTTTTCAAATTTAAAGCCTAGCAGCTGTGTGTACCAGATTGTGTATGTCATGATTTACATGAAATATAAACACATAACATGTGACTACAAGACTACAAGAAACTACAAGAGACTAGCTATGGCAGCTTTATAATGTGTGCACATATCTTTTTTTTTCCTTAAACACACATTTCCACATGTAATATTTCACTTTCATAGTACAAAGTGGAGCAGGGAGTGAGATCTAAAGGACGAGAGATTTTGAGGTCTTGCATTTTGCTCCCTGTGCCTTGTAAAAGGTTATGTGCTTCCCAGTCGCCCATTGTTAAAAAAAAAATTCAAGCTTTTGTGTAAAGCCATCATACTGTTTACAAGTAGGTGTATGTACAAAGAATGGAGTAGGGAGAATGGAAATGTCAGAGAAATGTCAAATGCCTGCTGGCTCTGTCCGCTGTATTTCTTCAGCTGAAATGTTCTCTCCAGGGAAGAGGGTTCCAGGCAGGGTGACTGTGGTGGACCAAGGTCACACTTGTTGGTGACTTCAAACAAAACCAGCACTAATGTGGTATGAATGGTAAAGTGAGAAATAAATGGATGGGTGAATGAGGGGGTTAAGGGAGGAATTCATAAATTATTGACTGACGAATGGACAGAGGAATACTGTAGATGGTTCAAAACTGGGGTGGGAGTGATAGATTACAAGGCAAATGATTGATAGATTGATGGATGAAAGTGTGGATGAAAGGATGGTTGATAGAACAGTGAAAGAATGAGTCAGTGGAATGACTGACAGACAGATAGCTAAAATGAAGATTATTTATGAATGGGCATATAGATGGATGAATAACTATGCAGTGGAGGGATAGGGTTACACAAATGGACAAAGGATGGATTCATCATGAAACATTAAGTGTATAGATGGACAGATGCATGGATGGATAAATGAATGGATGAATATAAGTACTTTTGGATATGAACAGATGTTAAGGGATAAATTAATGGAAAGTTAATGGATTGATCCATGGAAGACGAATGGATAAAGACAAAATTTGAGCAGAAATGGTGGACAGTTGCGTAATTTGCGAAGTAACAGGATATATGAAAGAGAGAAGGTTAACTCATGAAAAATTTATTGATAATGCAAAATGTAGGAGTGGCTAAGTAATGGACGGATGGATTATTTGATGGATAGATGAATGGTTTAAAAAAAGGAGTGATAAACAAATAAATGGACAGACTTACAGTATATGCAACTGAATAATTAATGGGGGAGTTGATGGAAGGATGGACAAATTGATGGACAAGTGGGTATGAACAAGAGGATACAGCAGTGTGCTAGATAAATTATTTTTACAATGCACACACATGAAAACAAGCACCCCTCCATACACCCTTCTCATTCCCTCCTCCACTTCCATTGGCGACATCCACTGCCAGTGAGAAATTGCCTGTCTTCACTCTTTTGATTTGCTTTGTTTGTGGGGTGCTAATTTATGGCTTAATCAATTATCCATTAAAGCCTCTTTCACATAAAGACTAGTGATGGTAGTTGCCAGCAATACTGTTGTGCTTAATATGCATTAGCATGCCTATCATACCCCACTTCCCCCTTTATCATTAATGGACTGAGCCTCTGTTCCTGTTTTATTCAAGCATCTGTGGATTTTTCTCCCCTTCTTCTTGCTAAATGGCTTGACTGAAGCATAGTACTACACTAAATACTATGTGAATTATTATTTATAGCTGTACTATTACAACCACTTGTACTGCGAAGACCAACTTCAGTTGCTCTGTAAGTGAAGATGGTCAGTTCTATGTATAGGTTGGTGATGGCGCAGGCCTTCTTAGAGCCCAAGAAGGCCTGAAGGGTTGGTCCATTTCACATTCAATGTTTATTAATGTCATTAATAAACATTAAATGTAAAGTATTACTTTAGATATTAAAATTTCACCTATTCATTGATTGCATCAGATAATGCTTTCCTTACTTCATCTTACTCACACAAACCACAGAGCAGAGGCATTTGTCAGCAATTTGTCAGAGATGTCAGCATTTGAGGATTTAGGTAGTTGGCAAAAATAAGTATGCTAGCTTTATGTCATGTTTTTCTCACACAAGGTAAAACAGTAAGTTGGATGAGCAAGATTGCACGAAACAAGGTGTCTGATTTATCTGTCTGTGTTAGGTTTGCAAGGGAACTAATTGAATTATTTTCTTATATTTTAGCAATAAAAAGGATTTCTCTCAAGAAAAAGGCATTAAATAAAGATATGTCAACTTACCGGTAGCTGGTCAGCAAATGCCAACAATGGCCATATACACTTACACACATGAGCTAATTTTGAGCAGAAAAGGCAGTTTTTAGAAACAATATGTGTATTGTTGAAAAAAACACATTAATTAACAGGATATGCTAATAAGAATCTACAGCAACAAAGTAATTTAGTGTGGAGTTCCTCTTTGCATGCTTAATTGCATAGAGGTCTTTGCGGGTCTGCTTAATTTCCAGTTTTAAACTAGGAACTTGGTTTCTAGTCCTAGACCCGAACCAGAACCTAATCCAATCAAGAAAATGGCCATTTTTGAGATCAACAACCAGATGCAAAGGACACAAACCTCTGCCATATGTGCTTAGCACATGGCAAACCTTAATTAGTATTTTCACTAAAATTAAGTTATAGTAAAAAATTGAGGATTGAAGAAATTGTCAGTCTTTTCAGTTTTGGGTTTGTCAAATTTTTCGAATACAGCCCCTCATCATTTCAACATTTATCAAAGAATATCTTTCACCATGTATGACAGTAGAAAGCAACTCTCACAAAGCCCTGCTGCTTTCCATTTTACCCATCTAATCAGGGAATTAATTACTCCTGGGAAGCCAGGGAATGATATTAGCTATCAGGTATGACTGATAACCAGCAGAACTCTTAGTCCTGAGGGCTAGGATTGACAACCACTGTTTTTAATTTTTTTAATTTATACAAAATGCTGACTGTGAACTTGTAGTAATGTACAGCTTTGCACTGCTCTGTATGCTGTATATTACAATAATGCTTATGTTAATACGTGTTTTACATTAAAATCACAAATGTACTAAGTAAACCTAAGTTTCTTTTCAGATTATGGAATATCTATGAAACACTAATACATTGGTCCATTTGCACAAAGGAAACATTTTAATGAGTAAGACCATTGAAAAAGGATGTCCACAAGTCTCAATTTATGCTTCTGTATGTGCACAGCATGAATCAACAAAAGGCATATTTCAGCACTAAGCTGTCACCAGTGTTTACACTCTAACGTTGATGGACTAAGGACTAAAATATGCCCATTGTTGACTGCTGCCATGCACACAAAGAAACATTAAATCACGATTTTCCAAGTGCGGACAACCTCTATAATATCCATGAGTCTGCACCTTTTTCATATTCATTAGATTTAGAGTTGAGAGCGACAGTCTTTTGTGTAACATGTTAATGAGAAAATATTTCACTTCTGACTCACACAGTGAGGCTGTAGCTCTGTCAGTTAGCATTTGACTACCTGAGCTGAGGAGCTGTTTGGGTTGAGTTCATCCAGTATTTTCAATGGTTGAACACACAGTTGCATGATAAGTCCAAGAGTATCTTTACTAACACAGCTAATGAGCAGCTACAGTAAGTGTTCTGTAAAAATCCTCCAAGTGGGAATGCCAGCTGATGGTCTCTTTAAAGATTTATACACATTTTTTAAAATTTCTTTTAGCAAATGGTAAAAAAAGAAAATTTGTTTGAGTTATATGAGTTTTTAAACAATCTTTAGAGATGGTGATATTGTGTGTTGGCATATTGGTCGAACACCAGTTAGGCCAGAGTGACACAGAAGAAAATATTTAGTTATGCGATAAAATTGGGTACAGGCAATCATGGAGGATGAATGCAAATTACTGTATCTTTTTATATTAAGAATAATCCACAGACATTGCTGTCAGCAACTATTTCTTTGGTAGAAGGCAACTAATCAAATGCCAGTCATGGAGATCATAAATATGCATGAAGCAGATAGGAATAGTCATAAATACACTATATACATTATATGTCATCACAGGTCCCACAATTTGGACCTGATCCAAAACAGACCAATGGAAAACTTAAGGACATTTACATCATACAGCATGCATCATGAGCCAAAAATGACTAGATGAGTCAGAACAGGTCTGACTCAAATAAACCTGAGATAATTAGCCCCTAACATAGTGGCTATACATGTCATACAAGTTACCTCAAAAACACATTATACTCCTGCAATGATTATGACATGTGATCAAAGCTGATTATTAACTCGTCGGATCCTGTCAGTTCTAGTTTGGATTAGGTTCTGGTTCGGGTCTAGGACTAGAAACCAAGTTCCTAGTTTAAAACTGGAAATCAAGCGGACCCGCAAAGACCTGTTGCTGTAGATTCTTATTAGCATATCCTGTTAATTAATGTGTTTTTTTCAACAGTACACATATTGTTTCTAAAAACTGCCTTTTCTGCTCAAAATTAGCTCATGTGTGTAAGTGTATATGGCCCCTCTCTAACCGTGACGTTAAGGCAAGACTTATATATCATATGTTACCTCCCCGTGAGTGGTAGCAGCCGTTGCGGCAAGTAAAAATAGCAAAACACCAGCTGACTGTAATCTCAGTTTGCAGATAAACATTTAATATGCACTAGGTTTCAACACAGTTTTATTTAAATATGCTGGGAGGGAAGGATCAAGCACAATTTGAGAGTGTAGCTATCCTCTAAAATCATGGACCATGACATGCATTGATGCACTTGCAAACTACTTTTAGAATCACAAATGTTCCCTTAGTCACTAATTTCCGCCCTATTGCTTGATTTTATTGGTATCCCCTCTATCTCATAGGCACCCTACAGAATTCGTATTACTGCTAGTAGGTCAATAACCCTCTTTACTCCTCACCTCTCATCCACCATCCACTTGTCGCATTTGTCACAGATGACCAGGTATTCACAGCATAACCACTCACCACTCAGTATGTCTGGCAGGCAGAGAAGGTGTAAGGACACTGGACACACTGTGATAAAGGCCTTGCAGGAAGCGAAGCACAGCAGACATGACATGACAGCCATTCCCCAAACTACAAATGGGATGTTAATGTGAAGAGGCATTGTCATAGTCATTGACTTTCAAACTTACTTCAAACTGGCATAATAATCTGTGCTGCAGTAGTATAAACTGATGAAATGTATACATTGTAAGAGCCTGTGTCTGTCACAGTGTATTTTTGAATTATTTTCACTAGGAGCGCCATGTATTTACACAATGCCATAAACCAGAATCGCAGCGGCGTGATAAGATGCAGAACATATTTTCTATATTTACTCGCCCACAATATCTCATGAACCCACATAGATGGGAAGGTGAGTCCTCTCTCCCTACATGTTTCAGCCTTCCATTCATACAGAGCAAGGGCCAAGTACTCTACCTATTACTGACATTTCTAAATTCAGTATTTGCTGATAACACAAACTATCTGCAAAATTAAGTACTAGCAACACATAAATGAACCATTACTTCGTTGGATATTCCGTATGACAACTACAAACCTGGACACTCTTAAGGGCTCCCAGCATAGTGTTTTCTGAAGAGTGCCTGGCGTTTTCAGCTGGGAAAAATACTTAAGTGGACACAGCCCCTAAGTTAGGGGGATCTGTGAAAGAACACCAAGGACACTGTGGACACTTCCATATACATTTATACATCTTACACTTTCCCTGTGTCTCTTTACTGTATACCATCTGTCTACTGTCTTGTTAAGTGGGTTTGACTGACAGAAAAAAGCAAAGAAAGAAATTCTTCTGGAAATTAATATTTAAAATACCATGAAAACAAGCTTCTAGTGTAAAACAGGACCTGAAAGTTTTAACAGTATTTCAACTAAACATTGAAGAGCAGTGAGACAAGACAATATCTGCTGTGCTTAAGACACCACTGCAAGCTATAAAGATGTGAAGCCATACACTATTCAAAAGTGTCGACACAATTGCCTTTAGCACGGCAACACTAAAAACACACTCGCACATAAACACCCAAGCATCACCACTCCGCACAATATGATATCCTTAGCATCTTCCATCTATCATCCAAGGTGAGGCAGAGAGGCTGCTGTCTCCTCCCCAGTGCCAGTGTTTTCACCAGTTATTAAGATCCAATGGCAGGCTCAGGGAGAACAGGGGGGATAGGGTGAGAAGGTTTTAAGAGTGGGTGTAGTTGATAGATGGATGGGGTGCTACTATGGGGAGCCCCAGATCCCCACATTTTCAGCACTTTTCATGGATGATAAGGCTCAGATGATAAATAAAAGAAGGGCTTGCCAAACCTCTGCCTATTTAATATTGCTGATGTGGTGCTGGCTGATGGAGGTTGGGGATGACCTGTGTAACCTTATATATCAGCTTGTGTGGAATGACGAGCTTGAAAACAAACTGTTGTTTATCCAGGTGCAGTAGGATGTTATGGAGCAGTGAGGCCCAACCATGTGTCAATGAGGCCCAAAAAATCTGCAGGTTTTCACTGCCATGACATACTGTAGTCAGGAGCTCATAACCAGTGAAATAATACACACAGACCTCCTTGGCATGGGGATAGGATCCACTGCTGTTATGAGAAGCGAGATGCCCTTAATTGCAAAGGCTCAGGTTTGTCATCCTGTTTAGTTACAACACATTAAAACCCTTTCTTCCTGCTACAGTCACAGAGACATATTTTTAGCCGTGCTAGTAGCATAGGATGGCAATATTGGTCTGTAAGTTGGTCGGTCCACCACTTCAGTCGGGACTGAAATATCTCAACTATTTGATGGATAACCACGAATTTTTGTTGCATCAGCAGGTCAAAGTTTCCTTAGGTCCTGTTAAACATGTACATCTTAAAATGTACTTGATAGATTGGCACCATATTTTGTACAGAAAGTCATTGTTCCCAGAGAATGAATCTTACTGACTTTGGTGATTCCCTTACTTTTCCTCTAGCACCACCATGAGGTTCACATTCGTAGTTTTGAGTGAAATGTCCTGACAATTATTGGCTAGATTGCCATTCAGTTTTTGAGTCCACAAATTCATGTCCTCTTCTGGATGGATTGTTATCACTTAGGGGATATGTTAACTTTTCATGTAGCCCCATCTTCGGGTCAATATTTTACTTTACTTTACTAGCATACTTTACTGTTCTGTATTTTGGTTTATGTACTTTCTGTTTATTGCTAATAATCAGAAGTTAGCATGATAACAAGTGTATCAAAGACTGTGCACCTGTACAGAACCAAGTTTTTATTGTGTTTGAAGTTTACAAACCAGACATTGGCCCATGCATTGCTGTATTTAAATGAATAACTGTTATCCAGAAAGTTGTGTGTCCTTGTGTATCTGCAGGTGTACCTGCAACTTCCGTGTGTGTTAAACAGTGGGGGAGAATGCTGCTGAGGCCTTCACACAACAGGGCAAAATGGCTCCTATTATCCTCACTGTGACTGCCCCACAAACGCGTGTTTTGTATCACCGCTGGATGCCTTTCTCTAAGAAATCCTCCTCATGATGGAGACAAAGAGCTCCACCAACACACAGCAAGGTCCAGTGATCACCTTGAATGATACATGAGCTTTTCTTCCTCTTGTTTCAGAGCCAGGAACCAGAATAACACTGCCATTTCCTTTATTTGGTTAATTTCTCATGTCTTTAACTCCCATAAGAAACAGCATTATTAGAGACACAGTGAAACACCATTATGCCAAACAGCTTGCTGTACTGTAGTGTTTTATCATGTACCTCCCCTTAATTTGAGCAGGGCTTTGTCTCATTATTGCTAATGATGATGTAAGGGGCAACAGAGGAGATGCAGCAAGTTATTTGCTTGTGTATGTGTGTGTGTGTGTGTGTGTGTGTGTGTGTGTGTAGTCTCAAACATGCCTGTCTCAGCTCCGGGCAACACACATATCATATCACTGAATTTGCAAATGAGTTTGCTACCTCTTTTGCTCAATATTTCAAAGAACCATAACTGATAAATTCAACAAATACAAGAACAGTCATCTATGCGAAAATAAATCTGAGAGAAAATGGAATTAGGACGATGTGCAAGTAAAGAAAGGAAACACGAGGAGAGGGAGCTGTGATCCAGCTTAAACTGCTGACAACAGAAAGAGGAGCAAAATGAAGATGTAGGGGGAAGAAGAGAGTGAGGGAGAAAGAAAGAAAGACTGTCAGGCAAAGATAAAGCTAGTCCTCCTGCGCGACATGCAGTTGCGGCCACTGAGAAGTTATTACTCAGTGGGGTCAGATGCAATCTTTTAATGCCTCTCCTTCCAGTGCCCCACAGGTGGACCTGCACACACAAACACACATGCCCTCACAAACAGAGAGGAAAGACAGGAAAGGTTACAGGTACAAGCCTTCATGTGCAACAATACTCAGTCCCATAGGCCTTTGGTCAATCACCCTGGAAACAACCGTGACACACACTAGTAGCATCTGTCAATTAATCCTACACAATATACCCACCACCCAATACACCTGTCACAAGGTCAGTGAAATGAAGTAAAAATGATTCAACTGTGATCAGATGCTCTTTCAGATCACAGCAGCTCCTCCTAGCTCATTTTTTTAAACATATGTTTTTTTCAAATTCAAAGTGCACTGACAGCAACTGGATTGGTTTAAAAGTCAATGCTTGTGCTGTGCTCCTTTCCTCCCTTTCCTCTGTCTTGGTTCCTTTTAGGCAACGCCCCACTCAAAGACATCCTTTTTTTGCGTGTTGCCATGGAGACTGTGTGGGCATCTCTTATCAAACAAGACAACAAGAGAAAAAATAAGAATCGAAAGAAAGAGGTGTGTGTGGAGAGACAGGTGTGTGTGAGGGAGGGAGGGAGGGAGCAAGAGTCAAGCAGGAGTAGAAAGAAACCTTCTATAGTGACTGTTGTTTAAGTGGAATGTAGGTACACTGAAGCACAATTGCCATATTATCCAACTCTAAAGTGCATCATTCAGACCTTTCAGATGTTAACTTAAATGTGAATTGTCCTTTCTGAACTATTGGTTAGATACTAACTGCAATGCATTAGCTTTACTGTACTCTGCACAAAGACAGTACAGTTTAATTTAATCTTTTCCAATCTAATTAGCACATCTGCTGAACTGACACTTAACTAAAAACACCACGACAGGTGCCTTTTATGTGGGAAAAAAACTATTTCTATTTTGTTTGCTTTCTGCTTCTGACTCTTCCTCTGCTCATTGAACCTTTTGTATGACCTCCATCTGTACACCTGTATCAGCCAAACATTTTACATTGGTTTCACATGATGTGTCACCAAAAACGTATGCCTTGCCTCTTCCAGGAGAGTAAATTTGATCTATTATTCAACAATGAAAGTAGAGTTAACTTGGTAATATTCATTCGTGCCATTAGGTAAGGTCTGGCATGCTTAAAACACAGTACGCAAGTGCTTTTCCAAGTTCAGCACATGGATTAGGCCTTTGAGAATATTAAGGCCATGACAGGTGCAAGTCTTATAAACCAAAAGTGTTAAAGTATTAAATACAAAAATGCATCCTCTTGCTGGCTCTTGATGAGCTTAAGGAAAAAGCAGCAATGTAAAAGGTTGTAGTAACCCTTGTGGTCTGTGTGTGCAGGGTGGCCTGAGGGAGAGCTTCATTCTCAGCCTGAATGATTTCCCTAATGGAAACCCAGCTCTTAACTCAGTGACAGAAGTCAATACATGGTGGGTGCACAGCAACACCACAGCCTTCTAGTAGCTAGTGAATTGCAGAGAAAAACATACTTTGCTCTTGTGCACCCTAATATTAGTTGATAAGGGAGCCATTACTCTGCCTTGGAAAAAAGTTAAACCTGCAACCCTGAACACGGACTCCTCTTACCACTATAATCATTCTCCCACTTCCCTCTGAAATGTTTCATGAATTAGAATGATCATCAACCCTATTCTTTGGGACTCCTTTGGTTCAGCACACCCATTGCAAGCCAACCCATCACGTCAGATGAGATGTGTGTCAAAGGTTACTGACTCCTGCTAGGGACCACAGGCTTTGAAGTCACATAAGAAGATAGTGAAGGAGTAAGGAGAAAAGGTCATATAATGGGATTACAGCACAGAGCACAGGTGTCATACTCTTCACAAGCGCCTTGTGATGAGCGTCTCAGAGGTTTGAAGAACAAGGAAACACATTTTTTTTAATCAAGTCAAAACAATGTAAATACCATACAACTAATTTTAGTTTCCCAGTTATGAATTTAAAACTGCTATTTGGAGGAGCTGTTTGAGTGTGATACTGTACTGGAGTCACATTCCTTCCTTATTGATGTAATAATACTAATGTTCTACACATCTTAACATCAGAGAGTTACTTGGGCACTGCCTTGGCACATAAGGTCTATTTTCTGCTTCACCAGTGACACGCAAGTCACAAAAGATGACCAACACATGACTCTTGTGGTCTGCAGGTAATCAGGCATGCATGGGGTGGAGTACCAGTAAGAAAATAAAAAACAGTCCCTTAAAGGAGACATAAACATCCTTATTGCACAACTTGAAACACAGCAAATAAAAATTATGACCACAGGCGGACACTCTCACTTATATGTTAAACAATTAAAGGTGATGAAAAATGTGATACTATTCTACTATAAACTACTATGTAGTTTCAATATGATAAGACTAGATGGAGATTGATATATTTTTAAATATTTTATGCTCTCTAAATTTGAAACTCAGGCTGTCTATGAGTGATGATTTAAACAGATCAGCATTTGTCAAGGCTGCCTTCTTATTTGTGCATTGCTCCTCTACTTTCTCAAGTTGTTTTGCCAGAGGCAGGTCGATATTTGAAGGTAAGGTGACTCTAACAGGTCGGCAGGTTGTTTTCATTACAAGGTGATGCTGCCTGATTGACAGGTCATTTTGGCTCAGGAAACCATTTTGAGCTAACTTTAGCATTGGAAAGTTGTTTTTTTAGTAAGTCAAACTGTTTAATTTAACAATAGATTGTAGCGACATAAAACAGCAACTTATAAACGATCCTTGGTTCTGTAAGAGCAAGACTCAAACAAAACTGTTACAATTACAAGTCTGTCTGCTACTTTAGCACTACAGACAGCTCCATGGTTTATCAATACACAGCATAGTTTGGCTACTGATATTTCAGAGCTGTAGATTCTAAATTGCACAAACTTCAGTCAGATAAAGGATGCTACACAAATACTTTCTGACAAACTTTTAGTGGATTCGTCTGGTGCTTGTGGATCTGGCACATTTGTCTTAAATCTTGAACCCATCTCCATTTTTACCCTAAACCCAATTTGACCATCTTAAAGCTTATAGCTAAACATAACCATTTTTAATCTTATGCTTAAACTCAACCCTCTGTTTTGGCGGGCAAGGCCCAACATTTCTGCCCATAACCCTGGTAGGCATATCCGCAGCATTTATGTTTCCAGCATTTAAGGAAGATGACAGTGTGGAGAGATTAAATCCCAGCTGTCAGCAAGGGGAATCAGCAGCAGGAGTGTGAGAGCAGAGGAGAAAGAGATGGAGAAAGAGGGATTGTTACAGTAATCACATCAAGTATCCAGAAAAAAGAACAGTTTGGAGGAAACAACAGAGCCTTACTCCAACTAAAAAATTGTGACAAAACATCTTTATGGGATTTTATAATTATGCTTCATCTTTTCTAGATCTGCTTTATATATTGTTTTGTTGCTTTATATTTTGCTGATAACTGTTTTTGAAACATTTTTAGAAAAGTTGATAATTATTCATTTAGTTTTTATTCAGGTACAAGTTGTTTAAATCTTCAATTTAATGTTGCTCTTAATCTTTCTGATGAACAAACTGATTTGTATTTGAATAGTTTTTTCAGTGCTTCATCTACATTTATTCTTCCAATGTTTCAAACTATATACACACTCACATTTTTGTATTAACAGATTAATAGGATGTATGTATTTATATAATACAGCAATCTTTTAATAATTATTATGTGGTGATTGTTAATGGCAGTGATTGTTCCCTCATGGTTGCTAAGTAATTTTATATAAACATAACCGTATCTTGCTATGGCTGCAACATGGGTGCTCATACATGCAGAGATAACAGTAGAGCAATAAGTCAGTTATGCAATCAATACTTGCTAACAGGGGTTATATACACTATTACAGTATCTGCAAGCAGCGAGTAGAATAGATTTTGTAGAATTCTTTAGTGGTGGACGGAGTATTGAGATCATATACTTAAGTAAAAGTACTAGTACCACACTGTAAAAATATTAAATATTAAAAATGTTACTTAAGTAAAACTATGTAAGGATAATCAGGAAAATGTACTTCAAGTATTAAAAGTAAAAGTACTCAATGAAGAAAAATGTGCTGCGACTGTTATACTGTTATTATTATTATTATTATTACTCATGCATTCATGTAAAAGCAGGATTTTACTGCTGTAATTGTTGAGCTGTTGCTCATTTTGAACTATTTTGTATAGGATTGCAACTAAAAATTATTTTATTATGAATTCATCTGTTGATTATATTCTCTGTTAATTGATTGTAAAAATTGTAGTGAGAAATGCTATCACAATTACCCAAAGTGATAGCTTTACAATGTTTGTTTTGTCCAACCAACAGTCCAAACCTCAACGTTATTAACGTTATTATTATTTTATAAACTCATACATTTTGTGTGTAAAATGCTTAATTTGTTAAGTAACTAGTAACTAAAGCTGAAGATAAATGATGAATGATGAATGAATGATAATGAAGTGAAGTAAAAAGTACAATATCTCCCAATCTGAGATGTAGTGGAGTAGAAGAATAAAGTGGCATGAAAAGAAAATACTCAAGTACAAATACCTCTAACATGTACTTAAGTACAGTACTCGAGTAAATGTATTTATTTACTGTCCGCCACTGGAATTTTTATATATAGTTTGATTGGAAAATCTCTACAACTTTCACATAACTTATAACTTCTTTTCTCTAAGCCATTAAAAAAACTCCAGGCTGTGGTCTATCATCTTCTTCTTCTTCTCACATTCACAAAATGAGGAACTGTAATATTTCATTGCAGCAAAAAGGCTGGGGTATTACTTGAGAAATGATGGACCTTTAGCTTTGATTAAATTAGTTCTAAAGCGCTTTGGTTAATTGGTTAATTGCTATTCTTAACTTTTGAGTGAACTTGAAATTAACCTCCTAAACTCCAAAGGGGGTTCTCTGCAGATTTGGAAATGCTGTCTAATAAGGGAAAAAAAATCCACTGAGAATTGTTACATATTAACATTAGGAATTAAGTTTATACTCCCATTCAAAGCGAGTGATGCTGATAAACACCCATGACACACATCAAATGTCAGGTCTTGCTAACCACTAGACCGCACTTCAACCCAAGGCCATTTTATGTAGGGAGCCAGACAGCATTCATGCTACATAGAAGGTTATTTTTCCCACAATTTTTTTCCCACGCTGATTCTGATTCTGACTTGTTATCAAAAGGAAATATTCAAGAAAATATTCTCACAGGGTTGTCCTCAGTTGGCATTTCCTCTCAGAGAAGACAAACAACTGTCAGGACGGTGCCTGCGCTTTCTCCCACTCGCTCCTCTTCCGTCTCCTACTCTCTTTCTCTCTAGTATTTATGCTTGTGTTTTTACCTTTTCTTTTCTTTCCAGACACTGTCATACCACACATTTCTATTCTTATTGAGCTCTTATTCTTCATTAATAATGTAGTGATAAATTTGACCTGACTTGGAGAGTCTGCTTTTGTGTCATGTTTACCCTGAACCCACTTTGTATGGAGTCCAAGGGGTCGGACAGTGCATAGAAATGGTCCTCTGTGATTGATAAAGGACACTGTATTGGCAGCTGATGACAAAAGTCCTACACATAGCTGGTATCACTTGGTTTTAAGTTAATATCATAATGTAAGTATTTTACTTTATCAACCACTACTTATGTATGCTTAAACAAAAATGTGACACATTAATCTGAATGGGGGGGCTCACTATACTCTTCCATTTAGAAATATTCAAATTTATTTTAAGACATATTTATGTTCTGGTTGACAATGGCAGCAGCTGTTCCAAACAAATAGGGAAGCTCATGGTAATTAGCTTTGCACTGTGTTTGTATTTTAACACAAATCAACAGCATAAACTTCATTATATCGCATTTAACTAGTGGGATTATTTTCGCAATGGCTGTAGCAGCAGACTTCCAACTAATGTTTCACAACACAGGAATCACTACTGTAGCATAAGCATAATTTTAATTACCTCCACAAAGAGCAGCAGGCATAAATGTGTGAAGAATTTGAGCTTTAATTGTGGGCTCACAGCCTTGTGAGTCAAAGCAGGTTGCTGTACCGAAATAAAGAAACCTGAACTAAGAAAGTGGCAGACTTTAAAGACAAAAATGACTAAATAAGAATGTATAAATATACAAAATATTACTCTTATTAGTCATTGGATTTGGACATTTAAACTTGTGCGTTAATCATGATGTGATGACTAAAATATAGAGGAGCAGGCATGGTGCAGAAGGAATGTTAAACCTTGAAATAATGGTTTAAAAAGATGGGGCGATCGACTCAGAGAGGTGTTTATATATGCTGCATGCTTGATGTGTTTCACATTGCAGGCTTGAGAGTTATATTTCACCGGCTTGCTTGTTGTCACATCTCTTACCTAGTCTTGAACTAATATCATGACTTCCTTTTAGTGGCTTGTGACACATAATAAATTGAAGTGAAACATGTCATGTTGAAAGGCCTCCACCATGTTGTTCTAGTTTTGTTCTTTATCTCAACAGCAGACATCGGGCTGGGAGCTGCTGTGTGGCATCGCTGTGACAGCCAGCCTTGCCAATGAGCTAGTGCCATCCAGACTCATTATTCCCCCCCTCAACCTACTTTGCAGCTTTGAAAAATGTGCCTGTCTCGTGTCTTCCATTTCAGAGGAAGCCCCTGAGTCTCATCAGCCAATAAACACACAAGCCAGTTGTGAAGCGTTCCGTTGTAGATGGATTGTCACCATATTGCTAATGAATTGGCTAGCGTTCTGAAGTCGCCTCATTCTCGGGGTTACCATTGTGGATAAAAACAGGAGTTACCGAAGATTACAGTTGTTACGTTGGAGGAAAGAAAAATAAAATGAAAACACAAAGGGAAGTGGTTGATATTGAATCTTATCAGCCAATCATTTATATTAACCACAGCATTGTTAAAAAGAGTAGTTTATCTCTGTAAATGAGAATCTTTTTTCAAGTATCTCCGATGTTTTTATTCATCAGCAGTTCTTCACATTCCAGCAGAATTTATATTTATTGGCAAATGTCAGAGTGTTGTGTGTGATATCTGCTTTGTGCCACACTTACCTTCTTGTCAGACATCCCTTTTCCACGGTAACAGCTTGAGGGACCAAATAATTCCTGTTCTCAAGTCACATGTGGCAGTTACATTTCTCAGTTAAATGGCATTTTTAACATGGCTTTAAATTCATTTAATAGGACTAGATCATTTAGATGTAGCAAGTTTTGCAAGTTATTCCAAGACCAGGGAGCAAAGTAAGAGAAGGCTTTTTTTCTGAGCTCAGTAAAATCCTTGGAACCTGGTAAGAGAGCCACCTGGTGGAACGGAGATAAAAACTGCTGGAATTCTGCTTCATGAGATTAAAATACGCCGGCAGTTTACCCAGCATGGCCTTGTATGGAAAAATATGCAAATTAAGTTGTCTACGTAGACTTAGTGACGGCCAGCCTGCCAGTTCATAAAGCGTACAATGATTACGGGTCAAAATGCTTTGGACAGATCAACAAATAAGGCAACGCAGTATTGCTTTTTGTCCAAGGCATTTATAATGTCATTTAATAGCAACAAAGTTGCTGTAACAGTGCTGTGCCCAGCTCTAAAACCTGACTATACATCAGTCAGAATGTTGTGCTCTGCCAAGTATTCTTTTAATTGACAGTTTACTTGAGCTTCCAAAATTTTAGCAAGAATAGGAAGCAGACAGAGACTTAATTTACTACCAGAATTTAGAGGGGTTACTGAGATTTTCGGACATTCTTTTTAGATAATAATCTAATTTGGTTTTCTGGTCATGCTTGTGCATTTATTTGTTAACGTTCTGAAAGCAGTCCAGTCAGCAATCCATCACCTTGATAACGATCCCACGTAGGGATGAATGGCTGTGATTCCCTACCAGTCAGTCAGAACTGAAGAAGCCCCTTGGATGAGAGACAGAAAATCCAGTCCAGTCCCTTAATTTTAGCCTTTCTTGAATGACATCCTGTCAGAGGTTGAATGCCAAGAGAAAGTGTTCGGACACCCATTTTCCATAGTTTGGGCTCAGATGTCTGTGCACAGCCATCTCTCAGTCATGTGAAATATACTTTTTATAATAGAGCTGGCAGTATTTTTTTCTTCTTGCAGCAAAAACCTCTACAAATGTATCCCAGTAGAAGAGCTTCACTCTTAGTGCTTCACACAAAAACTTTGCCTCATTTCCTGCACACTCACTTTTACTGCCACTTTTTCCAATCCGATCGAATGAGCTCTTTCCTCCTTCTCTCCTCTTTTCTTCTGAGATGAAGGTTGGTAGTTACTGTCTATTTTTAGCCTGAGCTGCATTGCCTTAGCTTTAGACTCTTTCGCTCAGATGCATTTTTTTTTTTTTTTCCCTCATACACAATGATCCTTTAGCTCTTTCTTGTTCGCTGGCATTCCTTAGGGGATGAAGCTACGGCAGTTGGAGGAGTTTGGCAAAAACTTTTCTTAACTACAACTAAGGCATGTGTTTGGAAAGTTACAGCAAAGGATAAGAACTCTGTGCTGGGATATCATCTCACGAGGGTGTCTGTCACGTATGCAGGGATTGGTGTTAGATACTTGCTGAGTCGCTCAATGTGTCTGAGCGCCATGTGCTGTGTGTTATGCTTGAGAGGGTTTTGAGAACATTCCCAGATGGTGCCGTCTTCCCTTTCTTTCTGCAAGCAACTGGTGACTTCAGGATGGTTTCAAGTGATCCCGTACTGACCACATTTGCTTTTAATACTGGCAGCAGAGAGGGCCAGGGATTATAGAAACAATTTAACACCAGGAAGGAACTCTGGACAAGAGAATAAATACCTGAAACATCAACCACTTTCCATTCTTTGTAAGTGGAAATGCACGCCATGTAAATGTGATGAGACAAATGTAGGAAGAGGAATGCAGCTTCAATTCACTACAAACTTCAACAAATATGTGATTAAATGTCTGTCTTGGAGAGGAAAGGTGTCAAAGGAAAAGCCGGCTTCAAAGACCTAACTCACCTAAGATTTTCTCTGCTCCAGTTTGGTTGTGACGATATCATGTGCACAATAAATGTTTAAGCAGTATTCTCTAGAGAATAAGAAGTGGTCAGTGCTGACTTCCAAGTACACAAGAAATGGATTAGATTCAGAGTAGAACAAATGGGTTTTACTTTCAAGGGACCTACACCGTCTCATCATTATTTAAAGAAATCAGTAAAATGTTGTCACCAGTAATTGCAGTGGCTATAGATTAGATGGGCTTTCTTTAGTTATTTCCTGTTTTATGTTGAAAAAGTCCTTCCTCGTGTTACCTGTCTATTGTTATGTTTTCCCACCAGTTTTGATTGTCTGCCCTGGCCTGATTTGTTTCACCTGCCTCTAGTTGTACTGGCCACCCTTATGTATTTAAGCTGTGTGTTATTTTTTAATCATTGCCAGATCATTACCATGGTATTCGTCCACGTGCCAAGTGGCCCACCCCTTTCCCCAGTGTTTTTAATTTTGGGGTTTTCTGCCTTTTCCTTTGGACTTGAACAAATCAGCTTCAAGTTAAGACATGTTTATGATTGGTCAAGTTTGACTGCTCAAAAACTGTGCCAACAGTAGTGTATATTACACCATCAAAATGTGTAACAACACATGTAATGGCTTAACGAATGGCTATTGTGTCTGTTATGTTCTGTCTGCATCACTTGTATTCACAATTTTCGAAAGTCACACAAAGCAGTGCAACATGGTAGGTAACACTCCTGCTGATCATGAATAGGTAGGACTATATAAATGTAGCCATTTGATTATACCTGTTACTACAAAAATGTGGCTCATGAAACCAGCGAAGATATGTATGGTTTTTGTAAATAAAGTAAATACTAAAGAACAAAAATTAGATATGCAAGGCAGTGATTGTATGTCTTCCTGACTCGCTGGTTTCATGTTTGGGATTTTCTGCTGTTCTATGGGAGAGAATATGTGGTGTATAACATATGCATTTGACATTACAGTTTAACATAATACTCTGCAGCTGGAGAGAGGCACAGTGAACCCTTAAGGGGAAGTAATGATTGATGGGTGTGCAAAGAGTGAACCCTCCTATGGAATTTGACCTCTGACCCAGTGGTAGGGGGAGTAGAGATTAGTGTGTATAAAGGGACTGTGCCCTTATATGGTCTTTAGCAGATACCTAAACATGTCCTATATAAGCTGTGTTCGATGTACAGAGAGACAGAGTGGTCATCGGGCTGGGTCACTCTCCAAGCTGCTGCAGAGCTTGTAATTGATGCTGAATTCTTTGATGTAATAAACTTTTATAATCAAGAACAGTGTCAAGCGGATTTCTTCTCAACACATCATCGCAGCATTATCGTTCGGACACCACACATGCATCAGCTGAAATGTGTGTATTCATACATTCATGTCACACATCATCCACCTCCATTTACCATTTCTCTCCTAACTTGCCAGTCTTTCTCCGTTGTTCAGTCTCTAGTAAAGAAGAAAATACATAACTGGGGGTTACATCAACAAGTGGCCACTGAGGGACAGGATGGGAAGAAGACACTTATGGATCCCTCTTCTGGCAACAGCTTCATTAATCACGCCCTCGATCGATGGCTGCAGAGGAAACGGGCTGCCCAGTGCTTCCCACTAACAAACATCACAATAGATTATCCTGATTCCATCTCTCACTTGTATCTTTCACCCAGTTCATTTCTAAATGTGATTTTAGTGTGAATGGCCTAATGTCTCAGAGGAAATATGGAGACAATAATCCAATCTGTGACCAGGAAAAGCCATTAGTCCAGAGAAGGCAGTCAGTGACTAGTACTGTACAATATATTATACAATATTAAACCAGGTTTGTTCCCTTTATTGGTTTTAATTTATTTTTAGTCCCTGCAACTACATGTGTCTTTACATGCATTAAATAATTATTATTGAATATGCTTTGGGTTAGGGCATCAAGCAAATGCTTAAAATGCAGAAAAGCACCTTTTGTGAAGGATGAGGATATCACAAATATAACTGAACTTGCAGAAGTTTGTCAACAATTTTACACTCATATATGTTGTTGGATTCAGTTTCATAGCTCTTATAATAGTACCATTGTTCCATAACACTGATAATAGCTGTGCTTCTTTTCTGCTGATTATATCTTATCCTTTGTTGGTGTTGTGGATTGTCTCACTTCCCTTCAATTCAGATAAATGTTATGGGTCCCAGAGCTGGCCAATGAGCCATGAAACACGCCTGATTAATTGAAAAATCTAAAGAGAAAGGCCATACTACTGTTAAAACAAGGAGTACAATAGGTAATAACAAGATACAGACAACCGTGCTGCAAAGCTAAGATGTAAAGAAAGGTAGACAAAGCACTAATGAAATTAGGGTATAGGTTAGATGTTTCTGGAATGTGTAGATCATTCTAAAAATATTATACACACTATAAGTAAAGTACTCAATATACCAATAATAATTGTCACGGTCACTTTCTTCTGTTGATTGGTTGCAGAACACTAAAAAGGATGCTGAGGGAGGAGGAACAACAAGATGAGGGTAACATCTTTGTTCAAACCATAATGGATAATAACCCTGAAGTATTTTTGGTTTAGTTTCTGTCTACATTAAATGTTCACCTACATTAAGTGGAACAAACGCAGAGCTTTTAGCAGTCAGTGCATGGTTGGCTAAGTGTAAGTAGACATCGGCACTGGTTCCCACTTCCCAGCTTGAGTGAAGTGCCGATGAAGAGGATTCAGACTCATTGGGATTTGTGTGGCCTGCATCCTTTCATGGTGGTTGGCAACCATTGGCACACACAGTATTTATGTTGGGTCCTGTAAGTTGCTGGCAGTTGCAAGGCTCAGGTCTCTTGGATTCAGCAATAAATTATTTCTCCAGTATTCCATGTGCAGTGACATAATATAGATTTTATTTTAATTTACAGTTCAGGGTAGTCTGATTCAAATGCGTTAACCTGAGGAAATAAATAAACATACAGGACATATCAAGATTAAGAGTCTACAGGCTGTGTGATGCTGTAATGCACATTGTGATGAAGATTAAACTGTTGGATAGATAAACCAAAGTATTGGAAAACATTTGTTCTTTTCAACGACTCTTTGGCCAAATGAAATGATTGTCTGGGCTTGAGGAACAACAAGATGAGGGTAACATCTTTGTTCAAACCATAATGGATAATAACCCTGAAGTATTTTTGGTTTAGTTTCTGTCTACATTAAATGTTCACCTACATTAAGTGGAACAAACGCAGAGCTTTTAGCAGTCAGTGCATGGTTGGCTAAGTGTAAGTAGACATCGGCACTGGTTCCCACTTCCCAGCTTGAGTGAAGTGCCGATGAAGAGGATTCAGACTCATTGGGATTTGTGTGGCCTGCATCCTTTCATGGTGGTTGGCAACCATTGGCACACACAGTATTTATGTTGGGTCCTGTAAGTTGCTGGCAGTTGCAAGGCTCAGGTCTCTTGGATTCAGCAATAAATTATTTCTCCAGTATTCCATGTGCAGTGACATAATATAGATTTTATTTTAATTTACAGTTCAGGGTAGTCTGATTCAAATGCGTTAACCTGAGGAAATAAATAAACATACAGGACATATCAAGATTAAGAGTCTACAGGCTGTGTGATGCTGTAATGCACATTGTGATGAAGATTAAACT
>NC_060154.1:11726145-11729262 GCF_021292245.1 Micropterus dolomieu
GAGGAACAACAAGATGAGGGTAACATCTTTGTTCAAACCATAATGGATAATAACCCTGAAGTATTTTTGGTTTAGTTTCTGTCTACATTAAATGTTCACCTACATTAAGTGGAACAAACGCAGAGCTTTTAGCAGTCAGTGCATGGTTGGCTAAGTGTAAGTAGACATCGGCACTGGTTCCCACTTCCCAGCTTGAGTGAAGTGCCGATGAAGAGGATTCAGACTCATTGGGATTTGTGTGGCCTGCATCCTTTCATGGTGGTTGGCAACCATTGGCACACACAGTATTTATGTTGGGTCCTGTAAGTTGCTGGCAGTTGCAAGGCTCAGGTCTCTTGGATTCAGCAATAAATTATTTCTCCAGTATTCCATGTGCAGTGACATAATATAGATTTTATTTTAATTTACAGTTCAGGGTAGTCTGATTCAAATGCGTTAACCTGAGGAAATAAATAAACATACAGGACATATCAAGATTAAGAGTCTACAGGCTGTGTGATGCTGTAATGCACATTGTGATGAAGATTAAACTGTTGGATAGATAAACCAAAGTATTGGAAAACATTTGTTCTTTTCAACGACTCTTTGGCCAAATGAAATGATTGTCTGGGCTTGAGGAACAACAAGATGAGGGTAACATCTTTGTTCAAACCATAATGGATAATAACCCTGAAGTATTTTTGGTTTAGTTTCTGTCTACATTAAATGTTCACCTACATTAAGTGGAACAAACGCAGAGCTTTTAGCAGTCAGTGCATGGTTGGCTAAGTGTAAGTAGACATCGGCACTGGTTCCCACTTCCCAGCTTGAGTGAAGTGCCGATGAAGAGGATTCAGACTCATTGGGATTTGTGTGGCCTGCATCCTTTCATGGTGGTTGGCAACCATTGGCACACACAGTATTTATGTTGGGTCCTGTAAGTTGCTGGCAGTTGCAAGGCTCAGGTCTCTTGGATTCAGCAATAAATTATTTCTCCAGTATTCCATGTGCAGTGACATAATATAGATTTTATTTTAATTTACAGTTCAGGGTAGTCTGATTCAAATGCGTTAACCTGAGGAAATAAATAAACATACAGGACATATCAAGATTAAGAGTCTACAGGCTGTGTGATGCTGTAATGCACATTGTGATGAAGATTAAACTGTTGGATAGATAAACCAAAGTATTGGAAAACATTTGTTCTTTTCAACGACTCTTTGGCCAAATGAAATGATTGTCTGGGCTTTTTATAGCCCTGCAATAGCCACATATACTGAAATGTTTTTTTTTATTTCCCAAAATATTTGATTAATTTAATACTGTTGTGAAGACAATTTCAACAAATACAAATAAATGCTTCTAAAAGACATTAGCTACCCTACTTAAAGTAACTCACTGACAAAACAGAGGGATCTGTCATCAGTAATTTTATGCTGCTAAATATTATTTTAAACGGATCAAGAAAAGAATTGGAGCAACAAGATCTGGCTCCCTTCAAAGAGCCGTAATTCCCATCACTAACTGACAATTAATGTTGGCATTATCAATCATGTGCTGCAGAGTTTACCAATATGACTGCAATCTCGGGACCTTAGTTCAGGTTTTCTCCAGCAGTAGGTGGATTTAGAGGCAGATAACATGTGGAAACCCTGGTGATTTTACCTTGCCCTCACACCCACTTCCCTTCCCTCATCTCCCCATACTTTATCACCTCATTAGCGCACAGCCCTGGAGGATTCTTAAAGGTGTCGTTGGTGTCACACATCCAGATGGATGTTTCTAATGCTGCCACTTTATTTGTTCCGTGCTGTGTAAAGAAGATTCCACCACCCTCCATGCACTGTTGTGGTACTCCTGGAGCTAGAGCCATGAGAGACACAGTATGACTTATGTTGCTACAGCATACCTCAGAAAATCTTGAACACAAATTGTGTAGGAAGAAAAGTCAGTTTCAAACAAAAGCTGTCTCCCATGCCCCGCTGTGACTCTTGAATCCCCCTCTTAAGAGAATGTGCCCCTTCTACTTATTTTCAAACACAACAAAACACCGGGGGACCAGAGTTAAGAAGCTGTATACAGAGCAGTGGTTTGACAGCAGGAACTGTCAGATGGCATCTTTATTACACTCCTTGAGGAGTCCTGGAGGACCACACAAGCATCTGTTTCCCATCGTTGCTGCCACTACAGTCATATAGAAATCAACCAACTTCCGCCATTTGACAGAAGAGGACATGCTTTAGAGGAATAACGCAGCCCAGACAAATGTATTGCAGGGGAGGAAAAGGAGGGAAGTGCACTTTAAGTGTGTTGTTGGAGTGCTGTGATTCATGTATTTGGCTTTGCAGTTGAGTCATAAATCTCCAAGCAACTACAACTATAATTAGTGGTGTAATGTAATTCAGTACATTTACTCAAATACTGTACTTTTTGAGTACAATTTTGAGATACTTGTATTTCCAAATGATGCTGCTTTATACTTACTGTGGGACCCACAGTAATATTGGCCTATTGGAATGATGAACACTAAACAGTGGGCACCCCCCATTCAAATGTATTGTTTTGATTTTGTGTGGTAATCTGATGTATATGTTCTTGTGCAGAAACAAGTGTAATATTTTAGTAGGTCAATTTATGGGTATAATGAGTAAGGCTCACACAGGCACTTTGGGTAGCACGTACAGTGCCTTGCAAAAGTATTCGGCCCCCTTGAACTTTTCGACCTTTTGCCACATTTCAGGCTTCAAACAAAGATATAAAACTGTAATTTTTTGTGAAGAATCAACAACAAGTGGGACACAATTATGAAGTGGAACGAAATTTATTGGATATTTCAAACTTTTTTAACAAATAAAAAACTGAAAAATTGGGTGTGCAAAATTATTCAGCCCCCTTAAGTTAATACTTTGTAGCGCCACCTTTTGCTGCGATTACAGCTGTAAGTCGCTTGGGGTACGTCTCTATCAGTTTTGCACATCGAGAGACTGAAATTTTTGCCCATTCCTCCTTGCAAAACAGCTCGAGCTCAGTGAGGTTGGATGGAGAGCGGTTGTGAACAGCAGTTTTCAGTTCTTTCCACAGATTCTCGATTGGATTCAGGTCTGGACTTTGACTTGGCCATTCTAACACCTGGATATG
>NC_060154.1:11729362-11753060 GCF_021292245.1 Micropterus dolomieu
AACAGTATCTCGGACCTGCCTGGTGTGTTCCTTGTTCTTCATGATGCTCTCTGCGCTTTAAACGGAGCTCTGAGACTATCACAGAGCAGGTGCATTTATACGGAGACTTGATTTCACACAGGTGGATTCTATTTATCATCATTAGTCATTTAGGTCAACATTGGATCATTCAGAGATCCTCACTGAACTTCTGGAGAGAGTTTGCTGCACTGAAAGTAAAGGGGCTGAATAATTTTGCACGCCCAATTTTTCAGTTTTTTATTTGTTAAAAAGGTTTGAAATATCCAATAAATTTCGTTCCACTTCATAATTGTGTCCCACTTGTTGTTGATTCTTCACAAAAAATTACAGTTTTATATCTTAATGTTTGAAGCCTGAAATGTGGCAAAAGGTCGAAAAGTTCAAGGGGGCCGAATATTTTTGCAAGGCACTGTAGGGTCCATTGGGTTGAACCAAATTGGTTGGTTATGCTGCGATTTACATAAGGTCACCATGTACTAATAAGAAGGATTAAGTTGCAACAGCCCCCACAACACAACTAACTTGTGTGCAAAAAGATTAAAAAAATATCTTTGGGGCTCAATAATTTTACATTCTAAAATGGGCCATTCTGTTTAAGGAGTTCCTTTACTTTTGATACTTTCACTACATTTTGCTGGTAATACTAGTACTTTTACTCAAGTAGAATTTTGAATGCAGGACTTGTAACTTGTGGTATTGAGCACTTTATCCAACATTAACCACCAATTGAGTAAAGTCAAAATCAAAAGTAAAATACTCCAAACTCAGGTGTTACCAAATGTGCACGTGAAAAAGTGAATGCAACCTCTTTTAGATTAATTATTTTATGGCATTTCATTAGCATTCAGATTCGGTGTAGGCTAGTGTTCAGTGTAAATGCAATTCAGTTTGAGTCCTGCTAGTTTCTACTTTCTTAGACTGCATGAAATTTTTTACATTCCCAAATGTTTATAGAGTTTAACTTGGACACCTTCCTTCTATATTCAGGTATACAGCCTTAAAAGTATCTCAAAGATTTACATCACAGATCTTTTTCCTATGACCCCACAGAACAGTTTCAAAATGGAGGTTCGTTGTAGGAGATGTGGGCTTGTAGTGTTTCAAATTGAACACTATAATATATATATATATATATACACACATTTGTGACTCATAAAGGGCACCTGCTCTTAGGTTCCTGCTGGGAGTGTTTTCCCAGTAGTTGGTTGAAGATAAGGGCTGAAAACAGAGCAGGGGCCCAGTGGGGGTCCCCATCTGGAGTGTGCGAACATGAAGGCAGAGAACTGAGGCTTCAGGGTCTAATTTAGCAGCTGGGGGGAAAAGAAGCTACGGGCAAGAAGACCAAAAACACCATCCACTGTGACTCACTCAGAAATGAAGAATTTCATTTTCAAAACACCATATAGCCATTAAAAAGCACCACAATTTCAGCATTGTATGACATATGATCAGTTTATTGGAGTAAATTAACTGTTAACAATTGAATGTTGGAGCTTAAGTCTTGATTTCATACCTGTGAAAACAGTCAAATTGATAGAGTTTGTAGCCTCAGGTTTACCTTAGCCACTACTTTACATATGATGGCAATTATTTTGTAGAGTTAAATTTTATGACTTAGATACTAAATTCAGACTAGTGGAGCACACTAATTTAATGATTTGCACAATTTGAACAAAACCACACAATAGCAAAATTACACCTGTTGACCAAGGTGTGATGTGACACACAAATACTTTACACATCCACACACACTTAAGAATGGTGGTCAACTGAAGCATTAGAATATTCTCCCTCTGAAACATTTTGACCACACTAGCTGGACTCTGGAGACATTTATAAGGTGACAGAGAAAGTGAACCTCCATATCTCCACTCTAGATTGTTACCTTTTGTACTTGAGGAAATTCCTTTTGTACTTTGGAAGAAATTGTCAAGGTAGCTGTCTGAAACTCAGTTATTTTATATTTTTTCCAGCTGTCGTGAATTGCCTGCTCTGTAGAGGAAAAAAAAGTTATAGATTTTTCTCATATTGCGTTTATGGACAAAGCAAAAACATCAAAACAAACAAATACAACTTGGAGCCACTACTGGCAGACAACTACTTCAGAATTGATTTGATGTTCTGTGCACTGTAAAAGACTCAGCTGAACAATAAGAATTCTAGTGTTTCTGTTTTATGAAGTTCAAAGAAGTCTGTTTTTTTTTGGTTAAAGCTGTACATTTCTATGGTTTATGTTAACGTTAGACATATTTTTAGACTGATGTTTACATTCAGGCCAACATAAAATGAGTGAGCGAGAGATATGGGGTCCGGTGCCTTGCTTGGCTGGATCCATGTCCTCTTCTTTATTCGAGAGCTGAAAAAGTATGGTCCAATGCAATAGAAATTCCAGTAAAATCAGACTATGTTGTCTATCTATGTGAATTACAAACTTCCTGACTGACAGGAGTCAGCAGGTGAGACTGGGGAACATTACATCCACCACCTGGACTATTAGCACTGGCACCCCCCAGGGATGTGTGCTCTCCCCACTGCTCTTCTCCCTCTAGACCAACTGCACCTCAAGAGACCCATCTGTCAAACTCCTGAAGTTTGCTGACGACACAACGGTCATCGGCCTCATCCATGACGAGTCGGCCTACAGATGGGAGGTTGATCAGCAGGCTCTCTGGTGCAGTCAGAACAACCTGGAGCTTAACACGCTCAAAACAGTAGAGATGATCGAGGACTTCAGGAGGAGCCCCCACACTCTGCCCCCCCATCACCATACTCAACAGCCCCGTGTCTGCTGTGGAATCCTTCAGGTTTCTGGGATCCACTATATCCCAGGACCTAAAGTGGGTGCCCAACACTGACACCATCATCAAGAAGGCCCAGCAGAGGATGTACTTCCTGCGCCAGCTCAGGAAGCTCAACCTGCCTAAGGAGCTGCTGATCCACTTTTATACAGCCATCATCCAGTCTGTCCTCTGCACGTCCATCACTGTCTGGTTTGGATCTGCCACCGCAAAGGACAGGAGCAGACTACAATGGACAGTCAGGGCAGCAGAAAAGATCATTGGTGCCGAACTGCCCTCCATTCAGGACTTATACATTTCCAGAGTCAGGAAACGGTCAGGAAACAACACCGCAGATCACTCTCACCCCAGACACAACCTGTTCCAGCTTCTCCCCTCTGGTAGGCACTATAGAGCACTGTACGCCAAAACCAACAAACACAGGAACAGTTTCTTCCCACAAGCCATCACTCTGATGAACAGCTGATTTCTGACTCACAGTGTCAGGAACAATTCCTGTGCAATAACCCAGTAACTCTACCTCTAGTCAGCCACCTGTTTACTGGTTACCACCTTTTATTTATTCATCATTATTTATTTCAGTGCTGTTCATACTGTTCATATTGTCATATTGTATATTGTATATACTGTATACCAAATTCACCTACCTCAAGTATATAACACCTACACACAATACTTATTTATTCCAGCATCCTTTGCACTATGCTCCATCGCACTGTGTACATATGTACATGTATGCATGTATGTGTATGTGTACCTTTATATCACATCCACCTGCGACATGTACACAGTAATGATAATAATAATTTTACTCCCGCATCCTTTGCACTCTGCTCACTGCACTTTTGTCAAACTGTCTATATTGTTTTTGTTCTTGTTTATAGCGTGCATATTTATGTTCTATATAGTAGCCTATGTCTGATTTTTTATTGTATCATTGTATGAGTAAGCACATCATGAGCAATGTCCAATCCTAGGACATATTCCTCGTATGTGCACACATGCCTGGCAAATACAGCTGATTCTGATTATTTCTTTGTGATGGTTTAGAATATTGGACTTTTCTATAACTAAATTTAAAATTTCCTTAAAATTTTAGTGAATGACATTTAAATTCTTTTAGGATTAGGATCATCCTGGAAAAAATATACATTATATTGTATTTATAATGACTCTCTAAGAGGTGAAGTTTAAGTGAAATTATGTGATCTTACAAAAAAATTGAAATGTCAATTGTGTTTAGCAACATTCTAATCACACAAATGCTTTAAGATATTGCAGATACTTTTTTGCCACTACTATCAAAACAATATGCAGTTATTTATGTGTTAAGGAGTCACTTAACCTAAAACACAAATCACCATTTTACCATTTAAGGAGGAAAACTGCAACATTGCAGTCAGTTGACTTGCCATGGCAGGGATAAGGGCCTACAGCTTAAAGAAGACTTTTAGTTCTACATGTGTAGGATGATGATGTTTATAGCCAGGTGCCTGTAGCTGTACTCTAACAGAATTTTGTCTGAATTTATATAGTAACAAGATACAGGGTTTTATTGCTGCAATGTCCAATCATTAGCCTCTGACCCCATTAGATGTTATTTACCTTCTCCTCCCTATTTTAATATCACATCTATTCCTCTATTCAGTCTATTAACTGAACCTCTTTGTCTCCTAACTCTCCTGATGAAGTCTGGACACTTACATCTTCTAGTACAAGGCCCAAATGGACTCTTAACCTGAAGCCTTTGTCAACCTTTCAGATCAGCACTGAAAGAGTGAGCTCCCCTTTCTTGCCTCTTTCATCAGCTCTTCGGTTACACCTGGCTGTGTGTCGGCTGTGTTCATGTAAGCAAGAATAACTTTAGCAAGAATAACTTCTCAAGACACCACCTTTTGACACTTCTAATGTCAATAACTTCAGACTACAGACAAATATCATTGCATTAATTCCTTTCCGATCGAAGGTCAGAAATACACAACCTACTTGGCTCATCTAATTAAACTAACCCATCTCTTTTCTCACCACATATTCAGATCCTTCAGGGCTCAGTCCTTGGCTGACTATTTATTTCCACACGGCTATTGCTGCATTGCAATATCTTCAGGGGCTATCCTTCTCAATACCTAATACCCAATTAACATCAACCTGCTCTACTATCCCACAGCCTTAGTCCTCTACAATAAAATATCCATCCCCTACACTGAACACCGATGCTACTACTCCACCCTGTACAAAACCTTTGTGTTAGCAAAGTATATGTGCCACTTCTAATCAAGCGCTTTATGTCATGTGAAATTTCTCAATGCTGGTCTCACTGAATTCTTTTTTTTTATCTTTTTACATTTATCAGTCATCCAGGTAACTGCAGCTACACTCATCTTCCTAAATATTAACATGTAACTCTCCTCCTACTAGTGGTGCAGTGCCTCCATAACTCCATAATTGCCGTAGTAATTTACTGATTCATCATCTTGATCACAACTTGACAACAGGTTGCACTTTGAGCTAAATGCTAACATCAGCATGCTAACTAGCACACATGCTGATTTTTAGCTGGGAAAATGTTTACAATGTTTAGCATATGTGTTAAGGATAATATTATGAGCAATGTTCCGCTGTGATGAAGAAGTTTGTGAGACTGATGAAGACCTACATAACATAGTTTATTGAGCCCGACCGAGCAGATACAATGCCACCGTATGAACACATAGAATGCCAACACCAAATCTGAAGAATACTTCCTTTCTGGGGATAGTAATCATTCCTAAATCTACTGAGATGTGTCCAAATAAGGTTATTGTTCTTCTATACATGTGTGTCATTGAAGCTACATGCAACACTTTCTGCATAGTGCCAGCCAGTCTGCCTGTAATGAAACTAAATAAAGATAAGGTTCACCTCAGGTTACCTAACAAATGTACAACAGTGCATCATTATCAACTAAGCTGCGTCAGTCGGTCGACAAGGAGGCAGAGGGGAGAGACAGTGTCTGACCTAGAGATATGGAGAGTCACTGGCTGTCACCTTTGGCTTATTGAAGCTCAGCACTTGACCCTATCATGACCTGGGGAAACCTGTGTCATAGTACACACAAATTATTCCTTCAAAGCATGCTAACATTTTGTACTAAAATTATTGGACAAATTAAAATGAAAGTGATATCTGAAAGGTCAGGGGAAGGCTTTATCCTCTGGGAACCACAAATGTCTGTACAAACTTTTGTGGAATCAATCCAAAAGTTGTTTAGATTGTTCAGTCTAGTCTGAAGCTGATGATGCATAGGGCAACTTTTTGAGCAATGTTGTTGGGCAATCTTGCTGGTGGCAAGTCTGACTATGTTTTGAACGGATAGCAGTGGTGCGGGGGAGGGTGGCGGAGTGATGGGGATTACGGTAGTAATCTTTACTCATTACAATTGACGGCAACATTGCCCAGCACCATTGCTCTAAAAGATGCTCCGTGTATCATCAGCTTAAGTGCTGGACCAACTGACATTTCCATTGAGCCAGCATGGCTCCATGGATGTGGCATGATTTTTACGTCGCATAAACTGTAAATATGTTACTCTTGTTTTGCACTATAAACCTATATTGCTACTAATTTTATATTTTTTGCTGCTACTACTAGCCTACTACTCTGCTATAACTGTTCACTGATCCTATGATGTATAACACATCATATTTACTTTTTCCTGTTTATAATTACTTGATTTAAGGGTCACTGCTGATTCGCAGTGTTGTTCTGTGTATATTGTTACCAATCCTAGTTGATTTCATGCCTTATGAAGCTGTGTCAGTTACCTTGATTATAAAGCCTTAGCAACTAAAAAGTAGCTTGAAGCGCCTGTTGCTAAGCCTCTTCTTCAAGCCCTGATATTGCTTTCTCTATAAATAGATTTATCTACGATGAGGTCAAACTGCTTCATTCTGCTTAGTGAATACAAAGTCAGAAACCCATTCATCATCAGTAGAGCAGTACATTTAGAAGATTTACATTTTAGTCATTTAGTTGGCACTCTTATCCACCGTGACATAAAATGAGTGAGTCAATTGGGGTTTTCTGTCTTTATGAATGATACGTGGACAGATTTCAGAGAGCTGTCAAGTGCCTTCAAGTCTCTGTTTTCTTGTATTTGACTGCATTTGGGTATATGTGATCTACTGATCCTTATTGTACTTTGTACCCAGTGCACAAGCATATGTCAGTGCTAAACTGACTCAAGCCTAATGTTAGTTTAAAGGTAAATTAGTTACTAAAAATCCAAAACCTACTCCTCTAATCCTATGTCAAAATATTCTTAAACTGAAGGTCTAGAATACAGAAACTTGTAATAATTTCCCTCATAATAGATATATTATTCAAGGTTCTACTTACATAAAGCTTAAGGATAGGTTTAATTTTATTTTTCAACAATGAGAAAATGCCAAAATATTTCTCTTCATGAACAAGGTAGGCTTTACAGTGTTGTTTACTTTCATCAGTCAGCTATGTTACCAGGTTTCTCCTTCACCTTGACTCATGAGCCCTTCATCTTTAAATAGGCTTATCGCCACTGGGGTCAAGCTGCTATGTCCCTTCACTTTTGTTTCTTGCCAGCAGTCTTTTATAATTGGATGTCTCTTGATTCTGTTCGTTTTTGTTTAAATCAAACAACCATGTGGAGTCTTCCTAATGGGCTTAATGGGTATTGCCTTGCATTGTTACTGCTTTTGTGCACTAATGGGCTATTGTATATGCAGGGACACACACATGCATTCATACATGTATACATACTGTTCTTTATGCCCAGCTATCTCACTGTTGCTCTGCTCCATAATGAAAATCAATGTGTTTTAAATAAAATCATCCCTTAGTTGTAATTACTGTCACTACAATGTAATTTCATAATCCATGGTTCAATGCTAACCATAGTATATTTTTATACATATATAATAATCATGTGTAAGATAACTGGAATTTCAGTTGCTTCACTTTGTCATCTTTTAAAACCAATACCACTCACAGTAATAAAATTGCAGCATCATTCAACCTAAATGACTTGACTAGTGTGTCACATGGCCTCCATACAGGCTTCTGTCCTTCAGAGGCTGGAGTCACTGAAGAGGGCAAGCTTTTTTCACTATCCCAACTCCAGGGGTCTGAGTTGGAGCCCAGAAATAATCGTCTCGGTGGCCTTTTGTGCACTCAGCAAGGCAAGATGGGGAGTTCATTTGCCGTGAAAATTTATATCTCCCTTTTCCTTGGCTCCGGGTGTTCTCCCTTTCCCACCACACACATAGCTGTATGGGTATTCTTCTTTCTGTGGGCAGCAGCCGCCGTCCCTGAAACGCCACATGTTTTATTGCCCACTAAAGCATAATGCTCTGCTCCTTTTGATATTGAATTATTTATTTGTTTCCCTGTGCTGCCTGGGAGCCCCTATGAACGATTGGGCGCCTTGGGCCTGCTGCGACATGATCTTGGGGGGTATTAAATGTATTGCTGGTATTTGTTTCCCACCTCTAAGTGGATCGGACGACACTGCAGACAAATACTCATCCTCCAAAGTAGAAGAGCCTCTACAACAAAACACGTGTTGCCATAATCCTTATTGCATCCAGCTGTCTGGTGGAGGTAGAATGGAATAGAAGACTGTTATTATCACACTGTTTTTTTTTTTCTAGTATGGATTTTGCACATGAGACCTGTGACATTGCACAACCCTAAATACTACAATACTATATTTGATACTACTAGTGTATTTGTGTATGTGTTTATTATTATTATTTTAAATACATTTTACATTTTATTTTATTTCACACCCAATAGTGCATGGAAAAAGTAAGGGTTTACTCTTTAATGGCAATTAAGCCTATGAACTTGAGAACCACATTTGTTAGGAAATTGTTTTCTGAACACATAATGTATATTGAAATATTATTAAGAGATACTGTATATATTGAACCAGAATGGCTATTTTAATACACGTCTACTATTAATCATTTTCAAAGACTTTTATTAGCTGTAGTGTTGGGAAAGGATTTGATTTTGGCTAAACAAACCAACATAGCTTGCTGTTTTGTAATTGTGGCCCTGAGAGCTCAACGGGCACAATGCGCATTCAGGTATCCTTATAAAGAATGACATAAAAAACATTCCTTTGTGGAGTCTTTTGTGTTGCTGCATTGTAATGCCTCATAAGGCATTATCATTATTATTACAGCTTTTTAGAAATACTGACAAAAGAAACCATCTGTGAGAAAATACATTGTCTGGCTGAGACCAGTGGAGGCTATAGCTTTAAAAGAGGGCAGAACTTTGGCACTCTGCTCATAAGAGCAACACAGACCTATTAATTCTCTCACATGTGGATTTTGGTTCAGAGAACCAAGCTAAGCAATTCATTTTTTGCTTTATTAATTGAGCTTGGGCATAAAAAGTGGCCTGTTGCATAAAAAAGTAGAGGTCAAATTCAAGATCACAAGAAACTTAATGCCACTTAATTCTAACAGCAATAATATATAAATGGAAAAATGTAAAGTAAGCTTATTTCATGGGTTACAGAGACTTCAAATACCACTGTAGATCAGTGTCAGGACAAAGGTTGCTTACACTGATTTGTAACTACATGACAACTCAGCAAACTCCATCTACTGATGAAGACTGAAGATGCAGTTAAAAGGTCCATAAAAAAGCTTGTAAGCCATGGATAAGTTGAAACCTAAACAAACCCAGTGTCCAGCCCCAAGCGAGTGAATTTGGAGTTGATTTTTGGAACGTTCATTATACAATACTAGACTATAGGACTGTTAGAGATGTTTCCATATTTTATCCACGATTCAAAGCCAGAATGTCTTGATAGTATTGAAGGATTTTATTGGAAATCATGACTGACAATATCCCATACCCAGCACTGAGGTGGAACAGAAGTGCTGGATGACTGCAGTATCTCTCTCACAGTAACGTCATCTCCATATCTTTGACTTTCTTATTACTAACCCCCTTCTTTGTCTCTCATTCACTCTTTGAAGCTGTAACAAAAGAGAAAAATTGGGAGACTTATCAGAGTTTTTGCATAACCAGTCCATCAGTCTCATACAAAATCATGTTTATTCATTTTGCCCTCAGGGGAGAGGGGGTAAAAGGGAGATGATTAAATTCTAATTTGACCTCTATCATAATTTAGCTGAGCCCATTATGATGTCAATCATTTGAACTCAATACTGCAGTGAGGAGAGAGCGAATGTAAGGCAAAGGGAAAAGGGATTATAGACAGTTTGGGGACCACACAGTCACTGTATCAAATTGGTTTTATCCAGCCGCATGTAATTTTTTCCCCGGAGAGAACAGGACTTGTTCAAATGTTCAATGTGTGAAGTGAACATGGGGCATCAAAGGAATGATGGACTTGACTACAGCTGGCGAAGGTTGCTTTTCAGTATAAAAAATTGTGCTACATCAGGCTAAATGATTTGCTTATTACAAGGGTGAGTCATAGATGTTATGTGCTCCATGATGGAAGCTTAGGAAAGGAAAAAAGTATTTGGTGTTTTCTAGCTCTGTGTTATGATGTGTGTTATTTGTATATCATCTGTGCAACAATTTGTTAAGATGTGTATAAGCTGAACTTTTGTATGGGTATGGTCCATTAGGCACATTTGGTGCATTTTCTGTAATGAATGTCATCATATTCACCTGCAATACAGTGTAGATCACACATGAACACTGCATTCTCTTAACATCTAAGTGCTCTTTTCAACCCCTAGATCTTGACAAGGTGAAGACAGTAGCATGCGATAAAAGCAGGTACCAAATGCATTACTGTGCCAAGACGGCTGAAAATACAGGCCTCTGTCCATTTCTGTTCATTAAGAGACAGAATGTAATCCAAACAAGAAACTAAGCCAAAAAGTGCAGACTGGACTGATGCTGGTTTTAACAGTGCTCCAGCGATTTTTTATTGCAATTATTTCAGTGACAATGGTGATTCAGTATAGTCAGTTCAGTTTAAAGATTTGTTCATTCATGTACTAAACTAGCATGACTTCAGAAGACTAATTCACAAATGCTTATTAGTCCGGAACCTGTCAGTTAATTTTCGATTTCAACGGGAGCAGCCCAGAATTCCTTGCAATTGGACACCCAATCAGAGCAACGAAACATGTGGCAGTGCTTGGTCTGTTTTGAAGCAGGAAAACAATTGCGGTCTGGTCACAAACTTTCTCAAATTATGGCTAAAGAGTACATAAATAGGCAATGCAGTAACAAAATACTGATGACATGGTCTGAGTTTTGAGAGTCTGGTGCGTTGCACTGGACGTGACTTTTCAAATATGTACCGGTGATGCTCCTCTGGTAGTCATAGTATCAAACCTGCTCCGTATTAGGACGAGTGGATATCTGTCTGAATGGGAGGGGTGCTAGATGTAACTGTCATGAAACATGAGCTTGGCAGATATGTCTGCTCCCAGGCTAGCACTGAACATCTCTAGTTACAAGAACTAGAATCAGATTTGTTTTGGCTCCTCACTGTCTATATCATAGCCTGGAATGACAAAACTAGGAAGTAAATTGTGTATTTTTCATTCCACGTGACTATATTCTGTTAATTCTAGTTAGCTTGTAATTAGGCACCTGAACTTGAATAAACAAATTACAAAGGTCCAAAAAAGTAAACATATAAAACGGATGTTTGGACCAATGAAAGAACGAGTCATGACCACACCCAAATATAAACCAAAGAGTAGGGGAGAGCAGGGGCGAAAGTACCATTTTTCAGAAAAACCTGATTTTAAAAGATAATGTTTCAGACAAAGATATATTTTTGCTGTGGTCACTAACTCACAGGTGTGGTCTATCAATATCAGGTGGTATTTTGTACAAATGTAGAAAGACTTCCATATAATTTCACTTTAAACATAAGTGGCACATTGTTACTTTCGACCCCGTCAGCTGGGACAAAAGTAACGCACAGTTGGGTCGAAAGTAACACAACAATACAAGCTAGATTTTTTGTGTTACCACCCTTGTATTTAATAAATAAACATGACTGTGACCTTATTAATGTGTAACTGCAAACATCTTTTGTCCTTTATCTTTAAAAAAAAATGTTTATTACATTTTTATTTTAAATATTCAGTTTCAAAAGTAACCTGGTAGCCCAAACTTGAATTGTTTAGAATATTTCATATTATATTAAGGATATCTTGTAAACATATAATATAAATATACAAATGTGTGCACCTAAAACAGGGGGGGAAATGGTAAGATGGACATTGTTTATGAACCTGACATGATTAAAATAAAATAAGACTTTACTGATCCTGCACTGGGAATATTTGCATGTTGCAGCAGTTTCAGAAACATAACAACATAATTTAGAAAGATAGGACAAAAATTAAAATAAACAATAAAATTAAGATAAAAATTTAAAAGCTATTTACAGAATAGGCCTATACAAATTTCACATTTTGAAATTAATTTAAATTTGTTTTAGTAAGAACAGTATGAGTGATCTGCATTTTGAGTGCTTTTTACTGACACCTACTATACTGACCTCCTTAGGAGACAGGCCAAAATAAATATCTGCTCTCTTAATATAAGCATGCAGCTTCCTTTCCTAGTCCAAGGAGAAGACTTAATAATGTGATCTGTACCTGTGGTCTAGTCTTCTCCCCAATTATCTCTGCCCTCCTCCTGCATTATCTGAACAAAGCGCATGGCATATGGCATGAGACTTTATCTGCTGACCTGAGACTAATGTTTCTAATAGAGATGTCCAGAAACGCCTTCTCATAAACATCTGGCTGAATCAGACCTCTGTCTTTCTGACCCACGCTATTGGCATATTCTGTTGGTATAATATGACATAAACATGTTTTAATAAATACTGCAACACACACATTAGCAACGGGACAAAAGAAACACTTGAGGTCAGGTGTAACGGGACAAAAGTGTTACTTTAGTCCCGACAGGAACTCCTGACATATAAATACGATTTATTTTTATACTGAAAAACTCTGACAGGGCAAACTTCAGGGTGTGTTAAAGCACTAAATAACCTATAGATTAATCCTTACAGTGACACATGAAACGAGAGACACAACTTGTAATTCTAAAAACAGTCCCGCTTCAGATATTTACTTGCCGTGCTCAAAACAGTTTTCCAAAGACGGCCGCGGGAAACGATAACTAGATCATGCGATATTTGTTAGCTCCATCAAGGGTTGCGTGCTGAAGGTGCTGTCACAGCTTGGACTGCAAATGCAGTCAGGGCTCTGAGAAAATTGCCTTGTTACTTTCGTCCCGTGTTACTTTCGCCCCGGTTTACCCCTACTGACACTGTCCAGCAACCACACTGCAGACCCTTTATGGTCACAGAAGAGTACTGACAATAGTGTCTCTAGATACACTTTTTATGTATCTGTCTTTTGTAACCTTTGTTGAGTGGGAGCCACACTCTGTTGACAGTTTATTAGGTAAACCTGGCTAAAAGTAATGCAGTCTAATAAAATAGTCCTGCAATGAACCCTAATTCACGAAGGTTAAAATGTTCAGTCCAACAGCACCACAAACTACATCCTCCAAAAACATCAAAAAGTTGAATCAACATCTCTGAAAAACAGTTTTAAAAAAGGAACATTATAACCTTCATGAAGGTTGGATTTATTGCAGGACTGATGTAGTAGCCTAGTTATTAATAACAATTATTTATTTATTTGTTTATTATTAATAATTAGTACCTAATAAAGTGGAGTTTAAAAAAATGTTTTCGGTAGGAGTGCTTCCTGGACTCGAATTGAGTGCGTTTAAGGTGTTCTTTGGATAAGGATACACGTGGAGACAACAATTCCTTGGCACTCTCTTTTTTACAATTAAAATGTCTATATTGTCATGGTATGGTCAGGTTAAAACTTAATATACCTTGTATATATTGTTTATCTAGCATGCGCAGTATTGATCCCATTTAGTCTCTGTCTATTGCACCTCTGCTGTTCTGTACAGAACAGCAGGTTTCTTTTGATGCTGCTTATTGATTGCTGAGGATCCTCTGTGCTGCTAACACAATTACGTCTCTGTCTGGAAAATCTCTCTGTATTTTCTGTGTTGTAGGAGGTGGACTGTTGTAAGGTCTGTGTAGTGGGCAATATAATGTTGATGTTGCCTTGTCCTGATATTTCTGATGAGAGGGTTTATGTGAGGGCTTGTGTGCTGTCCGAGTGTGCAGAACTTCAAGGTTCAGCTTTGTTTTCACTATACAATATAGGATTGCATGATTAAATGCAGCTGAACCTAAAAATGCTTATATAATTAATTCTGTCTCAGTGTATACAGTATACATATAGACAGAATATGGATGTGTTTGGTCTGTGGTGTGTTTGACCTAGCTGCACATATTTCTTTTTATCAGAGGATCAAAGGGTAGCAGACCACAAGGATCCACTCAGCAGGCAAGATAACTCTACAGAAAGGGAGGAGAGATCTGCTTCGGGTTATCTCTGGAATGGCTGGAGCATGCTATGGGCATCATGCCACAATGGATATTATTTAATTTGAAAGGAGGAAGAAAATATATTTTCTATATGTAATAATAAAAACTCGGTATACAATACAAATTGATAATGCCATTATTTCGGATCCTTTACACATTGCTAGTGCTTTCAATCAGCATTTTTCTTCGATTAGTAGTTCTAAAATTGTAAATTTAAATTGTGATACAGCTAGTCCTTCCAACATGATCTGCTCTACTGGTGCATTCAGTTTCAGGTCAATCATGCCTGTTGATGTTTTTCATGTCATTTGTGAGTTAAAAGAAAGTAGCAGTGCTGGTCCTGACGGCCTCGAAGCAAGATTTATTAAGCTTGCTGCTCATGTGTTAATGTATCCACTTGCTGATTTATTGAACCTGTCCTTTTCTACTTGTACTGTTCCCACAACATGGAAATGTGCATGAGTTACTCCTCTGCTCAAAGGTGGAGACCCATCTGATGTGAACAACTACCGACTAATTGCTATTATCTGTTCTATTGCCAAAATTTTTGAGAAATTAATTTTCAATCAATTATCACAATATCTGAATCATATCGTATCCTCTAATCAGTCTGGCTTTAGACCTGATTTTTCAACCACCACAGCTCTTTTAAAGTTCAATAATGATGTGTTCTCAGCATTTGACAAAGTCCAGAATAGTGGTGCTATCTTTATTGACCTTTCCAAGGCCTTCGATATGGTTGATCACTACCTGCTGCTTGATAAGCTTTATTCCATTGGTTTGCATCAAAATGTTATACTCTGGTTTACTGCTTATCTTCACGGGAAGCATCAGTGTGTTATTTTCCATGGTTCCCAGTCAGATTATTTACTGCTTGATAAGGGAGTCCCCCAAGGATCCACTCTGGGACCCCTCCTTTTTTCTATTTTCATCAATGATTTATCAAAAATCTGTAAAAATTGCTCAGTGCATCTGTATGCTGACGATACAGTTATTTACAACTCGGACTCAGATATATTAAAAATACAGAATTCCTTACAATCGAATTTCAATTTGATACAAAACTGGGTTAACATGGATAAATTGGTTATAAATAAAAAGAAGTCTTGTAATATGTTGTTCGGAATATACTAACATGTTCGGGAGTACTAAGACGTTATCGTCTTAGTACTCCCATCCATTCATCTCTCATGGATGAAGTGGATTCTTTTAAATATCTGGGCTTTTGGATAGATCCTGAACTTAATTTCAAATTGCATATTGACTGCATTACAAAAAAATCTAGGGCTGTTTAAGTTATCTTTACCGATCAATACATTGTTTTACATTTCAAGTCAGGAAAAGAATTAATACTCAGTTGATACTGCCGATTATTGATTATGCTGATATCACCTATATGAACACCACTGACACCAATCTTCTCTTAATGTTGTTTTTTATTTGTCTTTGTAGATTTGTCATGAGGTGTTCATTTAACACTCATCACTGCACTATGTATGAGTCACTTAACTGGTTACAGCCTAAAGCAAGAAGGGAATTTCACTGGATAAAGTTTATTTTCAAATGTGTTTACTTTAACTGTCCTCCATACTTGAAGCAATTTTTAGTTCCTTGTAGAGTTCCTTATCCACTCAGACAGATGCAACAGCCCTTCTTTAATGTAGCCGGACGGAAATCATTTCACTATAAAGCACCAGGTGATTGGAATAATCTTCATCCTACCCTAAGATCTATCAGCACTTTTTGCTGCTTCTTGTCGTCTTCAGCTCTGTCTCTTAAAACTGGTTGTTCATGTTATTAATGCTATCAGACAACTATGTTGGTTTCTTATACATTTGGTTTACATACAGAGTAATTAACAATTGGATCTGCTTTGGGTTGAATGTTTGGTATAGTTAGTTATATAATTGTTTTATCTTGCCTTTTTATATACAGTACAGGCTAGATGGAGGTAAGTTGACGTTGTGTCGCTCATTTCAATTGAAATGCTTTTTAAATGTAGTATGGCATGATTTAATGAGTATTTATATTTACTGAGTCTATTGCTGTCTCCTTTTTTAGAATGACATGTATAACAGTAAGCTAACGTTAGCCGTCTTGGCATGAAGTTTGACTGGCAGTGCATTTTTGCACTCAGACATTACGAGCTAGGCTAAGGTTAGCTACTCATGTTTAAAACACATTGTACATGATATCCAGCTAAACTAGTTTTTTTGTGACTGTGGTAACTGAATTTATGGTCACACAGCATACACTTTAATAGACTTTAGACCGCTAATGTTATATTGGAAATATAGACTGTTATCTAGATATTTTGAAGTGTTGCTGCCTTGTTACGTTTTCTCCTGTAACGTTAGATGTGACATAGAAGAATTTATTTCACTCATTTATTTTACACCCATAGTTGCAGTGTGGATCATTGGCAGCTATGTCCAGCGTGGTGGCCAGAGAGCTGCAGAGAGCTTAGGAAGCATCTTCACCCTGCCAGATGTTTCTTGGTCTGGCTGGCTTCTCCACTTCTTTTCCCCTCCCTGCAAAGAGGTGCACCATCAGATGTTCTCATCATCCACTGTGGCAGCAGCAGCATGGGGGAGGTCATCAGTGTGAAGCTGGTCAACATGGAGGAAGACCTGCACCGGCTTTACCTCCAGCACCCTGGCATGAAGATCTTGTTTTCGTCTGTGACGCAAAGTGTTGGTAGAAGGCTAGTGCCAATCAGTGAACAGTGTTATGGCTGTATTTGTTTGTAGCTTAAATGATGCCATGATTAAGAACCCTCGCATCAGACATGGTAGTCGCTATATTTGAAAAATGGATTTTATTTCACAACTAGGGCAGATTATGTTTTCAAGTACAGTAGCTAATTGCATCAAAGACCACCTCCAAATGCAATGAAATGCTTTCAGTTGGCAGTGTTACTGCTTTTGAATTTGACTTTTAGGACCCATTTTCTTGTACCTAAACATAGCTGACAGTCATGGTTAATGTTGTTTATGTTCATAATAGTTGTTAAAAAAATAACACTCTCACCTTTATCCCCCTTTATCCCTACCACCCCATGGACTTCTAAGTACTCTGGACCTATGCCGGACATACAGTAGCTGTTACCACTTGCACAGGCCCAGTCTGTTTATTTGAATAAATGTGTTTACTACATGTCCACATTTGCGAACATTTAAATCAAAATGTGGTTTACATTGCAATAAATTTTATTTATATATTTGCACTCCTTTTGTCTTTAATACTGACTGGAAATGTTAGATTAGAGTAACATTTAGAGTGTTAGAGTGAAAAAATGAGAATGACCTGCACACTAAGTAATTATGAATCCCACTAGTAGTATCATTTATTGCAATGTTTCAAACTCTGAGGTCACTTAAAGGCAGGGCAGGTAAGTTTGAGAAACTAGCCAGAAACTGCTGGATTTTCAAAGTATCCAACACAGAAACTCCCACCCCCTCCCTTCTGGGCTCCTTCCAAAGCCATGCCCCCAAAACACGTGAACGTGCGTTGCCGACACCGCAGGAGGACGAGGACAGTGTGACGAGCGGAGAGCAGCGGCTCACGTCAGGGGTAAGAAAACATCTAACTTTATCATTATGAAAATAAACAACTAACCCGGCTGTTAGTACTCACTATCAAGCTAGCATGTTATTATTGGATAAGTTTAAAAAGACCGAGTTTTAATCAGTAACGAGCTGGCTAGCTAACTATTAGCAACAGGTAGCTGTGCTAACAGCTGCGGTAACATTGGGCAAAGCTAAAAACAGGCTGATACACATTTTCCCGTTTCGATCAGTTACACTACACGAACGTGTATTTTGTGTTAGCCTCATAACATGTACGTTGTTTTGCATGTTAGAGCTTCCACTGTGACAGCGTTATTATCTCTGATGAGGACTGCAGCCCAGAGCCAAGCACAATGTTGTGGGGACAGCCCGGCTGTTTCTTTTTTCGTTTTATTTCTCCCATTGTTTTGCTCTGCCTGCCTCCCTGTGTTCTCCTCCTCTCTCTCCAACGAAGGTTAAAATCAAGGGCAACTGGACTTGGTTGAAGATACTGGACGTTTCATCCCTCATCCAAAGGACTTCTTCAGTTCTGACTGACTGGCAGGGAAACTCAGCTATTTAACCTCAGTGGGGTCGTTGGCCCGGGTCATCGATACCGCTGGTTCGTTAGTGTTCCTTGTTGCTGTGACGACAGTCGTTACAGTCGTTAAGACTACCGGTGGCCAAGACTGAACGACCATCGTTGGTATCTTCAGCTGAGGCCAATAGGTTACGTTTGTTGTGTTTCCTGGGAAGTGATTAAAGGACAGCATGCTGTTGCTGTTGAGTTAGACAGCATGCTGTTGAGTTTCCTGGGAAGTGATGAAAGGACAGCATGCTGTCCTTTCATCACTTCCCAGGAAACTCAACAGGAAACTCAACAAACGTAACCTATTGGCCTCAGGTGAAGATACCAACGATGGTCGTTCAGTCTTGGCCATGACCTGGATGACTGAGAATCTTCATAGACTCCTCTCTCTCCCCTCCTGAGCCCAGCCAATAACCCGCACCTGCACCTCGTCAGCAACCTCCCCAGCCTGCCACACCTGCCAGTAATCAACCTCATCTCAGCAAGTATATCAACCCCAGTTCTCCACACCATCTTTGCTTGATTGTCGTTGCTTCCAACCTGGTGCCAACCTCTCAAGTGCTGGTTAACCTCAAGAAGTTATCACTGTTTTCCTGCCCCCGGTTATTTCCTGTGTTAACTCTGTCTTTCTGCTCTCCCTCCCAGGTTCACTCACCCTCGTCCTCCGTTCTGTCGGCTGGGCTCGTCCTCTGGTCCTCTCCTCTCGGGCTTCCTCCACGGCGCCCTCCCCTCGCTCCTCGCCTGCTCCTCTGTCCCCTGTGTCCACGTTCCCCGGTGTCCACCTCACCTCCATCTCCTCTTCCATAGCCCCTCTGTAAAATCTCAATAAACCTCCTTCCCACTGAGCGTTGCGTTTGGGTCCGTTCTGTCCTGTCTCATAACACACAAACCGGGACAGGCCCGGGGTCGAGGCGAAGCAGAGGAGGGAGGGCTGCCGGGGTCCGAGGAAGAAGAGGCAGGACGGGGAGGATGAGGTGCCAAGGAGCACATCTTCTAGGACCTGTGTCGAGCTTCACGCTCCAACAACAGCATATGAACAGGTATATCTATACACATTTTAATATTAGTCTATCTCCCAGTGTACTTGTCTCAAAGTTTCCTCCTAAGCCCTTTGGGTGTCAAAAATAAAGTGCTATATAAATGTAATCCATCACTATTATTACTTTTTTATTGTTTACTGATTACAACAACTAAATACAGCTCTGTTTCAGCCATCGGCTCATCTGTGTCATGTACATCGACCTGGTGTGTAATGTGGACATAGAAGAACAACAAGGCCCTGTTGAATAAAAATATCTGATCATGTTGATGAATGTTCTGTCCTATTACACCGATCTTTACAATTTGGGGTTCTACCAACTACATATTCCTTTACAGGCCAGAATCTGAGGGCTGTGGACAACATACAGTGTTTCCATGCACGCACCACACAAGGCTGACCTTGTGTGGCAATGTGGCGCACTTGGTCACAGATTCGTGATACTAAGTTGCTATTTCTGGAAATATGCAACTGTTATCCTGATCCATTAGGACAATACAGAGGTTTAATCCTAGCAGGGTGTAAGATGTAATGTCACCAACTGCTACACAAATAATTCCCTCCACTGTGTGAATGAATACCAGAAGGATAGTGAAAATACAAAGATATTTTTCCCTGTTCTGGATAATATTTTCATACTTTTTTTTCATTGAAAATGATAAATGCCTTTTCTTTACACTTGCAGCATAAACAATCAACGTCAACTTACCATCTAGCCTGTACCATAGACTGTATATAAAAAGGCCTGTACACGCTACAGCTCCGTCTCCAGAAAGTGGATGGCGCTGTCGGACCGAGGGGATTGTAGGCGTGGCCATGCGTTTGATGCAAACCCATGATTGGTCAGTCAAACCACCAATAAAGTCTTTTATTTAGACGTTTTTTGACTCGCAAAACGGTTGAACCTGCAAAACTTTCTGACTTACAATCAATAAGGACAAATTAGCAATTAAAACTTTTTGTGACACAAAAAGGCCTTTATTTTTAATTACAAACATAATTTTTGGTTGCAGTGCGATAAATCTGCTCTCAAAACTTTTTGCTTGCATTAAAAAGACACAAAAATACCTTCATAAGGATGGAGTTATAGCAGCGGAGCTGAAGCAAAATTTTTGTCTGAATATAAAACCCCAACACAACATTGCTCTTGTGTCCATGAGCATGCGATGCACCTTAGAATAGCTTAAAACTGCAGTGTTTTCAAAGTGTGTTCCCAAAAAGAAAAAAGACTGGTTTGCATCACTAATTAGCTTTGCTAACCTCAGCTCCTCCAGTCACCACCGTCCTTTCTTTTCCAAAACCATTTATTCAGACTGAAAACTGAAAAATAATTTAATCATGTCAGTACTGGACTGTGGCGATGTTATATACATGCATGCATCCTCTCAAAGCTTGAAACTGTTGGATACTGTTTACCACAGAGCTCTGAGGTTCATCACAAACTTCAGAGCCCTTACTCATCATTGCTCCTTGTATGAGCGGGTTGGTTGGTCTGCATTGTCCACCCGTAGACTTAATCATTGGCACATTCTTGTTTACAATGCTATTCTTGGTCTGCTTCCTCCATACCTACAAACCTACATCAAAAAGAAAGGCACAGGAAGATAATGTCTTCGTTCTGAGGACTTATTAATACTATCTGTCCCTCAAGTCCGGACTGAATTGGGAAAAGGGGCTTTTAAGTATGCGGCCCCCTGTGCTTGGAATCAGCTACAAAATGTCCTGAATCTTCAGGAGCAGGTTTCACTGGTTGCTTTTAAAGTACTTTTAAATGACATGGAGGCTGTACACACTGGCTGTAGATGTTATGAATGATTACTCGGACGATCCTTGTAGTTTATTACTTGTGGTAAATATATATGAAATTTAGATATTTTATGACCTTGTAACTCACTAAGTATTCCCATCATAAATTGTTATATGTTTTACGTTTATGTTATATGTTTTAATGTCTGCAACCTTGTTAATCGTGCTGCTGCCTGTCTTTGCCAGGACGCTCTTGGAAAAGAGATTTTTAATCTCAATGAGTTTTCTTTCTGGTTAAATAGGCTAAAGGTAAAATAAATAAAAAAAATTAAGTCAGTCTATACAGGACAGAGCTGCAGGCTATGTCAGTTTAGTTTGTTTTTATGTAAGTTTGTACCTGATGTTCACAACACTGGACAAGTAGACAGTAATAAAATACAGCTTCCAGTTACTTTCTATACATTGAGTTAAAGTTAAGTTACATAGCAGCTATGTAGCTGCTGTAGAAGCTTTCCTGCTCAGTTGCGCAGTCTGAAGGGGAGGGGAGATGTTAGCTAACTTAGCGCTAACCGGCTTCACTTTCCCAGCAGGTGGGAAATAACGGACTTTTCTTGGTCTTGAGAAGCTGACACACTGTAACAGACACCGTACATTTACTGCCAGAATATTTTCCTCCGCTTGCGTTCACCGTCACTTTCTGCCGCTCGGACAATCAAACACTCGCTATGCACCTCCCATTCAGAGTTACGCTGCTCTTATAACACCATCTGTCACGTATGTTCTGCATAGAACGAAGAGAGGAAGCGAGCCGAGCGTTGAGTGCTGCCGCGCATTCAGCAGGGCACCGCCGCTGCTGAATGCATATAGAGGAAACACTGGAATATGGTTATGATGATGCAATTTCTGTATCATTCCTGACAAGATTTATCTTTACAGTACAGATAAAGTGTGGACAATACCAAAAACCAGCAATGTAGCCATCCCAGCAGCATATAAAACTGAATCAAAACCAGTGAGCTTGGGTGCCAGCATGCTTTAGTCACACTAATTTATAAAACAAACTCAACGGTAATATGTTAAACTGCTGCAGATACAAAGTTATACTTAAATATAAATAGCAACAAATCTTTCTTGATTGTTTCACCTACCTTTTTATCACCAGATTGACAGATTACTTACAATTTAAAGCAAAAACTTCCAGCTATTCTCTCCTGTCAAGCTATTGGTGTGACTGGTTTATAGACCATATTTTTTGGGGCTTGCCATCTTCCAACACACCATATTTTGTAGCCACTCGATAGATGACTCATGTATGAACCATTTCTCTGGAAAATACATCAGAAACTCTGATATATGGGGAAAAAAACTCTGGCTTGTTAGTATTTTTTTAAACCAATCACTATCGTGTTTGGTGGCCCTAAACCCAGACACCATTCTATTCTACAGAATTCTAATAATCGGCCAATAGCAGGTGTAGCACCCCGCTAAATATATAGATTGTTTCCTCTGTGTTCTGCTAATAGAAATACAGTATATCCTGAAATATGGGCCAGTTCAATTGTCCCTGGTGTGTAATAAATTTTTGTATTAATATGTATTAATTAAGTTAGGATTTGTGAGGTGTTCAAATATCCTATGTTGTTAGTAGCCCTTGAACCTCCCAGGTCATTTTCTTTCGTATTGGGTGGCCTGTTGTCAGTTTTGTTCATTATCCAATCAGAGCCAATCAGAAAGCAGTTTTGCGGTCTCCCGGGTTTTGAGGGGGCGGGACTAAAAAAACAAAAAACGGAAAAGAAATTGAGACGGAAAAAAAAAAAAGACGAAGCCGAGGAAAAAAGATAGATACGCTCAGAGCTGTAAGAGGTTGTAGGTTCCGTAGGATTAATAATATTACTTGTCCTAAAAGTTAAGCGGTTTTGGAGCTGGTGAAATCGGCCACGGAGATTCTACTGAAGGGGAGCTAACGCCATAGCCACGTGCAAACTGCTACTAAATAGCCAGAAACCTATTTTTGTTGCCGAGTTTCTGAGTGAGTATGGACATTAAATTGTAATGGAATTGACATGTATAGACAAGATATAGTAAAGCTCATTAGTGTTTGTGAATTTCTGGCCAGTGTGCGTCGGATGCTGCCACCCATGCTGCTGCAGTAGATGTGCTCAGGACTTGTCGTTGCAGGGCGGAGGTGTCTGTGTTTTTGTGCACGGACGGAGCCTCAGGACAGGTTTCTTCATTGTGCATCTCTCCACTGGACAGAAGGGTTCGGAAGGACTGTCACTATAAGCTTTCTGTTACCAAGGAACCGTGAGTACAGAAAATATTTTTCTGGGAGGTTGCAACTGAGCTCCAACAAGCGCGCCAACGTTGTGGTATCACAAACTGAGGAAAAAAAACCCGGGTATTGTTCAGTAATTTCATTTGGACCATGGGGACATTTTAAAAGGGCAACTCACCTGGTTCTGGAAATGAACATAAATATATTTT
>NC_060154.1:11753160-11765187 GCF_021292245.1 Micropterus dolomieu
AGAGCGTTCAGCTATCAAGCTCCTCTCCTGTGGAACCAGGTTCCAGTTTGGGTTCAGGAGGCAGACACCATCTCCACATTTAAGAGTAGGCTTAAGACTTTCCTCTTTGATAAAGCTTATAGTTAGGGCTGGCTCAGGTAGTCCTGAACCATCCCTTAGTTATGCTGCTATAGGCCTAGACTGCCGGGGGATTTCCCATGATGCACTGAGCTCCTCTCTCCTCTACTTTCTCTCCCTCTGTATGCAACCTTATCCCATTATTGCATGTTACTAACACAACTTCTCCCCTTTCTGGTAGTCTTGTGCTTTCTCGTCCCTCTCCTCTCTCCTCCTATCACTTCCTGCAGGTTTTCTGGCTCTGGAGCTGTGGAGTCTGGATCTGTGGCTGCGGGTCACCTGCTGCCCCCGTGTTCCTGCTCGACACCCTCTGCTGCAACGACTATTTTTGCTAGTCTTATTGTTATTATTGTTATTATAATCATTAACATTACGATTGTTACCATTAACACTATTATAAATATCTGTACCATTTTTCATTTAGTCTATAGCAACATCACCTTCACTGTCTGTACCTCTGTGTGTATATTGTGTAGGCTGCCTCTCTCTCTCTCTCTCTCTCTCTCTCTCTCTCTCTCTCCCTTCCTTCACCCCCAACCGGTCGAGGCAGATGGCCGCCCACCCTGAGCCATGGTTCTGCTCGAGGTTTCTGCCTCTTAAAAGGAAGTTTTTCCTTGCCTCTGTCGCCTAGTGCTTGCTCTTGTTGGGAACTGTTGGGCTTCTGTAAATAGCATCATAGAGTACGGTCTAGACCTGCTCTTTTATGAAAAGCGCTGTGAGATAACTGTTGTTGTGATTGGCGCTATATAAATAAAATTGAATTGAATTGAATTGAAGATAGATACGCTCAGAGCTGTAAGAGGTTGTAGGTTCCGTAGGATTAATAATATTACTTGTCCTAAAAGTTAAGTGGCAGGAGATTTTTTTTGTCAGTGTGAGACCTGTTAACGCGGGAGAGTAAGCTGTGTTTTGGAGCTGGTTAAATCGGCCACGAAGATTCTACTGAAGTGGAGCTAACGCCATAGCCACGTGCAAACTGCTACTACATAGCCAGAAACCTATTTTTGTCGGCGAGTTTCTGAGTGAGTATGGACATTGCGAATTGTAATGGAATTGACAAGTTTAGACAAGATAAAGTAAAGCTCATTAGTGTTTGTGAATTTCTGGCCAGTGTGCCTTGGATGCTGCCACCCATGCTTTTGCAGTAGATGTGCTCAGGACTTGCCGTTGCAGGGCGGAGGTGTCTGTGTTTTTGTGCACAGACGGAGCCTCAGGACGGGTTTCTTCATTGTGCATCTCTCCACTGGACAGAAGGGTTCGGAAGGACTGTCACTATAAGCTTTCTGTTACCAAGGAACCGTGAGTACAGAAAATATTTTTCTGGGAGGTTGCAACTGAGCTCCAACAAGCGCGCCAACGTTGTGGTACCACAAACTGAGGAAAAAAACCCGGGTATTGTTCAGTAATTTCATTTGGACCATGGGGACATTTTAAAAGGGCAACTCACCTGGTTCTGGAAATGAACATAAATATATTTTTGTGTACAACATTCAAGTTTGTGGTCTGATTTATATGTGTGCGATGGTAATGTGATATGTGTGATTTTTGCAAACAAGAGTAAGATTTATAGGGGCTAAGTATATGTGCATGGGGGTTTTATGCTCGCAAGAAAAAAACATATGACAACAGTATAGCTATATTTAAGTTAACCAGGCCTCTCTGCACCCTAGCCAGTATCGCAAGCCAAAGTTGTTAGTTGCTGTAAATACATACCAAGTTAAATTCTAGTAACCCCTCACCAATTCATTCCCCATGCACATGATAAATCCAAAAAAAAAAAAACAACCAGTGGAATTGAGTGGGAGGGCTACAGAGACATTAAGTTTAGAAAGGCAGTCCCTCAGGAAACCTGAAACGCCCTCTGGGGAACCACGCCCCAGGCAACAAAAGAGCGACACGCGCCGTCGTTCTCTCTCTCGCTCTGCTCTTCTCCTCCCCTCGTGCCCTGGCCTTCCGCTCTGCTCTCTGGACGCCTCGGCACGCGTCCGGCGTGCCTCTCCGGGCAACGCCCTAAGATTCCTACCAGCGCAACAGGCCTTTGTTCGCTTGAAGCTACACACGCGAAGCTGCGACATCGATCTGCCCCTCAGTTTGTTTTATTTTCTTTATTTCTTTTGTTTGTTAAAGTTATCAGTCCGTTAAGTTACACTGGACTAATTCAGGAACGACCAAGTTCCATTTTAAGCTTTTTCATCGAGCCAACTTCACCGAGGTCAGACCAAGCCACGTGGTCTCACCAGCGGCAACGAAGGAAACCTGAAAACAGCCGAATTGCCAGACGGAGGATGGCGTTTTCTTCAGTCAGACACGGAGAACCCCGGAAAATCCCTAGCAAAAAGCCAGGATCGGGCAGCTAGCGTGGGACCCGTGCAACAGGCCAAAGCAGGCCCTCGACAAGCCGTAAGTGCTAACAAACATTCTGTGTTCAGAGATGTCCCATAATGTTAATATTTCCTTTTAACTCCTAAACTCATAGCTTACTTTCATTAGTTCTCCTATGCCGTATGAGTCAAATGCTTCCCACAATCGAACCTCCATTGCTCATTGTTCCGCCATTGTTTATTTTCCCTGTATTTAACCACCCGTTTATATCGCTTTAGTTATTAATAAATTCACTGTAGATCAGGAAACTGGGTGTCTTACCTATTTCCACGCCCCTGCCAAGAGAATTGACCCTTTAGATATGAGACTGACTGATTGATTTAAGATAATTTAGCGATTATTAACTAACTGATCACTAGTAATAATTGTATAATTATTCAAAGCTACCTAGAGGTCCGGAGACTCTAGGATTATAACAACTCCGGTGGTGCCCTGAAACGAGGAATAATTTTTTTATTTTATGAATATTAAAATTCATAATTGGGTATTAATTCTCCTAAATTTATTAAAATTCATAACTAATTTAGCCATGCTGCACTAAACCAAGCGACAAATCAGGCAATGAAAGTAAGGCAGTGTGAAAATAGGTAGCACATTGCATTATAGTTTCATGATGAACTGCTTTTTTTAAATAGTTTTTCTCTATTCTATTTTATCTTAATCTTTAAATTGTGTCATGTTTTGATTTTTTATTGTATTGCGTCCTTGAAATGTATTTTAGCTGTTTTAATCTGTAAGGTGTCCTTGAGTGCTATGAAAGGTGCCCACAAATAAAAAATTTTATTATTATTATTATTATTATAGTTTGGGAATCACGTAGTAATAATGAAGTAATTTTTTGGTAATTGATTTGGGTATAATTTTGCCCAAACATAAGGGTAAAAATGGGGAAGTCATGTAAAGATAATGGAATTGAATGTATGAGTAATAGCATAACGGGTTATGCCCATAATAAGTTCAGGCTTTGATTATTGGTAAATAACTAGTAAACTATCTAGTTAAAATAATTGGTTATTAAATTTAAATAACTTGCGTTTCCAGGTAATAACTGTGGCTTTTGGTGTCAAGTTTTGAAATAAAAGTAAATAACCGATTGATTATTTATCTGATAAACTAATGGGTTCTTTTGCAGGGTTTACGTGCGTGTGTGTGTGTGTGCACACGTGCATTGGGGTCACCGGTAATTTAAAGTGCGAACGCTTGGTTTCTCCCCAGTATGATGATTTCCTCTGTCAGCAAACTGTGAGCTGGAAAATAGACCTGTATTATGATGAGATTGACTTTAACGGTCAAGGATTCCAGATCTTTCCAACAAAGTCACTGAAGATTAGGACGTTCAGTGACGCCTATGCCTTTCTCTGCTCTTCATTTCATTTTAGTTGAGTCCAATGTTTAGTTTGCTCTGTTGAATTCTCCTCTCCTCTGTGTATATTTCATTTTGTGCTGTGCTACAGTAGGTGGCAGATTAACCGCAAGAGACAAACATCACAGAAATGTGATATGTTTAAAGCTTGATGCATTCTGTGAAGGTTACAAAGTTTGTACAGGTGCTCATTTACTTTATTCATTAAAACTTCATTAAAATACAGGGTTACATACGTATACCTTTAGGTTGTACTTGTGTTGTGTTGATGATCTCCTCTTGCAAAGATCGATTTATGTGAAACTAGGAAAGACAAATACTTCTACATCTCATTGATCTTCACAGACTAATATGATGTGCTGTAATATGTTATCTGCTTATACTTGTTACTATTTTTTACTCATAACAAATTACCCTGACACCCACATCCTTTGTAATAGCAGTAATAAGAAAAATATTGAATATGTTACTTCTGGGAAATACATTTCTCAACATTGTGATTTGTCATTAAATATGAATCTATACTATAAAGAAGAATGGAATTAAAATTACTTTATTTTGTTAATTGTGTTCATTAAAAAAAATTAAAACCTTCCCACAACTGAGTGTAATTTAACCCCCAGGTGTATGAGAGTGAGAAGTTTGCTGCATAAGGTAAAGACATGTTTTTAATTATTGAAACTGCTCCTCCACATGCCTCTGCTATGCTCACACTATTAAAGATCTAAAATGTCAATTTCTTTAACATGTCCCCTAACAACTATGATATCAAAGTAAGCCTTAGATTATTGGAATATGGACACAGCTAGTGGGTTTCATCTTATTATGAGCGAAAAAAGGAAAAGAGCTGTATTTCTCTTTTCTTTGCGGATACGATGGATGAGGAAGATTAAAGACGCCTTGTCCTGACAACTCAGAAAAAAAGTGAGCGAACAATCTGACAAGAATTAACAAAACCCATCGCAGAAAAGGAGAACTTCAAACAGAATCAAAATCTGCAGATGATGAAGGAGAGATGCAAACACACCACCTCAGGCTCTGTCTCTCTGCCTGCATGCCTGTCTGTCTGTCTGTCTCCCTACCTGACTGTCTGTCAGTCTGTCTGCCTTTCACTCTACCCATTTTACAAGGTGGTATCTATCCTGCATCACTGCTGCAGCAGCAACTGCAGCCAATTCTTACTTTCATGTTGCAAATTAGAGATCAGCTGTCATGTCATCATTAAAAACCTGTTTCTCATTCAGCTGTTCCACATTACCCAACAAACACTGCAATTCCCATATCTCTACTCCATACTACACTATAAAGTAAAAATATCTTTAAATAGTACATTGACATTGGATCAGATGTAACAGCTATGAGGTTTGATTAACATCCGTGCAAGTGTGCACTTGTGTGTGCGCATAGGTTTGTTTACAACTGACAGTTAGCTGGTGGACAAGCTGTCACAGCTCTCTGCTCTTCCACTTCCTACAGACTGATTATTATAGAGCTGTTATCTCTGTCTCTCTCTCCCCCTCTGTCTCTCTCTCACACACACACATACACACAGACACATTATTGTGAATATGATAGTGAGTACAGTATACATCACACTCCAAGCTTTGTCATCACAACCACTTTAATTACAACTTTGAAGAAGTGTGTGTGTGATTGTGTGTGTGTGTGTGTGTGTGTGTGTATGTGCTGTGATTTTCCATCTCGTCCAATCAAACTAACAGTGATCAAGTCCGTTGCTGATAGAGGAGATGCAAACTTTTATCTGAGAAGCATCTAATCAGAATGACCACATCTTGTTTTTTTATGTTTTAGACAAAACCCACATTTTGTTTTTCATACTGCATTGCAAATACCTTTTTTTAAAAGCCAGAATATATTACACCGAACACATTTATGGTACATTGATATTTTAAAGGAAAGCACTGAAGATACTTTTAATCATACATTAAACAGTTTAATATACTCTAAGTAGTTATACTAATAGTTACATTTGCTTGCTCAGGGGACCCTCAGTGGGATGTTGCAATGTAGCTAATGAGCAAGTTAGCTGAATTTGGCTACGTTCAGACTGCAGGCCAACCCAGAGGAAAAATCTTTTGCTTAGAATAGTCTTCTTTAACTCTTGAGAAAACACTAAGATCTCAATAGTATATCTTTTTGAGATCACTCCAGTCTGAATTGTTGCTCCTAAAACCCCTTAGGAGAAAAGGATGAGATGAAGAGAGTTTAAGCTTTTGAGACTTGGGTAAGACAAATGGATACTGAATTGAAATTACAATAGGATAAATGAAAGTAACAGATGAGATCTCATCATTGTATCTTTTTGAGTTCATTAATGTCTTGCTTATTGCTCCTAAAAAGCAGCTGGGAGCTCTGGGGAGATGTTCATGATCTTGTGTGTGTACTTAAGTATCAAAAGTAAAAATGCTTATTCTGTATGACAGATAAATGTTGTATCTCAGTTCTTGCGTGTATTCGGTCCTTAATGAATTAATCTCTAAACATCATGTCAAAGTATTGGGTGTCCGAGTTATGCTGGCTGTGACTACCTTAACCAATTGGAAAGCATGACATTATTTTCAATGTCAAAATTTATTTTATTTTTCTCAGTAACTTGTAACAGATAATTAACAATAATAAATACAATAAGGAGAGTAAACAATTAACAATTAAGGGGAGTAAAAGTACAAACCCCCATACAAAGAAAATACTCAACATTTGATGTAAGTAAAGTACTTGAGTAAAATAAGTGTGTGGGGTCACTTAGACAAAACTGAGAAATATCTTGGAGCTTTTTTTCTGATCCACATTCTGGAGAATGAAATTACACTTATTTAAGATCAGTTAGAGATCTCATCTTTTGATCAGAGTAAGACAGAGATGAGTTTTTTGTTCCTGAGGCCAATATGAGAAAACTGAGACATATTTGAGAAGAATCATGAGATCCCAGGAGTCATAGCTGAGTTTTCTTTGAGCTCTTTCTCTGATCTCATGGTCCAAGGTTCAGGAGTTTATATCAGACTTATTTAAGATCAGTTAGAGATCTCTTGTTTTGATCAGTGTAAGACAGAGATGAGTTTTTTGCTCCTGTGACCAATATGAGAAAACTGAGACATATTTGAGAAGAATCATGAGATCTAAGGAGTCATAGCTGAGTTTTCTTTGAGCTCTTTCTCTGATCTCGTGGTCCAATGTTCAGGAGACTTAAATTAGACTTTTATAAGATCAGTTAGAGATCTCTTGTTTTGTTCAGAGTCAGACATAAATGAGATTTTATATGGTTGTTTCTCCTAAGATGAATTTGAGAAGTGGGAGAAAAGGCCTTTGATCTCACCTTGGTATTAAAAGCAGCTCATTTATGTGTAGGAGAACAGAAGGAAACAATTATGAGATCTCATCTTGGATTTTGCTTTCCTATGGGAAAGTGACCCAAATCCTTGCTCATATGTGACTCAGATCTGATCACTTTATGACAGAGTGAACATGCCAAGTCACATGGAATCTTATCTATTCCAGTTCGAATTTGTACCACTTTCCTATGTGGTCCAAATACAGATCGGACCTTTTTAAATGTGACCTGAGTCTGGACACTCGGGTCGGAATTGATGCGACTTTGACATCACTCTAGAGCAGATGTTGTCACAGTTCTGCTCCACAAAAAGCCATAATTAAACATGTAGCTCTCTTCCTCCTCCTGCCTCACTAACATCTGATCACAAATTCACTTTCCTATATCTGAAATCCACCAGACCACGAGCTCTCTTCTGAGTTACGTGCATGCTATTCGTGTCCCTGCCAACATAGTAGAGAGGGAGTGAGTTGTTTGTATTATTCCATTGTTAGTATTGTTGTTTTACATTCAATTTGAATTGAGTTGTGGGGCAGATGCGTAATGAAAATAACAGAAAGTAGGCTTAGTAAATATGTCTCTGCTGCTAACTGGCACACCTGAATCAAACGTACCCATAATAAATTTTATAAGCTGCAGCTGTGTTCACTCTGCCATGACAGTGTGAAAAGGTTGTGTTGGGCATGTACAAATGCAGAAGTATAGTGTAGTCATTTTCAGTCCATGAGTGCATTAAGGAGAATATGGTGCTAAAATGCTACAATAGCAAATTTTGGCTAAAGGCCCAGTCACCGACAAGTTACACTGCAAAATATGTGGTCTATAAGTTTAGTGACATAGGGACAATTTGCAGGGCTAGTAACTAATAGGGAGCTAGATTAACTACTATAGCTTGTGAACTAACCACTAACACAGCTAGTCAGCTGTCTACTCTCTGTACTGTGTTGTTCTCTGTACTTTCCCAGAGAATTTGTTCTCAGGAATGTATAGGCGTTAATTAAATGAATAATTTCAAGGGGGAAAAGCTCTCCAAGCTAGTGAGCTAACTGCTTGGCCTTTGCTTGGTTATTTAAAAAATGTATCCAGAGCTTTCTGTTTATGAATTTCTTGCACACTAATGTTTTAAATTGGTAAAAAGGTAACATTTCTTGTATGTAAGACAAATATCGACATACCATTTGAAATTTGTCCTTAACTTGGTACAGATTGGTTAATAGAGCAATTTCGTGTGGCAAGGGCGTTATTTACATTAAAATCCTGTAATGTAAGTATTTCACCATAAATTTTGCAAGACATTTCTTGTCTGAGGTAATATTTGATATGCAGCATAATAGATTTCTCTTCATGCCCTTTTTAAGACACCTTACATCCTTCCCTGCCTCGTTCTGTCTCCAACATCAGAAGCTGGAGCACAGCCTTGCATGTTGCGCTATGTGTCTGTAATTCCCACCGACAACTGTGTTAATGGATGACAATAGCAGAGAGGAGAACGCCATATGTCTGAGCCTGGGGCAACACGGAGAATGGTAAGGCACACAAAGACGAGGCAGGGTGGGGGTGGGCGTGCGGGGTGGGGGTGCGGGGGTCAAGGAGAGATGGGAGAAATATGGGAAAAGAAGAGACAGAGAGAAAGATAAGGTTGGAATTAAATACAGAAGCAAAGGAAAGAGGAGGGGGAAAGAAGAAGGGAAATATTTAACTTAAACTAGAGGAGAAGAGAGGAAAAGAGACAAGAGAAGGATAAAAGAGGGCCATTGGAATAAAGAGACAGGATAGGGATTTCTTCCATTCCACCCCTTTTTCTCATCCATACTATTCTCCTCCCTCCTTCCTCTTCATCTGCATCTAAATCAAACTGGAATCATTTCAGTCGTGGCCAGAAGTTTTTAAGTGCTTGATTGTTGAAGCAAATGCGCTTCCTGACTTGACTGAATTGAGAGAGTGCTGTTTGTAGTGCAGCCATGGTGGGACTCCAGCACTGAACATTATGACTTATAAACACGCTGCACTCATGCCTCAAGGAAATTACAGTTTGCAGGAAGTTATCGCACATTTACACTTATTTAAGTTTTGGTTTGTATCATTTATTTATTTATTTCAAACGGTGTGGTTTCCATTTTCTTTCAGTTCTATTTTTCATAGACATTCCTTTTTAGTTTGTTTTTATTTTAAATTACAGTTTTAGTTTGAGAGTGTAATATTGTTTGTAAGTTCTGTATGTTAAATGTAAACTCTTCGTTTGCACACAACAATGCATTTATGTTATCTTGATACAATTATTGACAAATCACCAAGCTCCTTTATTATCCAGTGATCTTTCTTTATAACAGCAGGCTTTCTTTGTTTTGTTTTTTTGTAGTGTTTAAAGTATTTCCTCCAGGTTATCACACCTGGAGGAATCATTCAATTTAAATCATTCAATTTAACATTGGACAATAGCAACTTCCAGGATTTATTTCATAGTTTAGCATGTTATGGCATCGCACACCTACGATCAACCTAGTTTGAAATAGATTTACATTTGAACAAGATTATAAGACTCTCAGAATTCAAAACTTTCTTTGAATTCAATTGCTGATAAGATCGCCCTATTCTGAATAACTTTGGATTACCGTTTTGGTGGTATCAATCTGTAATGGCTTCTGATCAGAAGTACATCTCATCTGTGTTGCCAGAGCTCCACTTGTAGTGTTCATGAAATCTCAACTTTTCTCTCTTCATCCCATCTCCTTTCAGGCGTCTCCTTTCATCTTCCTGTTTCCTCCTCTTTGAACTTCCTGTTACTCTTGTCCTGCTGCATCTAACCGTACACAAACTTGCACGTTCACTTACACTTACACTCGTCTTTATCTCTCTACATACAGCTCCAAATTATGGAGTTAACCGATCCATTAACAGGAAGACGAGAGGGAGCCAGCATGTCAAATATCATACAGAACAGCTTGAGAGAAGTAAAGGGGACAAAAGAGGAGTGGAGAGGAGAGGAGGGGAGGAGAAAAAGAGAGGAGGGGACATCTTATTGAAATGGAAATAGAACAGGCCAATTAAAACATTTCACATGGAGCTTGTTTGCATCAGCTCAGCTCTCACAGATTATATATACAGCACATTATGGAGTAATGAATATGTATAAATTGAACTCCTCAATTATCACGCTACCACTGAGTCTCAATTAATACACTGTACTTCTCAATCATAATCTAAATGAATATATTTCTCGCTCATTATGTAAAAGCATTCACCTTTAAATCACATCACACTGAGACTGAAACTTGAACCCCCAAAGACCTTGTTTATTCATTTAACAATATCCAAGTACAGTATATAGGCTTATCAATTATAATATAAAACAAATAGACTTTTTAAAGACACACATGTATATGAGGCAACTGGAGCAGTAATAAGTATTAAAAATACATCCTACGTTTCGGTTGTGTTAAAGTTCTTGTTTGTAATATATGTAAATACATCTTCAGAATCATTACTGACTGGCACTGAATATAAATAATGACTATAACCTCAATTATTTTAGACACCTGGGACTTAAAAATACTGTACCACTAACCAACAGATAGTTTGTGCTTAATTATTGCTGTTTTTATTATTGCTAGCCGTAGCAGACAGTTTTGTATGCGAAGGACCCGCATTTTTCTAATCTAGTTTAAAGCTGCAGTCGGCAACAATTGAACATACAATGCAAAATCCTTCCACGTCTCTCTGTGCTGCTCGTATCACTCCACTAAGCCCCGCCCATCAAACCCACAAGTTCGTACGGTAGCTGAAGGAGCCGGTTGCCCCGTGAAATGCCCTATGGCAGCTGGCAGCACTTGTAGAAGAAGCAGCCGGTAGCTCCTTCAAACTTCGCTACACTTTTGTTCTTTATCTGTTTAACTTTTCCAGTTTTATTGCCAAAGCATGACATAAATACAGTCATTGGAAGATGAAGACGGGGTTTTTGGATTAAAGAGCTGCAGTCCCGATCCACCCGGCCCAAACAACCCGACCAGGCATCACGGTGGGTGTGGTGATTGTTCAGAGGATAGGAGAGAGAGCCAGGATAGGAGCCATGATTTAATTCTGTTCCTAAAAAGCTGGTCTGGAAAAAATGGGACTCATATTGACCAGACAATGGAATTCAGAGACAGGAAGTGGACTGTTTTACATCCATGATGCAGTTTATTAGCTCTGACTCACATTTCCACTGGCAACTTCCTGCGATGCCTCCTTCCTTGAGCAAGACAAGCAAACCTTGTAACAGTAACACCATTTGACAAAGCTGGCTCTGGATCAACTCTTTTGAGCCTGAGTTAAAGTTTTGTTTTTTTTTTTTTTTAGAATTTTAATGTTTTAGTCGCAGTAAACCCAAGTGATTAATTTTTCTTGTGAAAGATACGTGTGTGCTAAAGTGGGGATTGTTGAGGTGGCTGCATCACTGGTGATGGAACTACATGGGGTCAGTTGGTGTGCTGCACACTTATGGATTGGGTGCATAGATGGAGCATCTTGTCACAAGATCTCTGACGTAATTGCTGACGTAATCTGCACTCTGCGCATGCGTTGGCGTCTGTAGCCACCTGTCGGAAGCTCCGTCTTGAACCGGACTCTTATCCAGTTTTAATCCACTTTTTTCGTTACATTTTTTATATCCTTTTATTTAACTTAACTTTATTTAAGTTTTACGTGGGTTAAGGATTTTAGTCATCCGACATGGATTTTAAGATAGATGACCGTAAAAACGCGATCAACGCTACTGATCGCAACAAAGCTCCGGTGACTATGCAAGCCGAGATAACTCTGCCCCTTGAGGACTGCTCAC
>NC_060154.1:11765207-11790043 GCF_021292245.1 Micropterus dolomieu
GGGCAACTCACCTGGTTCTGGAAATGAACATAAATATATTTTTGTGTACAACATTCAAGTTTGTGGTCTGATTTATATGTGTGCGATGGTAATGTGATATGTGTGATTTTTGCAAACAAGAGTAAGAGTTATAGGGGCTAAGTATATGTGCATGGGGGTTTTATGCTCGCAAGAAAAAAAAATATGACAACAGTATAGCTATATTTAAGCTAACCAGGCCTCTCTGCACCCTAGCCAGTATCGCAAGCCAAAGTTGTTAGTTGCTGTAAATACATCCCAAGTTAAATTCTAGTAACCCCTCACCAATTCATTCCCCATGCACATGATAAATCCAACGAAAAACAACCAGTGGAATTGAGTGGGAGGGCAACACAGGCTTATACCCACAGCCTATTTACTATGAGCCAGACCAGGAAGAAAGTGACCTTGGGTGCTTTTAATTATGCTAACTTGCTAACATGCTATCTTGCTTCCTTGCATCCTCTCTCCTCCTGTGACCTAGAAATTGTTCCCCCTCCACCATCACAAAGGCTCTTACAATCTCTGAAATGCACCTCTAGAAGATGAGGAGGGAGAAGAGAAGAGGCTTCTGGAGGAACTTAGAAGGAGGAAACACACTATCCTACGATCACGTCTTGAATTATTTGGTGTGACTTATAAACGCCGCACCCAGTGTGCCAACTATACCACACTCAACTACACTCACAGCAGACTGTGAATCTTACTGCTGAATCATTAATAGCTGCAAGCATGTAGGCCTGGCTGTGAAAGTATCAGGCATGTTTGTCTTATTATTATAATAATAAAAATACACTTGTTAATGTTATTATCATATGTAGCCATTTTGCTACAATTATGCTAACAGCTGTTTGCGACCTGACCTTTCTTTTATCCGTTAGAGGGAAGAATTTTGAAAAGTTGCGTGGCGCTGCGGAGAGCCCCCAGCTGCAGTAGTGCATGGATCATGTGTAATATTTATCCAGCCAGACGGAACGATCATGAACCCTTCACAGCGCGTTGGCTGTACTAGCGACACAACCCGTACCGGAGAGGGAGTGTGGCGGCCCAGGGACAGGATATCACGGAGCGACTGGCCTGCTGCGGACGGTCGGTGATCGTTCCCTCTGGCTGGATGAAGTCTGACACTCCTGAATTTACACATGAATCCATGATGAAAGGGAAATATAAAAATTAATGACAATAAAGCATGCTGTCAATATTTTAGAGACCCCCTAATACACACCTGGACACACCACCGGTCACTGAACATAACTCTGCCTCACTGCCACAAACAACTGTCTCCACCTGCTGGCATGTAAAGCCGTCTGCTCCCAGCGCTGTTCTAAAGACTCCTATTCCTGTCATCATTACTCATAGACCAGTAAACATGAATGCATGCAATGCATGAATGATTAGTCATTCACGTAAGTCATGTGTGGACCGCACCACATGCTGTATGTGAGCAGCTAACAATTCTGAGCCTCGTTTGCTTGGGTGAAGTCTGTCTGTCTTAAAAAGAGACATTCTTTGCCAGAAAATATTAATCACATAACACACACCGTGAGCCCTGCAGGCAGACTGGAGCCAGTTGTGGAGGCCACGGAGTCTACTAAAACGGCCAGCACCGCGACCAACTGTGGGAATGGGACCAGAGATAAAAACGGACTTTCCACACTGCTTTAAAAAGTTAAAAAGATGGTTAAAATCTGATTTTGTCAGCTCAGACTGCTGAAGAGCTGTGTCATTTGTTCCTACATGGACTATCACTCTTGTGATGGAGGACGGGAGCGATGGCATTAGGTCCTGGAGTTTTTTTTAAATGTCAGTTGTGGTGGCACCGGGGAAGCAGTGAGTGGTAGCATTAAAGAAATGGATGTTTCTGGTTATGGAGTCACCAATTATTAGTGTGGTTGGGGAGAAAAGAGGACGAGGAGATGCCACTGTAATGGTTGAACCTAGTCTCTCTCGGTCTGCACGAAGAAATGTGTTGGTAGCACGCACTGTCAGTCCCTTGTGGGGGGATAAATGGATCCCCATGAAGGTGATCAACCCTCTTGATCGCCCCATTATCCTTCGTCGCAACACCAAGCTGGCTCAGTTACACCCATGCCTGGCCCTTGAAGAATTACAACTTGATGATTCCAGTGAGGAGTGTCCTATAACGACAGAGGCAGTTGTGCAGAATCTTGCCCAAGCTAAAACACTAAGCTCAGAGTGTTTCAAACAAACACACGGAGACTACATGCTAAAACTACAAGAACTAGGTTTAGTGGGGATAGATGAAAAGTCCGGTGATGTTTCTGACTTCTGGAAAGCAACACTTGTTGACTTAGTTTCTCAGAATGAAGGAATCTTCTCCCGTGACAAGCTTGACTGTGGAGAACAAGGCAAGTTTTCCACAGAATACTGCTGAAGGATGAACGGCCCTTCCGATTGCCTTGTCGCAGGGTCCCACCCTCTGATTATTAGAAACTGAGGCAGACTTTGGATGCAATGGAGGAGAAGGGCATCATTCGGATATCAAACAGTGAATGGGCCTCTCCGCTGGTGTTGGTTTGGAAACCATCTGGAGAACTTCGAATATGTACCGATTTCAGATGGCTAAATCAGAGAACAGAGAAAGATGCATACCCATTGCCACACCAGGCTGACGCCCTTGCTTCACTGGGGGGGAATTGCTTCTTTAGCACTATGGATTTAACATCTGGATTTTACAACATCCCAATACATGAAGATGACCGAAAATATATGGCATGCTCGACCCCTGCTGGGCTGTACGAGTATAACAGAATGACTCAGGGATTATGTAACAGCCCAGCAACATTTGCTAGAATGATGACGTCAATCTTCGGAGATCAGAACTATCTATCCCTTCTCTGTTACTTAGATGATCTTCCCGTGTTCGGAAAGAGTGAGCAGGAGGCACTAGATCGTCTAGATCGTCTAGTTTCTCTCGCTTAAGAGATCATAACCTGAAGTTGGCACACAAAAAGTGCTATTTTCTCAGAGATTCAGTTAGGTTTTTAGGTCACATTGTAACTGCGGAGGGCATTACAACAGATCCGGCTAAAGTGTCTGCTATTAACCACGTGACAGCAGCAGACTTGATGGATAGTGATGGGGAAACTCCATCTCCAACCAAGATAAGATCCTTTCTTGGCATGGCAAACTACTACTCACACTTCATTGAGGGCCTGTCTGGTATGGCAAAACCATTGTTTGCACTGATTGCTGGACAGAAAACCAAGAGGAAAAATGGAAAGCCAATAGGCTAAGTTGCCTTAAGCCTAAGGACTAGACTACTGACTGTGATACGGCAAAATCAAAAGTGCAGTTACTCAGACTGCTACTCTGGCTCACCCAGATTTCAAAAGACCATTTGTCCTTTTTATTGATGCCTCAATTGATGGACTGGGGGCTGTCCTTAGTCAAATACCGGATGTAGCCTTTGCAAATAAGACGCTATCTAAGTCCCAGTCTCGCTACCCAGCTCATAGGTTGGAGTTTTTTGCCCTCAAGTGGGCAGTATGCGATAAAGTTGCGCATTGGCTGAAGGGGAACCATTTCACGGTCCTAACCGATAACAACCCTCTTACATACATTATGACCAAACCCAAATTAGATGCCTGTGAGCAACGGTGGGTGTCGAAGATTGCACCCTTTGACTTTGACTTAAAGTAAATACCAGGACACAGAACATACCTGCTGACCTTCTGAGCCGACGTCCATTTGCCAAAGTCTTGGAAGCTAGTGATGTTAAAGACAATGGTGCACAGTATGTAACCTCGGAGCACATACAGGAGGCATTTCGATTGTCGGTCAATGTTCAAACCAATGAGAGTCACTCACCGCAAAACAAAGATGCGGTCCAGATTGCAATGTCCAAAGAGGGAGTGAAGGCAGTCCTGGAATCCTGTTCAGAGTGGGAGAATGGCCAGCCGGTACGCAGTGTTGAGTTTGCCCGGTGTTCTGGCAGTCTGTTGTTGGGGGGTGTGCCTGCCCTCCCTTCCTTTTCTGCACAAGACATCAAAAGGAGTCAGAAGGAAGACTATGTTATAGCTCGTGTGCGTTTTTTTGTTGAAAGAAGGAGGAGACCCTCCCGTAGGGAGAGAAGCCATAAGAGTGCCCAGGTCTTGAGGATATTGAAACATTGGGAGGAACTTGAAGTGGCGAATGATATTCTCTACAGAAGATCCAAGGATAGGGCTGGACGAAAAAGGTATCAGCTAGTGTTGCCTGATTCACTCAAACCTGTTGCCCTAAAAGGGACCCAGGACAATGCAGGCCACCAAGGCCAGACCAGGACACTTCACCTGGTCTGCCAAAGGTTCTTCTGGTCAGGAATGGATGGGGAAGTCAAGAAGTATGTCTCCCACTGCAAACACTGTGTGGTTAGCAAAATGCTTGAGCCTGAGGCAAGGGCACCTTTGGAATCTATCAAGACGAGCGCACCACTTGAGCTGATTTGCATAGACTTTTGGTCAGCTGAAGGGAAGAATGGAGTGTTGATGTCCTCGTCCTAACCGACCACTTTACAAAGCTAGGCCTTGCATTCCCTTGTCCCAATCAGACAGCTAAGGTTGTAGCTCAGAAGTTGTGGAATCACTTCTTCTGCACATATGGGTTTCCACTCAGGATTCATTCGGATAAGGGGGTGAACTTTGAAAGTCAATTGATTGCAGAACTGCCAGAAGTGTCAGGTATAAAAAAGTCCCATACAACCCCATATCACCCCATGGGCAATGGGCAGACAGAAAGGTTCAACCGCACAATTGGTAACATGATCCGCTCCCTTCCAGCAAGAGCAAAAGAGCAATGGCCGCAGATGTTGCAGACACTGGCATTCTCGTGTAACTGTACTACTCACGAAACAACAGGATTTGCACCTTTTTATCTAATGTTTGGTAGGGTGCCCAGGCTGCCTGTGGATGTCATGTTTGGGAGCACATTGAGGAGTGATGATGTGGTGACCCATGACATCTATGTCGACTCTCTCCAGAGAGACTTGAGAGAGGCTGTTAAAATTGGCCCAGACAAGGCATGGCACAGAGCAGCACCAGACAACGCAAGTTCAAGAGAACATAGATTCTCTGGATGAGGGCAGTTCCGGTGGGAACAGTGGTCAAAGTGTTGTGAGTGATAGTGATATCTCTGGGAATGACAGACGAGTGCTGGAAAGTGATACTGAGGATAGCAGGAGCAAACAGGTGACGCATGATGGTGATGCATGAGCCTGGGAGTATTGGGAGTGGCCTCTCCATGTTAGTGACAACACCAAGTGGAACTAGTAGTGTGACTGGTTCAGTCGAGCTCTCCAGTTGTAATACTCCAGAATGTGACCATGTCCTGACAAGGGAGAACCTTTCGATGAGGAACCAGGAAGTTGAACCATCAGAGATCCTCTTCAAACCTAGTGAGGGTACAATGATGACCAGAACAGGGAGAGTAGTCAAACCTGTCAGAAGACTCCTTGAGTCAATGAGCATAGTCATTGAGATGTGAGGCAGGGAACAGTTATTTGTCAGTTGTTTTACATTATTTATGCATCCTTCACAGTAGTCCAAGAAGAGTGTGAACTGATGCAATCCCTGTCACATGTTGTATCATTGCAGACAAAATCACTAAAGAAAGATCCAAAGAGAGCTGTGGTGTCGTGGTTTTTGTGGTGTATCCTGACTTGCTACATTATGTTATGTTAAACTGCTCAGCGGCAGCTCATAATAAACCAAATGCTTTACCTTGAGCAGAGTGCTCCTGTTACATTACTCCAAATGTGGCTTGGTGCTCAGTAGATAAAGTCTCTCATAAGGGAATGGATGTCCAAAGCATTCAAAATGTCTGTGTGGACATTCATCGAGGACAAGTGTGTGAGTCTCTTCTGTGTCATGGTGGACCGTAATCATGTTTTTAATCGGCTCAAGTTGGAGAATGATTGCTCAGATGAGGCCATTGATATAGGTAAACACAGACATAATTGTATGAGTTTTTCAGCCTCAGTTAACAGCGCTTTCGTTTGAGGATGGAGCTTAGATAGGCATGATGCTACATCTCTCACTGTGCTACACTGAGATTCTCTGGTGACATCGCAAAGCATTTTGAGCTGGAGATTAAGGCAGTCTGTGTCCAGCTCCTTGGGAAGCTGAAGGGGCTCCAAATCAACCTGCTGCCACTATTACTGTCCTCTCTCGGCTTACTGCTAGTGTCATACTCTCTTGATCAAACCGTCTCTTCAGCTCAGCTGACACCAAGTTAACAGCCTGGTAAAACTCGTGTCGCCAAATCACTGTTGCTGCGTTGTGTGCCACTACCTCTGGTTCCGTGGTTTGGCGAAAGTGGCCCGGGATTCTGCTCACTCTTGCGGTGGTGTCTGGCATTTTCAGGTCCATCTCTGAGGCACATGCTTTAACCTTGTGGACCATCTCCTCCACAATGTCATCATCACGAAGTGCTGCTATGCAATCTTTGAGCACATTCGCGCATTCAAGTGCACCAAGGGCACTTCCATTGGAGCTCTGCAGGCTCCGTGCCACTGCCTCGCAGGGTTCGAACAGTGCTTGGCAACAGAGAAGAACAAAAAATGTTCTCCCTTTTCAGGCTTGGTTCCACAGTCCCCCAATCTTTGATCTGCTGTCATCTTTCAGCAAATTGAGTGTAGCCAGAAAAGTACTATAAGAGAAACAGACGCGTTTGATGGCTGTGGCGCAGACGCACCATCTTGTTGGGCAAATGCCAAGGATGTTAACCGCAACCGAAAAGCGACTCAAAAAGCTGTCTCTAATTACAGTAGCAACACCCCGTACAAAATTCTAAGTATTGGCCACAAGGCTCACTTCACAAGCAACTTCTTGGAGAACCAAGTCCAGCGCGTGGTTGTTACAGTGTACGTACATTGACTGAGGGCACAATTCTTTGAGGCGAGCCTGCACTCCTGAAAAGCTCCCGGACATATTACGGGCTCAATCAAAGCAGTATGCTACAAGGCGTTCGATTGGAATGTTCAGTCTCAAAAACACATCCTTGATGCAGGAGAAAAGAGTTTGTCCAGTGCTGTCCTGTGCATTATAAAATCCCAAAAATAAACAGTGACACTCCAGGCTGCCGTCAACAAATTGCAAATTACACGAGAACTGCTCTGTTGTGCTCACGTCAGTAGTCCCATCAGCTGTTAATCCAAAAAATCTGGACTCCGATGAACAGGCGACAATATCCCTCTGAATAGCATGGGCAAATTGTTGGATAATTTCACTTTGTATGTTGTTGGACATCCAGGTGTCTCTTCTCATCACCAACTCTCGTTCTTTAGGGAGATCATAGGTGCATTCCAACATCAGTTCGTAAAGGATTCATCACGTGTGGTGTCACCCCTTGCTGCCCAGGAATCTGATGGATCTAAACATTAGTTCCAAAACATGTCAAGCGGTCCCCTGCTGTTCGGCAAGAGCATCAGACAGGAGGGCATTGATGGGCACATTACCCAAAGCAGCGTGTCTTTGAACTGACTCTATGTGTAACTTTGATCGCTCATGTTCCTTGAATTTTGCAGTGGCTTTACGCCAGTTTCCAAAGCCGCCTGACAGGAATGGGTTATCTGCCCTAAAACTGTCTGCATTGATAAGTTTTTTTTCTATTGCTTTCAGACAAGCAAAACACAAAACTCGATTGGTCTCAGCCACATAATGCAGCCACTTCCCTTTTTTAAACCAAGTTGGTGTGAATGCACGATTGAAAGTTTCTGTTCCAAAGTGTCTACTAGGAAAAACAAAGTTAGATGGCTGGAAAGGCACCTCGAATGCAGCTAGTAGACTAAATCCACCACCAGTGCTATTATTATTGCACGGAGGAGCGGTGGGCTCGTGAGGGTTGTTACCGCAGTTCTTGGCGGTCTCTGAGGCAAAACTAGCAGTCCTACTAGGCGCTGGCTAAGAGCTGGTCGGTGTCGGGATCCTTTCCTGTCTTTTCTGGACTTCCGTCGAGATCTTTTTAGAAGTTGGTGTACCAAAGAAATCCAAAATTCTTTTCTGTGCCATTATGATATCTAGCTACCTTCACTGATGCAACATCTACACTAGCTAAGCTACAGTAGCATACGTGATGTCGGTTGACAATGATGCTTTGCGTTATTTTAATAATTTTAATTATATTTAATTATTCAGTTTTGCTCAAAACTTCCTCATGCATAAACTTTATACGGTAGTAACAACCAGGAGGATTTAAAAAATGTTTAAATCCTGCAGCACACGCAGCACCCCTACTTCCCACAGCCCTGACAGTGAGGGAAGTGAGGTAACACATTAGGATAATGGAGAGTGTATTTTTTTATGTTGCATAGCTACAGTTTGTGTAGACCTGCTCTCTCATATACCGGCAGATAATTTCACTCATAGTGACATATTTTTCCCTTGTCCATTCTTTTTGCCAGTTGACATAGGACAATAGTGAACATTAAGCATTTGTGAGGCAGGCTTTTCATGGAAAACAAATCTTTCAGGTGCAGAAAAAAAGTGATTTATCTGGAACAAACGCAACATTTGTGAGCACACAATTACCTAGGGAAACTGAACTTCAATACCAAATTGAAGTGAATGGACAAATAACTATTCACACTGTTTGACTGATTATTGATTATAAACCCCACAACAACAGTTGACACATAGATGATAAGACAATAAAAAGTCTTTAGAATTCCTACCTTAAATAGAACATTACACACTCAATCATGTACTTGTTTAGACATATTCACATTATATCTAAGCATGATGGAAAGAAGAATGTTTGTGGAGTTATCAGCTGGGGGTTGGAGAAAACCTAATACCTGATGATCAGTCATTGATCACTCAGCTCTCCAGCAGCCACATCCCTTAGGCTAATGTCTCACCTCCCCCTCTTTCTTTTTCCTTTCCTCTCCTTCCATCACAGCACCTCCCAACATTCCACAGTCTCATTGATCGGCATCTTTCAAGGGCACAGCGGTCGTGTCGTTGAAGGCATCTCACAGTATGGACTGTTGAACGGTCAAACGAGTTAAGATGATTGCTGTGGACCACTAACTGTAGAGAGTCAACAGGGACAATGATCAGGGGACTACAGCATTAACACAGTTCAAAGAGTGAGTGCTTACCCATATCTCCACCTCATTATCCTGTTATTCCAACTTGTAGATACATTCCTCGGCACAGCATCCCCCTAATTCTGCCAATAACCTGGTAAGCGGGTGGAAAAATCTAGGGGGGAAAAAAACAATAAAACAGAGAAAATATGGTTTTAAAATGCAATTTCCCCACATACTGTTAGCCATCCATCTGCCCTGCTCTAGTGAGGTGATTTTGTAACAGATATGAATATCTACATCCACCACCTATGTAATTAATCATAACACTGTGCTGTAAATTGTGTCTCGTAGTTGTGTGTGAGACAGCTCTATCTAAATCAGTTGTTTGAAAGGCTAGCAGAGTAACATCTATTCCAATGCGAGATGTTTAGCTTTCTATTCTAACTCAACCATCCTATATTTTAATCTTTGTACTTTTCATGCCCAAAAAAGCTGTTGTTTTAATAGTACCTGTGCAGAAACTCATGTAAAACAGCATTTAGACTGTCACTGGGTCTGTTCTGTCAAAACAAGACTCATGAGGCACAGTTAAATATAAACCAAAACTCAGACTATAGTCAAAATCTATACTATATGTATGAATACATGTGTTATTTAAATGGTCAAAGAACTTCAGATTGGTTCTTTAAGGCAAAATTATCCATTCATCTTTTCAATAGGCATACAATATCAGTTAATAATGCCACAAGCGGACTTAGGGAATGTGACAAAGTATAATTTATTAACTTATAATTAAACTATGAGCAAACGGGATGCCACAACATTGATGTAACCAGCAGGAAGGGAGAGACTGAACTGAATACACGGGCCAGCTTTTATAGCCCATGGGACCAGGTGCGCACAATCAGCTGACGACCCTCCCAATTCAGCCCATTGCCTGCTGAGGTTGGCACATAGGGTTGGCACATGGACTGTATGGGTTGGCAGTACAATCTCCAAACAGTGGGAGGGGTGTCACAATAAACTAAAGAGGAAGAACTTTTGTACTGTGAGAGTGCACTGGACAACTGAAATGAAGGAAAAACCTATAGAATTGATTGAGGGATTAATTTTCTGTGAAGGAAATGAATGCCTCAGGACTTATAAAGGAAAAAGCTGTCTAACAGTGCAAGCTGCTGGTTGCATTTGTATTTATATTGCAGGTTTCACCATGCTTTGTAAACTATGAATGGTGGTAAGATTTTAAATAAATTCAGAGATTGTCAAACGCAAACTGACCTCATTTTAAATGTACTCAATCCCCAATGAGTACAAATGCAACCATTTTGTTTGTGCACTTTATGATACTACCCCATCTCTCATATTGTGGTTACTGGGGAAAAAAATCCTTGGACTTAAATCCTCATAGCTTTCCTCTGTTCAAAACAGTAATATTAAGATAAATTAGCAACATATTATGCAATATTTGCTGTTTTTGGCTATTTCGCGACCCTACCGTTTCAGAGTATAATTCACACTAGTCATAAAAGTGCAGCTGCACATGTGCATTTGTTATGTTTACATTACTTTTGATCAAAAACTAGTAAGTCTACAACTTTGCAAACAGCCAAACAGCAAGCAAGAGTGACAACACCAGACATTGCAATATTACTTAACAGTCCAACAGAAAGAATGCCAGCTTGGCATCTGTCTTGCGGCTTTGTTTTTTTACAAAGCTCTTGCCAGGTTGCTAAATGTTAGCAACCTAAATCAGCTGTGTATTTGCTGAGAAGCTCAGCCAAAATAAGTGAACCATGGTTGTGCAGGGCCTTTAATGAAAATATGATAATAAAAGTTTTTTAATTGTTTCATTTAGTTATTTGACACACGTTTTTCTACAACTATGTGGGAGGTGAACGACAAGACTGACTGATATGCAATATTAAATGAAAGCCCTGTAACAGTCAGCATAGTCATTCTTGGCACAAAACTGTGCCTGGCAGATCCTCACCAATCATAAATTACATGCATAATGACTGTCATTCTGTCACATATGAATATGCATGCTTCTCGCTCTATATAATTTTGCTTCTTAAAGAAAGACAGAAGCATGGAATTAATAACGTACTTTGTGGGTAGTAATCAGCAGGGTAAATAACTTGGAAGCCAGCAATGCTTTCCCTCACTCACTCCTACTTTGCATATTACTTTACATCTTATTACAACCCCCCCATATTTCTTCCCTCCCCTCTCATCCATCTCGTGTTACGTATCTCCTTTGATTGAAATCACTGTTATTTCTGAAGCAACCATCAGCAACCATGCAGGTATGTAAGTCCCTGATTAGATTACATTCCCTGTCTTTTAAGAATAGGGATAATTATGCCTTTTCATTATCAAGGAGAAAGCATTTAATCAATAATTATTGGGGGGAGAATTTATGGCAAGCACAGTCAGTTAAAAATCTTTAGGGCCAATGTTATTAATTGTAACAAGGCCTGTGGCTGCTGAGGGCTTGGATCTGGTTCCGCTGTGTGAAGACAGGCGGTGGCAAAGCATTCACTCTGGCTGCCTGGGTGGATGGAGGCCTGCAATCACTGCCAGCTGCTGACAAGAAAGACACAGAACACTTGTGCCACCTTTAATCTCAAACACAGGCAAATGCCTGTGTGTTTTATAAAAAGGAAGACAAACACATGCAGCAATGCACACACACACCACACACACACACACTACCCCTGCTACATGTCTGACTGCTTGTTGCTTCACTCAACAGCAAAAATCTGTGATACAGCCGAGTGTGAGCTGTGTGCTTGTCCCTGAAATGATCACAGGCAGCCAGAAACTCCCTGAAGAAACTTGGTAAAATTCAAGGCGAACAAGTTCACTCATCACTGCCAATTCCCTATCCACTACCTTGTGTAGATTTGTCTTTTTATTTCTCACATACAATTATGTTTGGGCATACCCAAGGGCCTCCCTTACTACCCCCTCTACCTCTGTCAAGTTTTATTTGATGGATTTTCAGCAATTTCATCCACCATCTCTATCATGCTTCGGTTACTGCGCTGATGTCCACCCTTGCTGTCGACACTGTCTCAGCTAAGAGATGGATGACTGAAGGAGGGCTTGAAGAGAGCGGGAAAAAATAAATAAATAATAACTCTGATAGGGAAGGGGGGTAAGCCAGTCCTGTAAGAGGCTTAAGAGCCTCCTAGAAGCTGTCATTTGGCTTGGGACCGTGTGCTGTTGTGGAATTGAGTTGCTCCTTTATCTGCTTTTGGCTTTGTGATTCCAGGCAAAAGTCTGACCACCGCTGCTCTGCTTGGTTGGCTGTGGCACATACACACAAAGTGCACACATACACACAACCACAGGCTTAAGACCTTCTCACACACGACTAACTCTATCTCTAATTTCTCAGTTTGAAGTTTTTGGTTGCCGTTTGGAGGCAACAACAACGGCAGGGAGCATCAAATGAACTGAATGTGTTCATTTCTGTGTTGGAGATGATGTTTGTACATCACAGACCAGTTTTCTACAAGCTTCTCAAACCAACATTCATCCTCATGGCTTAGATTACGGTTGTGTTCACTCATGTGGAAGGTCCAATTCTTAACACCTTCCTTCACTACAGCAGTAAGGACACAGGTTTGATTTGTAAAAAAGCCCACATGTTCAGCATTTTTAGAAATAGCAATGGTTTAAAGTTAAAAACTCTTTTCTCCTTTTTAATGCTGATAAGCCTTGTCAGAGAGAGAAAAAAGGTCAAAGCAAGTTTCCTAGATTTCTAAAAATGAGAATTACCATTATTAAATCAATGATTACACGACAAGTGCAAAAAATAGAGAATATGAAATGTATGTAACACATTTGACATTGGGGGTATAGAATGTAATATGCTGTAGGTGTCAGTAATGTTAGTGATGACAGACAGTTCCCAATTCAGAAACACAAGCTTGCACCTGGTTATGTAACAGAAACTGGAACACACTCAGCTAAAACTGAGTGTTATTCTGATTAAAATTTAAAGTTACATTCATGTAATGAGTTTCATCATTTTGTTTAGAAGATAGGACTGCCACAATTTTATCCTCTTTGTATTAACAATTTCAATGACAAAGATCAAAACAATTACTTTATTTAATCTATTAATTTATTTTCTGTTACCACTAACTAATATACAGTAGCTGTGCAGGTTAAATAACATTGATGTACTGTAGGTGCAGAGTGGGTCAGAAACAAGGTGGATAAAGTTTAGTATGCACCTGGCCCCAGTTAATAGGAAGGCCAGATACAGTTTGAGTCATTATTATGTACTATCAGTCAATCACACAAAGTCCCACTAAAAGAAACATCAGCGGTTCGAGCAAATTAATTATTTTCATCTTGACACCAGTGGAGTGATATGCCTTATTATACACTGTTTTGAGATTTTAACAGATTTTTAAATAAATTCCTTGTATACTGGATAGAAAACAGAAAGAGAAGCAGGCTGGTTATAGAAGAGAGAGATAAAAGAGATTGTGAAATTATATAATTTAATGTTTTATGAATCAAACAGATGAGTAGTGTTTTCACAGTTCATGCCAGTGTTTTCAGAGTCAGAATCCAAGGTCAAGTAGATTCATATTCTGGTCATGCATGCTTGAATAAAATGCAAATTTTACCCAAACGTGCAAAAATGCACAATGGAATAAAGACAGATTATGCCCTGAATACTCTTATCCAGTCATTTTCGCAAGACTCTGCTCAGTGTTTAACTGACTTCCATCATTTTGTCAAAATCATCAATTACAGCACAGTCACAGCTGTGCCTGTGTTTCCCCTGGACAAAATGACAGTAAACACACTGTGAGTTTGCCCGTGAGATACAAAAGACAATTATATATATATATATCTTACAAGTTCTATGAACGTTCGTGTTTAATCAAGCAGCAACAGAACAACATGCTTAATTGAGTTCAAACCTCTGCTTCTTCCTTAGATCCTCAATGGTAAAACCATGTCCAGTTTTCATGGTGTCAGGCTCTCTTTATATAGTTTATTTGGATAAATGTCAACCCATGACCTTTTTTGTAGTAATTTACTCTTTTTTAACACATAAGCGGGTAAATAGAAATGCACTTACCGTTTTCAACTATTCTTTCTTCTTGCAATTCTCTCATATTATGTCATACTGCTCTCCACAGTGACCTACAGTATAAAGACATTAGTTAATAAGACTCAGTTTGATAGGCAATGTTACAAATGGACCACATACAGTGTGTTTGGAGTTGAAGGAGCTATGGTCAACCTTTTATGTAGTTTCCCAGATACACTAAGAAGGCCTTGTGTTTGGATTAGTTTGAAGATGTGCGCTCTGCTGCTAATGGTCATGTAGGATGGTGTCAGAAAATGCCTTATTAAAAACATATTACAGTAATTCCAACAATGTTTATTAATCTATTGACATGAAGATTTTGTGTGTAAACCTACTTGGCAAAAAGGCTGATTCTGATTCTGATGTGCAATGAGGCACCAGTTGAGCAATGTAGACACCAGAAACAATGCAACAATCTGGATAATCTGCAGACAAAAAAAGGATAATTTGAATGAGGTGTGAATAAAGAGAACTACAGTAGTCTGAGCCTGGGCACACACTCAAACACACTTTTCAAATCCTCCATCTAATTTTGAAAGTGGTAATAAGCCTGTGTCTCTAATGTCTAGGCTACCACATGGCATTGTAGTACAGCATATCCTCCATGTGCTCCTGCAGAAGCATGGCGGGGGTCCCAGTGGAGAGCTACATGGTTGGTTTGGCTCTCGATGTGGCCACCTGTTTAGATAGCAGAGTTGAGTCAAATGAGGCTCTCAGTGTTGGGAATGAGCAGCATTTGACCGAAGTACCCTTCACGCTAAAATCACATCACAGGTGAGAGGCACTCAGACACACACTCATTTGTGTAGACACTTGTGGGTGAATGTGCTACAGTAAAGCAGTAAAGCATGATTGCCTCTTTACCAACAGACATCTGTTTTTTTTTCTTACTGGTGGAAAGAAGCCCTCTATGTTTATTAATCACGTTTCTCTATGCATCTGAATCTGTTGATGTTATCCAGATAAGTGTATGGTTAAGGGGTTTGTGGGAGTTGGTTTGTTGCTAAAGAACACTCCATTAGAAGAAATTGAGGTTGATGAACGTATTGGTCAAACCTGTGTCCCTCTTTTTACCTATTGACATTGGAAGGTCAATAAATGCTAAACCAGGAAACTACCCAACTCATTATTGGTGAACTCACAGCAATGTTGATCCGACATTACAAAACTTAACATGATTGTACACTTAAGGACAAGCTGACATCTTCATCTGGGTTTCTGACATGGCAGTGTAAATAGGCTGTCTTCAATCAAGAATTTATTTATTTATTTAACACATTACAAATACATGTATGTTACAAATATTTTTACATACACTTTTACAAAAAAATGAATGGTCTATTAAATATCAGGAAATTCATTGTCAGAAAAATAGACCTTCAACAGAAATATGTACAAAAATGGCCACTGGTATTATTCAACATTCAAGCCATAGGGTGCAAGTTAGTGATTGTAAAGAGGTCATATTATGCTTATTTTCAGGTTCTTATTAATAAGGTTCTTATTTAGGGGTTGTACCTCAACAGGTTTACATGGTTTCATTTTCAAAAAACACCATATTTTTGTCATACTGTGCGTTGCTGCAGCTGCTTCTCACCCTGTGTGTTGAAGGCTTCGTTGTAGCTATGGAGTGATACATCTTACCTCTACAAGATTTTTGTTGGGAGTTGCACATGCACAGTTCCTAGTTAAGGACTACTAGCCAATCAGAAGCAGAGTAGGGTGGGTCCTGAGAACCCAGTAAACACGGCTTCGGTTCAGCTGTATATTCCCTTACCAGTTTAGCAACATGGACTGTAGCAAGAGTTTCAGAGTGGTGAGTTATTAATTTGTAACAAATTTTTACGACCCTAAGGGTCATGTGTTTGGGTTGGGGTGTGTCTTCCTTCTCTCTCACTCTCAGGTAGTGGCCCTTCCCCCCAATGCCTCGGCTGCATGAGTGAGTGGCAGCAGGTGTGCCTGATCACCACTCAGTGCTGGAGGATAAGAAGGCTTGGTGTATTTCACAGCATGGTCTGTTTTCCCTTTCTACCTGTTGCAACCACACGGCAGATCACCACCTGTGAGCAGACCACTGCCAACCCGTCAGCCCTGCGGACAGGGGCAGCCCGTGCACCCAGTGGGTTGAACACCAGCCTAGAGCGTCTGTGAGTCCAGAACAGTGTCTGGTGTCCTCAGTGGCAAGAGGACTTTAGTGAGTTTATTTAGTGTTAGACATTGCTCCCTCAGCTACTTACCCTGTGCTTATTGTTGTCTTACCTTGTTGGCTCGCTCTCTCCTTTTGAGAGAGTAGTTTTGAGTTGGTTTTCCTTTGTCAGTATCGAATAAATATACTTTAGTTTGTACACAATCCTGACTTCCTGTCCTCTTTTGCCCCGGTTTTTATTTCAATAATTGTTGCTCCTCCTCCCCCTGGACTTACCACCTGGAGGAACGTAACACAAATGTATCTTTCATCCATTAAGTTATAACTGAGCACTGTCTCACAGTAACAACTTTATGTTCATTGACTGCCTGGAGGGCATTTCACACTTTGGTGTACAGGGACTTTTTCTCGCGTAAGGGCCTGTGTCCACCAAGGCGTTTTTTGCCAGCTGAAAACACCAGCTGCTCTTCTGAAAACGCCCAGCAGGGAGCGCTAGCGATACAGTTTTGAGGCTGGGCATTTTTTCCGACTGCTTTGGTTGCTATGATACATTTGCTGCAGTTCCAGGATGGTAACCGTTGCTACGGTGTAGTATTTGTCCCACCCCTCCTGTCCTGTGATTGGACAGCTGAGTAAAAAGTGGCAGTGACGAGGGCAGTGTTTTTTCCCAAAGTTGAACATTTTTCAACTCTCGGTGCCCAGCGCGGAAAAGATGCTCAGGGCCTCGTCGAGCTGCTGCTGTTATTACAAGCTTGTAAAAACGCTGTGCTCCCATTGGGGGGGAAAAAAGACGCTGACGTCAGAAAAAAAACGGGCCCTAACAGCTCCTCTCCCAAGCTTCCGGTACTCTTCGTTGCCCTCTCCATATCAGGTTCTCTGGGCACTATGTGACGCTCACCTGTTCCCATTCTCCCCTGCCTGTTAATCTCTGTCGGCGGGGACAGACGATAGAGAAGCTTGGGTACCTTTCGTGCAGCTGTGTGCATAAAGTAGCTTGTCAATGTCACTTTTCCTGAACCAACGAATCACAGCCTGGATGGGGTGGGACAAAAAAGTTTGACATCCATACATCCATCCATGGAAACCATGCATGGAAACACAGTATTCTGGATGTTGTCCACAGTCCTCAGATCCTGGCCTGTAAAGGAATATATAGTTGTTAGAACCCCAAATTGGAAAGATTGGTGTAATTGGAAAGAACATTCATCAACATGATTAGATATTTTTATTGAACAGGGGTTTGTTGTTCTCTAACAGGACTTCTGTGTCCACATTACACACCAGGTCAATGTACATAACACAGATAAGCTGATTGATGAAGCAGAGCTGTAGTTAGTTGTGGTGTAATCAGTAAACAATAAAAACAATAGTGATGGATTACATTTATATAGCACTCTATTTTGACACCCATAGGGCTTAGGGGGAAACACCAGAGAAACTTTGAGACAAGTACACTAGGAAATAATATAGTAATATATATATATATGTATAGATATACCTGTTAATATGCCATTGTTGGAGTGTGAAGCTTGACACAGGTCCTACAATATGTGCTCCTTAGCTTGCATCTCGTCCTCCCTGTCTTGCCTCTTCTTCATAGACCCTGGCTGCCCGCCCTCCTCTGCTTCTCCTCGAACCCAGCCCTGTTCCGGTCTCTGCTTGGCTCTGGAGTGCAGTTCTCACAGACAATAATGCTGTCACCATGGAATCTCTAACATGCAAACAACGTACATGTTATGAATCTAACACGAAATTCACATTTGTGTAGTGTAACTGATGGAAATGGGAAAATGTGTATCAGCCTGTTTTTAGCTTTGCCCAATTTTACAACAGCTGTTAGCACCGCTACCTGTTGTTAACAGTTAGCAAGCCAGCTCGTTACTGAATCAAAGTCAGTCTTTTAACCTATCCAATATTAACATGCTAGCTACATGGATAGTACTAAAAGCTGTGTTAGATGTTTATTTTCAGAATGATAAAGTTAGATGTTTTCTTATCCCTGATGCCGCACTGCGCTCCTCTCCGCTCGTCACACTCTGCGAGTCCTCCAGCGGTATCGGCAATGCATGTTCACATGTTTTGGGGGCGGGAAGGGAAGGGGTGGGAGTTTCTCTGTTGGATACTTTCAGTTTCTTGCTAGTTTGTCAGACTTTCCTACCCTGCCTTTAATGCTCAAAATCCTTGGGCGGAGGAGGGTCCCCATTCGTATATGCACCATCAAATATTTCTTCAAATTGTATTAAAATATCTTATCGTCTTGTTCTCATGACCCAAGTGTATCGTCACACCCCTAATCTGAGCCCCTATGTCCCCACCACCTTTCTACACAAAGTTACACCCTTGTTAACAGCAATCAGCAAACTTTTGAATTGTTGAACACACTGTTCTGCATAAATGGTTATGATTATGACCAGTTAGTACTCAGCATTAACAAATCAGAGCAGCTAATACACACGCCAACACATGAATGGAGAGTACTGGTACCTATTTTTTTTCTACTTCAAGCACTGGCTGTTGGTCATCATCTACCTATGAAATTTACCTTCGGCCCGAGGATCAAGCCATCCTTGATGTTCAAGGGCCATGAGTGCCCATATCTGCTTGGCTTGTTTATCAATATTATAATATCTGCAGGATTGTCTTTATATTTACTAGCTATGGTAACTCAAACTAGCAATTCTCACTGGAAGTGGCCTCTTTGTGTCATTTAGTCTACCTGGCTTTACTAAGTGCTCAGCAGGGTCCTCCTGCTGGCGCCATGTAAGCATATGGAATGCCAGGAACATTTGCTGGTATGGTCATTTTGGTCTTTGGTCATTTTGGTCAAGTCTTTAACTGCTGCTCTCTGCCTCTGGCTTTCCATGTATCCACATAGAAGGGGAAAGAGGTGTGCTCCCCCAGAACAGAGCCATACTGCCAAACATAACTTATTGCAGCACAAATATTAGTTTCTTCGATTAGTTTTATCAGTTTCTTTGATGTTTCAGTTTCTATTGGAGCATGCCTAGCTCATAGAGGGGCATTGCATCTAAAAATGCCAGAGAAAAGAAAAGCACCACATTTTATGTAGCAATACCCTATAAGAATCCATCTTTACATAGTAATCAATTGCATGTGCACCAGTTTAGCCAGAAAATACACTTTGTAACTATTATTCAATTCCCGCCAAGTATTCACTACTTATATGAATCTGGACAAACATGGATGTAAATACAACTTGACTGATTGGCGGAGGCTTACAACTGTGGGACGGTAATTCTAGTTCAATGTTTTCAAAACACTGTACATCTGAGGAAAAACTGAAACAAACTCACAACATATAAAACTCAAGACACTGTATTGTATTATGAAGGAAGCGAAGACATTTTAATAATTCTATATTTCACTGCTGGTTTTGTTATTCAGTTAATCTTTCTCCACCCTCCCTTTATAAGGTTATTGCTTATATATGAGACAAATGATTGAATGACTCTGACATTGAAATATGCTGTATGTGTCCTCATCTGAACCTGTACCACAGTGACCTTCTCATTGACTGTGACTGACCTCCTCATCTTGCCTACAGGCAATCAGAATCACAATTTATAGCCCTGTGCTCCAGCTCTGCCTGAATGACCAATTAAATTGAGAAGGTCAAAGGTCAACAGGTCATCAAATATCTTGCTGCTACTACGGCAGGCTGACATCAATGGGGAGGAACTTCACAAACACCTATTTTGCCTTTAGATGAATAAAATGGACCCCATACCTTTTCATCTTATGCATCTCTTTTAGGAGAAAGGGATTTCATTACAAGGTGTTGGTCTGTTTATTATTGTTCAGTTAACATAATGTGAAAGGGAAAACCAGCGGAAGATAAATGAAAGCCTTCAATCACAAATGAGTTAAATACCATTTGAAAAATGAAGCATCTGCTTTTAAAATGACTGCCAGAATAAATGTAACACAAGAGTGAATCTTATTTGTTAACTCTAGGCCTCTCTTTCTAAAACAAAGATGCTGTGTGTATGGTGAAAGGATTCAGCAGTAATCACCACGAAGCAATATTTCATTCAATAAGGATCAGTGCCATAAGTGTCATTATGAAATGAGATAATCTGCTATTTGAGAGGAAATGTTGGCATTTGGCTGGTGTGAAGTATTGTGGGTTAACATTAAAGCTACATGAAGAAAATTTTTCTTAGAAAATGAATAATCCACAATATTCTCTTAATATCAGTAAGTAGAGCTATTTAGCAGTTTCAGACGCAGGAACACACCACAGTCTCCTGACATTTCCATAAATGCACATCGAATTCATCTCCTCTTTTTTGCTCTTGTATTCTGCACCTGAACCGAGACCAAGCAAAATCACCTTGAGCACACTAAGCGTACATTACCGATCCATAATATGAATTATCACAAGCAAATTCATCCATCTATTTATATCTTCTTAAGAAATGACTCTAACAAACTTGCTTGCTAACTTGGCAATATGGATTATTGTGATCTTGCAAGTCCAGCTGCCTAGCAGAGTTAAGCAACTGCTGTAGCTTGCACTAGCAGGAGCTCCTGGGACCATGATGCCAGTGCCCCTCGCCGCTCACTTCCAGCAATTGCTAACATGATCGCGTCAGATGGTTTGTTACACAAAACCATCAAAAAAATTGTTGTTGGAAACTGTTTCGAAAGGGCAGAAACTTCTGTGCCATTGTTTGCTCTTCTTTCATTGAAGACTACACTCCAGTTCTGATATAACCAATGCTAGCAGCATAAATGCTTACCTCTTTAGCATTGTTGTTTTCGAGAGACACATCTCAAACACGACATCGCACACCTAGCATCAAGACATAGCTCATGTTGTAGTTGCCAAAACCCTCTGCAGCCGACCTCCAGCAACCACTGCAGCTTACTTTAGTCTGGGATTCTGCCACAAGGATGTTAGGATCTTCAGCATCCCATCTTTACCAGTCCGGTCTGGTCTTCCCTCTTAACCCATTCCAGCCAACAGGCAATCATCAATTCACGCCATCAACGCAATCCTCTCATTTGTCATCCTAACTGTTTCATCTCCTATCATTCCGCTCCTATTAGTCTACACAAACAGACTGTGGACAGTAAAATATTTTGCTCCATTCCCCACGCTTGACACTTAAATCCTGCCCTAATACCCCTAATCTGCGACTCATCAACAGCATAGCACTCTCAACCTCTCAGCCTAAACTCTCATCTTACAGGCCAGCTTGAAAGAGCTTCTGCCACTATGATAACCAATACAACGTAACCTTCCTTTCATTCGGTCTCGTGACCATGTCTTGTTTCATCAGCTACGCCCATTGCATGACGGCTATAAAAATGAACATCATCAAAGTCTGTCTTAGCGGCATTAACTTCTTCTCCAGCTTCTCTTCTGGTATGTTCTGTTGCTTTGTTTGATTTCCTCAGATGCTCTGAATTCACTGCATTTACCCTACACTTTGACCCATGCCGTCACGACTGCATTTTGGACTTTTTTTCTCAGATGACACTATGGTATTCTACTTAAAGTGAACCAAATCCAATCCATCGGTCAAAGTCTAAGTATTGGCAGTTCTGGAAATCCCAGAGCACAACCATGACAGATCCTCTCTGAGTCTGGTCCGGTGGCTACTCGATTCTGGTTCCACAAGCACTTCAGCCACATATTCTCTTATGTATTTCTCCTGTCCATTACTTCAATCGCTCCTTTAGGATCGGAGCTGCCACCTCAGCCTCCCAAAATGGCATTCCTAAGCACCTAATACAGATTATGGGCTGTTGATCAATGCTCCCTGATACAGCTATAGAAACATTGCTATACAGCGAGTCCAAGCCTTGCACAATCTTTTTGTTCATCAATAAATAATTTAAACTTACAGTAACTTTTGATGGTGTGGTCCTTGCTAGTGAAGTGGAGCTATTTTGCAGTGTTTCAGTAGCAGGACCACACCTCAATCAGGCCACTCAAATTTCTTCTTTAATTATTTTGTTGGTATTTATTTTTAGTTGGAAATGAAAAGTACATAACTACTTTACAGTTCGAAATAAATAATCTGTAAATTTATACTCTTTTCGTTTCATGCCATGATGTCACTTCCTGTTTAGTCATTTCCTGTTTAGCTACTTCTTGTTTATCTCCACATGCGGACTCTGAAACATCACAGAGGCAATGCTGTAAGTTAATTCATTTGACAATAGACATGATATTTGTTAAAAAATTATGACTGATAAGGTAATAAATTTTTTTTTTTTTTTACACTGTACAAGTTAACAGCAATGCCAGTAACTATGATAACTGCTATCTAACGTGTATTATAACAATGTATGTTCATATTTACAACTATAATAGCGTTTAGTTAAGAACATAGACACTGAATATTTTTGTACTGCCTTTATTTACAGTTTTCACCAAACAGCATGTATGAAGAAGTGTTCCAGTAAAAGGCCAATCTTACTAAAACTCTCTCTTCATTGGCTACGGTTTAACTGAGTGTTTAACCCATCCCAGAGGAAAAATCTTTTGCTCAGAATGGTCTTTTATTTAAACATTAAGATCTCAATAGTATATCTTTTTGAGATCACTCCAATCTGAATTGTTGCTCCTAAAACCCCTTAGGAGAAAAGCATGAGATGAAGAGAGATTGAGGTTTTGAGACTTGGGTAAGACAAATGGATACTGAATTGAGATTACAATAGGATAAATGAAAGTAACAGATGAGATCTCGTCATTGTATCTTTTTGAGTTCATTAATGTCTTGCTTATTGCTCCTAAAAAGCAGTTGGGAGCTGTTTGTATCACATTACTGTCTTGGATGCTGGAGGCCCTGAGCTAGATTTGAACACTGCTCCTGTTCTTCAAAGGGCAACAACACTGCCGCTGCGCCATCCAGCTAAAATTAATAATGAAGGACTTTAAATAGAGTACAATTTTCCTTTACTTAAAAGAGGAGAAATACCATATCCACAATTAAAGTCCTCAAAATTCTACTCAAGTAAAAGGTATAAAAGTATTCCATAGTGAATGTACTTAAGTATCAAAAGTAAAAGTGCTCATTCTGTATGACAGGTACATGTTGTATCTCAGTTCTTGTGTGCATTCGGTCCTTAATGAATTAATCTGTAAACATCAGGTCAAAGTATTGGGTGTTCCAGTTATGCCGACTGTGACTACCTTAACAAACTGGAAAACATGACATTTGAATGTGCATTATTTTCAATGTCAAAATGTATTTTATTTTTCTCAGTAACTTGTAACAGATAATTAACAATAAATACAATAAGGATTTGAAATTAAGTAGTTAATTAAGTAAAAGTACAAACCCCCATAAAAAGAATACTCAACCTCAACATTTGAGGTAAGTAAAGTACTTGAGTAAAATAACCCCTAAGTGGGGTCATTAAGACAAAACTGAGAAATATCTTTTTCTGATCCACATTCTGGAGACTGAAATCAGACTTATTTAAGATACTGTAGAGATCTCATCTTTTGATCAGAGTAAGACAGAGATGAGTTTTTGCTCCTGAGGCCAATATGAGAAAACTGACATATATTTGAGAAGAATCATGAGATCCCAGGAGTAATAGCTGAGTTTTCTTTCCTGAGATGAATTTGAGAAGTGGGAGAAAAACCTTTGGTCTAACCTTGGTATTTAAAGCAACTCATTTGTGTCTAGGAGAAAAGAAGGAAACAACTATGAGATCTCATCTTGGATTTTGCTTTCCTATGGGGTCTTCTCTTCTTCGCGGTCATATTCTGCACTCTTCCCTCCACCCCTTCCACATCTCCTTCTTCCTCTCCCTAGGGTTATGAGGGGGTCCATCACGCCAGATGTCCTATCAAAGCTTCCTTACAACACTATAGCTAGCGAGTACATGCCTTTCACAATGTTTTGTTCAATTAAATTGTTTAAACAAATCTGTTAAAGGTGTAGTCCTTGCTGGTGAAATGTCCATTTTACCACTATCTCTGGTTTATATATATATATATATATATAAAATAAATACACAATAGCTACCCAACTTATGCTTATTTTATCAATACATCTAAATTAGCTGCTCTTAACATGCGTGGTAGTTTTTTGCTCAGAGAAATAGCGTGGCAGACAAGAAGTGATAGATTTCCCACTTCTGTTTGAAACAAGGAGATTAAGCACTTAACAATGAGCAGGAGCAGCGATAAACACCATTGCTGATCAAAGAAAAGAGTCTGCCAACAAAACATTAAACTTTATCAATAAGGGGAAAAAATGACATCACATTACCACCAACCAATTGGTGATTGACAGGTGACTGACAGATGGACTCAGTTTTTGAATATTGACTGATTGATACATTTCATGCAAGTGTAGCATACGTTTTAATGTTTCTGTGACATTCAGCCTCTCAAATGCAATGGGAAATATAAGAAAAGGAAAGAGATAATTCCAGATGATTCTACTGTCAGTTATCAGTAGAGGGCACTGTGAGCTTTTTGGTCAGTTCGCACCCCCCCCCCCCCCCCCCCCCCCCCCCCCCCCCCCCAA
>NC_060154.1:11790063-11802890 GCF_021292245.1 Micropterus dolomieu
GCGTCCCCCCCCCCCCCCCCCCCCCAACACAATCCTGCAAGTGGACCAGCCCGTTGCCTGGCTTGCTGTCTGTTGGTGTAGGAGATTTAAACAAAGAGGGTTAATATCAATCAGTGTGTGTGTGTGTAAACACACTCATAACTCACTTGAGTAATGAAGCAGCAGTGAGTCAGCCTTTTTCCTGTACGAGGATAATGGTGTGTGTGTGTGTGTGTGTGTGTGTGTGTGTGTGTGTGTGTGTGTTCGTGTGTGTGTGATCGTTCTAAGGGGGAGGAATGTGAGAGACAAGGGTAGCCTATGACAAGAGTGTAGGCATGCTATGTGCTTTACAAAGAAAGTAAGAGGAGATTGGCAAATAACCTCACTATTTAGTACTTACACAATCCCTCTATAAATAAAAATATACAGTGTGTGAAGCCTTAATAAAAACCCAGTGACACTTTGCTTCATTGACAATCAAACACTGTCTCATTCTTTGGACCTTGAAGAAAAAAGCTTGCATTTTGAATCAAAGCATTGCTCAAATGTTTGATTTAGAAAACAGTTTTCCTCATCAGTGATCTCATCATCCATTCATTCATTAATTCAAACCTTTATTTAAGCCTCAAAAATCATTAAGCTTTCCCTCATTTGCAGTGATTTTGAGATACAGAAAAATACGCGGATAAACAAATCAAAAGAGACGATACTCAGTGAAGATAACTGGAAGTTAAGGAGAAGTAGTTTGAGATCATTGTCTTGAAAGGTCCAGGGGTAGTGAAAGCGTCGATCTTGAGAATATACAGTATGTTGTAGATAATTCCATGTATTTGCAGCACCTGAACTAAAGGCAGATTTTCCAAGTTCAGAATAAATAAACAGTAGAGCGAGTTTGGTAGGGTCCTGGTAGGGTAATGGGGAGTTTCATCATTACAACATTTTTTCAGAGTACATAGTGTAAGAATGAATTAAACATGCATTGGAAAAAAACATTCAAGATGGTCGAGACATTTTAGTATTTTACATAATAATAAATAAAACATTGTGAAAAGAAAATTAAAATACACAGCAGGTGTAACTTCAATGAGGTCAACCAATTAGCACCCTGCATTATGATTGACTTAAGCTTAACTAATGCTTGCTCGTTTGACCTATGTGAGTGTCTCTGGACAATTCTACACATTTTCAACTGACAGGAGTGTCACAGGCCATAATTGTCAAATACAGCTAGAAATTATTACACAGCGTGGATAGTTCATGGCCATGGTAATACTCACCACTTTCTAACACAGTCAAAGCAAAGAACAAACACGGAAGGTGGAGAAGAGAGATTGTAAAAAAAAAAAAAAAAGAAAGAAAATATCATTTAAATGACTCACTAATGACTGAGACCACAGCTGCCAAGCCAAAACTGGCAGGGTGGAAGAGAGTGAGTGATCACTGCACTTAATCATTTCTCTGCCTTTCTACTTACTGTCACTTAAGTATAAAGTATAAATGTGGAACAAATTAACAGTTTTTCTTAAAGAGAACTTAGAGAGACTGTTGAGATATGTAAAATATAGTGTTAGTTTTTTAATTAATTCCATAAATACCCTTCCAATTAAATCACCTGACTCTGCAAAACAACCATTTGTATAACTCTGAGCCATGCCATACATGAAAATCAAACCATTAAAACGTAATGATATAGAACCATTAGCAACATCAGCTTGTGAAACAACTACACACTGTATGCACCCATTAGTCAATCTGATTACAATTTCTTGTGTTTTATTTATGAGTTTGCTTGTAAAACACTACACTACCCACAAGCTTCAGGGAGTTCTCACCCATTGGAGATACGGTTGTTGCCATAGAAATGATCAAGTTAGCAGCCAGACCACAATAAAGTAATATCAGCGAGCTAGCAGCCTGTGCTTGGGATTGGCATCAATCCACCATGCACACTAAAAACTCCATGGTCAAAAAGGGACCAACTAATTTCAACCCAGAAAATTGGGTTATTCTTTTTGACCCAACTTCTGGGTTAAATACCTGACCCAAATGTTGGGTTGACCAACATTGTAGTTAATATAACCCAACTTCTGGGTCAAAAGAACAACCCCAATTTCTGGGTTGAAATAACCCAGAAATTAGTTGGTCACTTTTTAACCCAGGAGTTGGGTAAAAAAAAAAACTAACTTGGGTTACTATGCCAGTATGCCTTACTTCAGAAAATAAAACTTTGTTTTACAGTATATCTGTCAGTGTGGTGCAGGCAGAAGAAGAAGAGGAGGAGTTCAAAGTTCTAATTCAAATGTTTTACTAATCAAGTAACTCCAAAAGGTACAGACAGGCAGGATATACACACACTAAACAAGACTACAAAGTAGAACGGCCGAAGACTGACTGAAGGAACTAAATACTAACACAGATAACCATTGATTAACAGAACACAGGTGGAACAGATAATGATGATGGTAATTAACTAAAACAGGTGATGCATATGAACTAAATGACAGAAACCATGGAAACAGATGAGTGGCTGGAAAACAGAACAAAGGAAGACATGTGACTAGGGGTGACTGTGACAATATTACGCACTTCAAGCACTTTTACATTTTTACTGCATAAAATTAAATTAAACTCTATATAAAAATAGTGTCATGTCATGTGTGACTTTACACAGACTTTAAACTAGTTAGATGTACATGGCAACCACAGAATTACCACAGCTAACGCTAGTCTCAACATAGAAACTAAGCCATGGTAATTTTTTCAGCAAATCGTTACATCGACACTGAAAACATTCGTTTACCTTGAATACACAACAAAGTTGCACCAAAAAAGCACAGGCCAAAACGGATCGAGTGCGAAGCAACAGTTATTTCAAACGACTGTTGTGAGAAAATTCCAGAGGAACTGCGGGGTGGTTGCTATACATTCATGCCAATAAAGCTAATTTGAATTTGAGAGAGAGAAAGCCAACCCTATAACCCAGAACATCGGTTACTCTTTGAAAAATAACCCAGAAACCCAAGCAACCCAGGAATTGGGTCAAAATATTAGCCCTATAACCCAGAAAATGGTTACTCTCTGAAAAAATAACCAATAATTTTTAACACAACACAACTAACCCAGAAAATGGGTTGAAGAAATAACCCAGGAGTTTTTAGTGTGTGGTTTTATTGTTAGACATGATGCCTTTTTAAAGTGAATCATTAAAATCAGTAATTAATGTATGTGATAAATAGTTATACCCTGCCCTGTATTTATAATTTATTTCTGGAACATGGGATTAGGAGAGTGGGCATGTTTCAGCTCTTTTGGAGACTCATGGGAGTTTAAATTCATCTCCTTAAAGACGTGATCCTTGGGGGGAGTCGATTTTCAGCTGGAACAGATTACCTACAGTATAGCCTATATACATCGGTAATCCATCATCCTGCTTGTCCTCCTACTGAACATTAGTCTAACCTTATTACGTTAGGTAAATGGCAGAAACACATTTGTCTATGAAGTCAGCTATATCATAAAGAGATCTCAAGCAATTTGATGAAAATTCCTACCACCACAAGACGCATTTGGAATGAAAAAACTCTCAAAATATGTGAAAGAAGGATATGCATCAGATCTATGCACAAAGACAGAGTTGTGTTTTGTTATTTACTGTGTAACCACACAACTGATTAGGAAAATGTATATTAGACACATGCATCTAGCACACACGCCACAATCATATCTGACTTCTGGCTTGTGTGGGAAGTTGGATCTGCTGGGCATCCTGTTCATCTCACTGTACATTCAATTACAATCGCACACAAATTACATCGAGAATATGAGCCAGCATGAGCCGCCTGCCACCTACGCATGCGAACACACTCCTTTTCCTCATGCCCCCATCTCGCTTTCATTCCCTTCCTCTTCTCTGTGTCTTCTTTAGCATTTCCACAGTCAAATGCTGGGCTGCTAGTTGTCTGAGAGCAACTTGCTTTCAGTTTCTGTGCAGATACTTTTTGATCTCTCCAACTGAGTCGAGGTGGAAAACACATGAGCGGAGAAAACACCCTTAATCAAGCGCCTCGTGTCTTTAAACACCCACTGTTGACACGTGCTGGTGAATCCTGTTCTCTTCTACCCTCTGCCACACACTTACTGTACACACTCAATGCTCAAACAGATGAATGCATGCACACATACACATTCGCCCAGATGAATGCGTGTACACAGACACTCCAAAGCAAAAATTACACACACCCACTCTACTGATACGTGTGCTTGTCAAACACACACACACACACACACACACTATCCTGACAAGGTTGTTCTCAGCGTGTGTTCTCTCCATCGTTCTTGCTCTCTCTGTCTCTCTCCAGGGTATGCATGATAGTGGCTGATGTAGCCAGCAATTTATATCGCTGAAGGAGGCGTATGAAAAATACACATACTATCCCACAAAGGGGTCCACAAAGTGGAGGAACTGTGATTGTGAAGGGGTTGAGCAAGAATGGGGTAGGGTGTCTTGAGAGCTTGATGTAAAGCCATAGTGTCATTCAACTGGTGACTCGAGAGATTTGCAGTCCACTTTAGAGTGCTTTAAACATAAGCTTTTTGCTCTCTGCATTGTCCTACATCATTTTCTCTGTTGGCAAGCATCTGCCCTCTGTGGGCAAATAACTGAATCCCTATCAGTTCCAGGGGCCCAGATCTGACCTCTGACCTACCTGTGGAGTATGGGCAAGAGAAAAGAAAATAATTTATACTTTACACATACTTTATACTATACAGCAAAACAACAGGAACATGGGGAGAATGAGACAGTGTGTTGGCCACTGACAGCACAAGGCTAAGAAGGGATGACTTAAATGAGGAAATTCTAAGGGATTAATGTTAGAGCTTTGTAATGGCAGACAAATGGTCTCTCAACCCTCCTCCTTTCCTGAGACATCTGTTCTGTTTAAGTTGTGTACATTCAACGTGTAGCCCTCTGTTGTCGACACCCCACCCCCAGGTTTGAACAAGTTGACAAAATATATTCCTTTCCAGAATGACACAAACTGATTTGACGCCCCCATTGACAGGACGGCATAATTTCTCTGTGCCTTCATAAAATGCATCAGTGTATGATCTGACAACCTTATTTGGGTTTAAAATTCTGCTTTGTTAGGATTAGAAGCCCTTTGTTGTCAGGGTTAGAACAATAACCATTTGGTTAAGTTCAAAGAACTGGTTAAAAGAAACCAACTTCAACTGTGAATGGGACACAGCTGTCTCCTGTGGCAAAGTTCCATCATGAAAATAATAATAATAATGAATAGAAAAATGTCTTAAATTTAAACTCCAGTCTAATTGTATTAATTCAATTTACTCCAGGCTTTGTACCATCTGGATGTTGGGGTTGAACATTTGCAGACAGAAAGGGTTATCAGCCTATTCTAGTAACCATAATTTACCCAGCAACACAAGAACATTCACAATTGATGCAGATTGAAATAGCAAGATTTTCCAAAAGTTGATTTTTATGGTGTGTTCACACCAAACATGAAGCAAATTTTTTGCACACTGCGATTACATAGAAAGTCAATGCACAGACACAATGCAGGTGATGTGAATAGATGCAAATACGCATCTGCACAAGGTTAAAATGTTTCAATTTCTGCAAAACATTTCATGTGACAGTGTGTCGCAAAAGTCTATCAGTGTTGACAGAATCAGAAATGGAGGACACACTTATTGTCGCCTTTGATGAGCACCCTGGTGCTCTCCAACCCAACATATACTGTACAGAAACAGAACAAAAAGGAGAGCACTTGGAGAAAAGTGAGCAAAATAATAGCAGTACATGATAAATTCTGAAAATTTCTGTTACTTGATTCTGGCTATCAGTTGTGCTAACCAAGTTATCACTAGTAAAAATTCATTCATTTAGCTGATGCTAGTATTAGCTGCCTTCCCCAGTACTCCTATTGGCTGTTAGGGGTGAATATTCGTGGTTGCAGAATACTCCAACAGTAGTATTTACTCTACTAATTTGTGTTTGGTCTGAACACACCTTGACACTGTAATGGGTAATGGCCACTTGGATAATTTCTCAGAGCCACAGATGACATTATACAGCTATTTTCACAGGTTGTGTTGAACTTACTAAGTAAGATTGGTGGACCACCGTATGTCACTTTTGTTAATGTGGTGATGAGCTACCGCTTTGGGAGCGGAGAACCAACAGATTCATATAGTAAGAAGACGATACCGTATATCAGCATGCCTTATAAGCTGTGTATTTTAATGAGAAGCTTTTAATTGTATGGAGCTGAAAGCTCTTTCAATGCCAGTGGCTTGCTCTTGCAGTGGTACTGTGTGTGTGTGTGTGTGTGTGTGTGTGTGTGTGTTTGTAGGTGGTGTTGGAAAATGACAAGTTTATTGATTGCAATAAACCTTACTGTAGGTGAGGATTTACTTTAACCGAAGAAAAAATATGGAATAATATGGCAAAATATGCTGCTTTCCCATTTTCTGTTAACAATATCAGTTATTAACTAATGTGATACTGATTCAAACATAAGGGTATAAATTAGTCTCCTGACACTTTATCAAAGCACTGATCCTGGATTTTTTCCCCTTGAAGATAAATCTTCAGGAGCTCTGAAATATATTCCCATTTGAGTTAGGTAGAGCTCCTGACATTTTTGGCCCAGGCGGCCTAACAAACATTAGTTCACCAACTAATGCGACCCGTATAACTATCCTTTACTGCTATTACCAACCAGCGTTATTATGTTTAACGTGCTGATTTTATTCTGCAAGAAATGATGTAACAGTACAAAGCAAATGTGAAACCTAGCCTAACATTTTAGTGATACAAGGCAGGATCAGCCAGCTATCTTTATGTTAGCACGGATCTACCACTGCTTCGTAACACTCAATTTAGATTTATTGTTTTACAGATACTCAGGCAGACAGCTTCTCCTCCGCCTCAGTCGCTGTAACTGACCTACATAATATACAATAATGTAACATAAGCGCAAGACAACAAGACAGTAGAAGACCTATTCACTACATTAATGTTAATTACTGCAGTCTAACAGTTATAAAGTGTGTCAATAAACTCATTTATAACATTCAGTCTAGCTCACTACCCGTTTCATTTACCATCCAATACATTTAGCTGTGCTCACATTACAGAGCCTCTGGTGACAGATAAACATATTAACGAGCTAACGCTGAAGTCAGTGTTGCGTTGCGTCATGTAACATGCATGGATTAAGCCTAGAATATACTCGGGAGTGGACGCGGACACGGACAGCAGTGGACCCCACGGACGCGGACTACTTCTTTTTATACTACTTTCTGCAGTCAGCTTGGCAGACACGTTTCACACATGCGCAGTAGATCGCTGGTGCCCTGATACCGTTAGTTGCCGCGTGGGGCATGCGGGTGTCCACGCAGACCCTACGCGTACCCCCTCTGATGACGATTTATTCGTCATGCAAACCCTAGCTGACCCTCACATACTCGCGGACACGGAAAGTATAATCCTTGCATTAGTTCAACCTCAAGCTGAAAAAAATATGAAGTAACAGAGCCAGAACATGTCTGTGTGAAAAGCCATAGCCGCATGCTGGTGTTTCCGTGTTTATCGTGGAATCTCGCGGTTGTGTCTCAGACTATGCTCGCTCATGATTTCAAGCCGAGCATGCGTACGAGCACACACCTGGTTGCTTTAACATCCTTTAACATTAAATATACATTAAATATATATTAAATTGTTGAATTTAAGAATGTCTGTCTCTTTGGAAACTTTTTACTGTGTGGAAGTGGTGTTTATGTTCAACTTTCTCTCTACATTGCAAAACTCCTGTGCTGAGGCAGATCCAGTCAGAAGAAAAATGCTGCAGTACACTCTTCATTATAATCTACTACAAAGCAATGCCATTATTTACAATCAATACACAATTATCCCAGAAGTAGAGGGAGTATCTTGTTTATGTCCAATCATTTTTTTCTGCGATAGTTCCGGTTGACCTGTTGATGGGCTGCAGAGAGAAGAGGGCAATAGAGATTGTCAGGGGTTGATAGACTCACTCATAGCTGGCTTGGTGACACCGTAATGGGGACGGAAGGTGATAGATTCTGATGGTATTGTGTTATAATAGGAGAGTTTTAACAGTGGGAGTCTTGATTGATAATTCTGTTCTTTATCTGATGTAAAAATACTTAACATTGACATAATGCAATAATGATCCCAGGAGAGAGAGGACACCAGATCTATTCATTTGACAAATCCAGCATCTTACCCATCAAAGTCACCCATGTAGTTATAGGGCACGCTGTGTTGCTGTGCTGGATAGTTACGTTTCAAGTCTAAGTGGATCAGTGTTTTCCTTTCCCTCTGCTTAGTGCAATGGTAAGCTTTCCAATATTCCCATATGGCTCACTCTCTTCCAGTGGTGGTTTCCAGAAAGAGTGAAACAGCCTCCTCCATCTTCCCTGACTTCTCTCTTCTCCGATTGGCTCCTGGTCTAAAAAAAAGTAATCTCCCATTGCTTTATTGATTGTGATACTCTGGGGAGGGCCGACTGTAACATTAGATACCAGGGATCTGCTTGTGGGTTGTGTCTGCCTGTCAACACTTTAAATTGCCACTGGGGCCAAGCTAGCAACATTCAAGCTATTCAATATGTCAGATGCAGATACAGGCAGCGGGTGGGATTATCAATGAGAGGGTGAGTAACCAAAGCAGCACCCCACTTTGGGGGGACACAAACAGGAAGTGGAGCAATTTGATTTCCATATTGAGAGTTTCTGAAATGAGAAACTGGGATGGAAATTGATGCTATGCACCATGTCCATCTCAGGCTTGTTGGCAGTTTTTAAAAGAGGCAGAGTTGAGGAGTAAAAAAAACACAATCACCTGGGGGGTTTTTTTAATTCCATACTACACCAGTAGTCTTCTAACTGGCTTCATGCATTCATGATGTTCCACATCCCCTCTGTGTAGAACTAGCTGAGAAAAAAGCTGCTCCCCGATCATGTCTTTTGACACTGGAATAATGACACATTGTTATAAGCGCAGTGACATTACCATTTCTCTGCTGTTAAGTGACTAAGTCTATGGTCCAAGACAAAGTGAGGGCAGAGTCATACAAATGTAACTAGGAACCAATATGACAGGGGGCTGACAGGAGGAAAATTATGGAACGAGATTATATTATTCTAATAAGGAAGACAAAAGGGTAAGGGACAAGAATAAATGGAAATTCAGCTGAGTCAGAGGAAAGCAGATAAATGCCAATGAGCCAATGCAAAGACTTTTATTTTAATGAGCTATAGAAGGAGGTGATAGGATGAAATGAGAGATCAATGTGACTAGAGAATGAATGATTACACACCAACTCAAACATAATAAAAAAGTACATTTTCTAATGTTTTACTGTAGTTTTTACAGTTTAGATGTTAAAAGGATATTCGTAGTGCACTATTCATTTCTGTTAAGATAGAGTCAGGTACAGCAGCAGGCCAAAAATGTAGAAAATGTAACCAGATTAGAGAAGCTCAATTGTTATATAAAAAAAATATATATTCTATATTATATATCAATATCTAAAAAAATACTAGAAGATGCTGCGACCTTTAGATGGAAAGTGCTTTATGAACCTAGGTAGTTTGTAACTTACTAACTAATTTATCTGTAGGGAAATATTACGCACTTCATGTCCTTGTCACTCATCAAAGGAAAGAATACAAACTCATGTATTTCCCCTGGACTGACTCGCATGTTTTCAATATGAAATTGTGCTCCTTTCAAACAGTCCTCATATCTGGCTATGGCGTGCCTTACTTTGCTTAAAGAAGAAACACACTTCATAACATCTTCTGGAGGGCATGCTCTGTTTGTTTTCTCATACTGCTAGAGTTAACACATATTTATAGAGTTGTGACAAACATCTATAGAAAAAGTTTAGATTTTGACTACTATTTCAAAATGTTTAATTGTACACATTTTACACAAAAAGACATGTTTACTTTCTTGGCAACTTTGGTCTAAAGTTCATCAGTGAATTTTCTAATAAACATTAGATGACACATGAATTGTCATGTGTCCAGATGATTTTAAATAAAATAAAGGCACTCAGGAGGGCACAAATCTGTTTGTTTTTCCTCTAACTGGCAAAACTGCAACATCAACATTGTGCTTGTTTATCATTTGTCATCTGTAGCATGACTACTCTGATCTAATAAATTTATGAGAATTAATACCTAATTATGAATATTAATATACAGAAAATATTAATTCATAAATCTCTTGTTTCGCGGGGCACCACCGGAGATCCAATTTGCCCAGAGCCTCCGGACCTATGGGTAGCATTTTAATAATTATACAATTATTCACTAGTGATCAGTTAGTTAATAATCGTTATCCTAAATCAATCATTCAGTCTTATATCGAAGGGGTACATGCTTGTGGCATGTACCCCAAAACCAAAGACAATAAAACGCAAGTAAATTTGCCGCAAACGACGGAAAGCTGAGGTCACGGCTTTTGTTGGAGAGCCAGGAACAAGCAGAGGACAAGAGAGAGCGAGACAACGTGGGTCGCTGCTTTTGTCTGTTGGGGTGTGGTTCCCAGAGGGCAGTCCTTTGTTCCTCCGTGGGAGGGCTTGTTTCCGGTTTCCTTAGAGACTGTCTTTTCTTTAACTTTTAATATGGCTAATCGAAAATCTATTTGCGCGTATTTTAATCAAATATCTTCCCACAATCAAATCTTAATTGTCAAATGGTTATACCGTTCTTAGTTTAAGCACTTGATAAAAGGAAAACAATTGTCAGTAGTTCAACTTTGAGGCTAGCATTTCAGAGGAATCACATCAGAGGAGAAGAACTTAACTAGCTTTCTGGATATATTGGCTGTTACACGTTCTTAGAGAATATAAGCAAGATACACGAATGGCATTAGATTAAAGACAGGTAAATACAGAGTGGCATTTCAGACGATGGCATGTAATACTTATTTTGTCCACTTGGGGGAGCTCGGGTTACATGGGGATAGCTCTGATTAATCCTAAAACAATCTTCTCGGGAGCTGGAAAATTTAGTAATTTTTAACCTTAAATTTGAGCTGGAAAATTAATCAAGTATAGGATGACATTTCTTTATCATCATTTCTAAAGGAAGTGTCAGAAATTATTGTGAACAAAGCATTGGTTAAAAATAAAATGAATAAAGTCAGGTGACCCTGCTAAAATGAAAACACTGCAAAATTAACTTATTTAGATTCTTTTCAACAACAAATAACAACAACAACAACAACATGGTAACATAAATACTAAAATGGAGTGGGGAGACTTAGTTGAGTAACTAAAAGATTATTTAATTAAACAAGGTCATTTTTGAGTCTTGAGGAGACAGTGCTCTTTTGTTTACACAAAGGAGTTCAGGGCTGTCCTCCTGTGTCCTGGAGTTTCTTACCAATTTACAACTGGGTGTGAAGAGGAGAATATCCTTTGATGTGAGGTAATTAAACAAAGAGGGAGGTCAGTTGCCATAGTTACGTGTGGGGGGCAGTTTAGGATTTCCTGCCCTCTCTTAAGAAGGGTTTTGATAGGCTGTTCAGGAGAACGCTAATCTCTGGTCAGTGTTTCTTTGTCATTTTAACAGTCAGGCACTGAGGTTTATCACGGCTGCTGCCAAAGGTGGCCAGTTCAGATCAGACTGCCCAGAAACAGCACTTAGGGAGAGCAAACCTTTCACCTCTTCCTTTGGGGTCTCTTCAGCCGTCTGTTGAGAGTTGATATCTCACCCCCCCCTCCTTCTCTCAGAGAGAGAGAGGAGGAATTTTGAGTCTCCAAATTATTTAATATAAAATGCACAAATCCACACTGTTTGTTCACAACACATCTTAATTAGATTTTCTGACAAAATAGAATCCGAATGCAAAGTTATTATAAGTGAGTTCTGGTGGGGATTTCCTGAGTTTCACAGAAGTAGCTGAATACCATAGTGGTAATCAGTTAAAATATACTAGGTTAATGTAATGAAATAAATTCTGTATCTAGTTTACTATCAGAATGGAAATAAGCCTCTTGGGCCAAGAGCTGCCTGTGCAGAAGATTTCAGGCAACAGTTTTATTGGAGACAAACAGTTTTAGTGGTGGTTTTAAAATGAACATAAATGGAGGGGGAAAACATAAGAAAAATGTAATAAAGTGTACCTGAGCATGTCCCAAGTTACCTAGTCTTTATTCACTGGTTAAAATTTGAAGATTTTAAACCAGCCTTGGATCATTACAAAGTGTGTAATATATACAAATGAACAATGTACAACTTCCCTCCATGTTGCCTGTCCCCTGAGCTTCCCACTCTTTTTGCTGTTGTTTGAACTAGAGATTGTACTTCGCATTTTTTGTATGCCCACCTCCACAGTCCTCACTGCTCCAAAATCAAAACATCCTGTCCAAAATCAGCTGGCTAAAACAACCGCTGGAAAATGTCAGAAGGCAATATTCCTCTAGTTATGGGAGAAAACGATTTTATCAATATAATGCTGGAATTTCACATTCGGGCTGCTTATATGAGCAAGAAATAAACAGGCCGTCACAGCCAAGAGCCAAGCACCGCTAGCCGGTGAGGAATGTGGTGCTGAGCTGCCCCTGCCAGGGACAGCTGGTGGTGTAGCTGCTGTAAATTTGCACCAATGGAAACAGAAGTGGAGGTGCTGTGCTCCATCAAATTCACGAGGCCAGTTTCTTTTGGATGAAGTTGCTGAATTAACAGAGGAAGGGGCACAAGCACGTGTAATTTTACACCTAAGCTTTCGGCCACATATGGACAGGATGCCAAAAAGCGACAGGACAAAAACAACCAAAGCC
>NC_060154.1:11802990-11806967 GCF_021292245.1 Micropterus dolomieu
CCCCCCCTCCTTCTCTCAGAGAGAGAGAGGAGGAATTTTGAGTCTCCAAATTATTTAATATAAAATGCACAAATCCACACTGTTTGTTCACAACACATCTTAATTAGATTTTCTGACAAAATAGAATCCGAATGCAAAGTTATTATAAGTGAGTTCTGGTGGGGATTTCCTGAGTTTCACAGAAGTAGCTGAATACCATAGTGGTAATCAGTTAAAATATACTAGGTTAATGTAATGAAATAAATTCTGTATCTAGTTTACTATCAGAATGGAAATAAGCCTCTTGGGCCAAGAGCTGCCTGTGCAGAAGATTTCAGGCAACAGTTTTATTGGAGACAAACAGTTTTAGTGGTGGTTTTAAAATGAACATAAATGGAGGGGGAAAACATAAGAAAAATGTAATAAAGTGTACCTGAGCATGTCCCAAGTTACCTAGTCTTTATTCACTGGTTAAAATTTGAAGATTTTAAACCAGCCTTGGATCATTACAAAGTGTGTAATATATACAAATGAACAATGTACAACTTCCCTCCATGTTGCCTGTCCCCTGAGCTTCCCACTCTTTTTGCTGTTGTTTGAACTAGAGATTGTACTTCGCATTTTTTGTATGCCCACCTCCACAGTCCTCACTGCTCCAAAATCAAAACATCCTGTCCAAAATCAGCTGGCTAAAACAACCGCTGGAAAATGTCAGAAGGCAATATTCCTCTAGTTATGGGAGAAAACGATTTTATCAATATAATGCTGGAATTTCACATTCGGGCTGCTTATATGAGCAAGAAATAAACAGGCCGTCACAGCCAAGAGCCAAGCACCGCTAGCCGGTGAGGAATGTGGTGCTGAGCTGCCCCTGCCAGGGACAGCTGGTGGTGTAGCTGCTGTAAATTTGCACCAATGGAAACAGAAGTGGAGGTGCTGTGCTCCATCAAATTCACGAGGCCAGTTTCTTTTGGATGAAGTTGCTGAATTAACAGAGGAAGGGGCACAAGCACGTGTAATTTTACACCTAAGCTTTCGGCCACATATGGACAGGATGCCAAAAAGCGACAGGACAAAAACAACCAAAGCCTGCCAGGCAAACCGACATCAGAGCATAGAATAAGTGCAATAGCGACAGTGTTTTGTTCCCATCCATGCTTGTTTACATTTGCTACTAATATTATGATGGTCTTAATGGAATGACCACAAGCTGTCTGATAAAAATAGCCTCAGTGAAGAGAAATGTGTATCCTTATTTTGCAAGCTGTTAAGAAAAACAGGGGTATTTATGTCTGTGGCTCTGTCCCTGGACCAAGAGTCCAAGCTCCTGGAGCCTTCTGTTTCTGACCCTCACAAAGCAGTGCAAGTCCTCTCATCTGGAATTATTCCTGTTTCCACAAATAGGGCTGAAGCTTTAATGAAATGCCTGCTACCCTTCATGCTGTCGACCTCTCTCACGTACAGCTGTCACAGCAGGGATGGTAGGTCAATCGCTTCTGCCACCACTGTTTTCTCTGAGGAGCATTACCATTGCATGGGATGGCCATTAAAGCGATTTCAATCAGTGCTGGCAGAGTGGACATTGCGTGCTGCTTGCCTTGATAACCCACAATATACTGTGATGATTAATGTGTGAGGGTAGTGGTTGTCTTCAGTTTGGGACAAAACACAAGCCAGTGGTTCAATTCTAGAGTGACTGGGAACAAATAAGTAACAGTTCCCCCTCTTTTAATAAAAGTTGGAGATGCCCTAAAGCATAGCACTTAGGCCACATCTGCTCAAGCAGAGCTGCTCAGTGGCCAGTGATAGAGGACTGAGCTAGCATTGAGCATCATCCAGCACGATTGTGTTGTTGTATGAATAAAATAGCAGCATGCTAAAAAATTAGCATGTGTTTTCACATTGGATGATTAGTAAAACTGGATAAATTGTTAAAAGTGTATTGGCACAGTTGAACTCATGCTGTACAGTGTGACTTTGATTTAACAGCTTTGAACACTGGTTTGTACAAACTCTAATTGTACAAAATCCTTCCTAGGTGCCTGTAGCTCCAAAGAATGTGTGACATATTAAATGGGCCTGAGATCATCTGGTAATCACCATCCAAATATCACCATAACTCAGCTACATCATAGGAAAAATAGAAAGAAAGAAAAGGAAACAAAGAAATCATACTGTACTTCTGTGTTGGAGGTTGAATTATCTCTATCATATGCAAAGGCACAGTTTACATATTTTGACATTACAAACCTACACTTGGAAGCATTGATGCAGACAAAGAAAACCAGCTGTATGTCACAAGAGCCAGTTGCTTTTGGCAGACTAAGGCCCCATCCACACTACTGTGGCAGAGGCAGATCTTTTGCTACGTTTGCACTTCCTGTACAGACTAAAACGGTGAAAATGAAGACCTAAAACGGAGAAGTTTGAAAACGCTGCTGACCCCGTTTTTTGTTTTGAAACTCTGGAGTGCATTTTAGTGAAGACTGGAGAGCCGCTTTAAACTCCCGTGTTACATTCAGTAACAGTCCTAGCTCGTTATTGGTCCATGCAAAATAAAATCTGGTGTGGTTCTTCGTCTGTAGTACTTTATTCTTTCCCCAAATCTTCTGTAACGACGGAATAGACCATCTGCTTCATGTTAACACCGGCACGCGCATGCCCAGTGTATGTGAACGGCTACTAGATGTGCGTTTTGAGTCATTTTAGTATAGACGGAGATCAACTCTGATACGCAGCTAAAACGCTGGTGTGGACAGAGATTGTATTCATTTTAATTCTCCGTTTTTAAACTAAAACGGAGTAGTGTAAATGGGGCCTAAGACAGGCCAACAAGGCTTCAACCCCAGCACATGTCAACTGAGAGGAAATGTATATAAATATAGAAAGAATGCAGAAGTCAAATGTTCATTAGTTTCACATGTAGTAAGCCCAGGGATCTTCAATGTGCTCTTTAACATAAAAACAATGGTCACAGAAAAGAAATGTTCCTCATGCACTCTTAGGCTGAGCAAGGAGAGAAGGGCTATTATAGTGAGAGCAATTATTTATACAGGTATACATTGTATAATTGCTTTTTGTGTTAATGAGCACATAGGTAAAAAGTTGGATCAAAAGACCCTTCACTCATGGTTAAAATAGACATTAAAAGAGACTCATATTGTCATTATTGTATCTAAAATAATACTCTTAGCCAAAACTGGCTGCCAACATGAGCCTGTATTTATCCAGGGAAGATTATCTACCATGGTAACAATTTCCAGAGATGTCTTGTTTTAATGGAACATTAAATTCCTTTACCTTTAAAGGTGCATTAAATATTATATGTAATATCTTAATTGTGGTCCCAATACCATGGACAAATTAGATCTTCACGGACTGAGCATCTCCATTGCAGAAAGTATTGCAATAAACACAGTCAGACTTGAACACCAGTGTTCTTATAATTTCAAGCACCACACGGTCACTTGAAGTTTTGCTGTAATAACTATTATTTCATAAAAGTTTTTTTTACGAACATGAATCGACGTAGAAGCTCCCCTGCTATACTGCAGTATGTTACGTTAACCTTTAATAATAATAATAATAATAATCCTTATTTGTAGAGCACTTTTCAAAAACAAGTTACAAAGTGCTTTAACAAGTGTAAAGAATAATACAAAAAACAAGATAAGAGCATGAAAACATTGAAAAGACTAAAATACAGATTAATATAAAATTAGTAAAATACAATAAAATAAAAGGGATAAAATAAAGTCAAATAAGATCGGGAAAGGCTCTCCTATAAAAGTATGTTTTAAGAAGGGACTTAAAAGAGTTCACTGACTCAGCCGACCTGATTTCCTTGGGCAGGCTGTTCCAGAGCCTCGGGGCCCTGACAGCAAACGCTCTGTCCCCTTTAGTTTTCAGTCGAGACTCTGGAACAGACAACAGACCTCTGCCCGAGGATCTCAAGGTACGTGCTGGTGCGTATGGGACTAAAAGGTCAGAAATATAAC
>NC_060154.1:11807067-11829013 GCF_021292245.1 Micropterus dolomieu
ACTGTGGGAATGGGACCAGAGATAAAAACGGACTTTCCACACTGCTTTAAAAAGTTAAAAAGACGGTTAAAATCTAATTTTGTCAGCTCAGACTGCCGAAGAGCTGTGTCATTTGTTCCGACATGGACTATCACTCTTGTGATGGAGGACGGGAGCGACGGCATCAGGTCCTGAAGTTTTTTTAAAATGTCAGCTGTGGTGGCACCGGGGAAGCAGCGAGTGGTAGCGTTAAAGAAACAGAGGTTTCTGGTTATGGAGTCACCAATTATTAGTGTGGTTGGGGAGAAAAGAGGACGAGGAGATGCTGATTGTGGGGTTCCAGAGCAGGACTGAGCAGAATCTGCTTCAACACTGCGTGCGGACTGAGGATGGAGTGTGTGAGCTGCCGAGCGTTGTGTTGGAGTAGCAGTAACAGACCTGAGAGAAGGGCTACCCGACGGTGCAGGGTAGAGACGGCCTCCGGAGCGTCTGAGCACAGCCTCCTTCAGGATCCTACGTCGGGAAGCGGACGTTTTCATAGGAATCACATCAGATGAGGAACTTAACTAGCTTTCTGGATATATTGGCTGTTACACGTTCTTAAAGAATATAAGCAAGATACACGAATGGCATTAGTATATGGACAGGTAAATACAGAGTGACATTTATACATTAAACGGCATTTCAGACGATGGCATGGAATACTTATTTTGTCCACTTGGGGGAGCTCGGGTTACATGAGGATAGCTTCGATTAACCCTAAACAATCTCTTGCTCAGGAGCTTTAGTTACTTAGTCAATTTAGATATTTTATTATTAAATTCGAGCTGGAAAATTAATCGGGTGTAGGATGACATTTCTTTATCATCATTTCTAAAGGAAGTGTCAGAAAGTGTTGTGAAAAAAGCATTGATCTGGCTGTGAAGAGGAGAATATCCTTTGATGTGAGGTAATTAAACAAAGAGGGAGGTCAGTTGCCATGGTTACGTGTGTGGGGCAGTTTAGGGTATCCTGCCCTCTCTTACAAAGAGTTCCGATAGGCTGTTCAGGAGAAAGCTAATCTCTGGTGAGTGTTTCTTTGTCATTTTAACAGCCAGGCACCGAGGCTTATCTCGGCTGCTGCCAAAGGTGGCCAGTTTTACGATCAACTGCCCAGAAATAGCACTTAGGGAAAGCAACCTTTCAACTCCTTTTCTTTCTCCCAGGGAGAGAGAAAGAATTTGGAGTAGTCCAAATTTATTTGATATAAAATGCACAAATCCACACTGTTTGTACAGTACATCTGTTTACATATTCCATCCTTTCCTTATATGTTTATTGTAGAACACACAATGCCAAAGTTGATCACAATAAAGGCATGTTATTTTTCACATTTATTTAACTCAAATCAACAGCATTGACCCAGAGCAAATATTGCATTTACTTTAACTACACACACATACACACACCTAACATGCTCCTCCTCTGTCATTTCATATTATTAGATCGCTTACAGTGGGATATCTCAGACAGATGGGGTTCACTTCTTAAAATGGGTTACTAATCCCTTCTTAATTTATCTTAATATAGTTGACCATCTGTATTGTACCTGCAGTATTTGGTGTGCTAGGGTGGTGGTGTTGATGGGTCTTCCAGGACCACTTGTGCCAGATAAATGTGATTTACTAGAGGAAAGACACAGAAAAGACAAAGCCATCTGTATTCCCAATGTGCCTCACATACAGTTTGAGTGAGCTATGCACAGAGCCGGAAAGTAATGCCTTTTCCCACGATCTTTTGCTCGTTCAGCTGTTTTCACGTGTGGACAATTGAGGCAGATGAATAAAGGCTGGGTTTCATTTGTGTGTGTGGGTGCGAAGGTTGTAAGTGCACAACCATTTCATCAGTGGAAATTATACAGTTGTTTTTCCATAAATTCACATGTTACAAAGATGGAGTAGACCACAGCATGCTGATGCTTTTTTTAGAGGGCCTGTTGTTTATTGGTCATTTGACTTGCACATAAAGAAAACAGTTTAGAAAGTTCAGAGAATTTGGCAATAACTATAAATTGGACAAAAAGAAACATAGATAAATATATAGAAAGCATATATATTAAATGTAATAGCATTAATCAAAACAATTAACTATTAAGAATAAATTAGAACAAATCAATTCCTCAGTTCCTTTTTTTGCATGTTTCTGTTCAGGTTCCAGGTTTAATCATTTTGTATTATATAGAATAATAGCCTCCACAACATTGTTTATACAGTCTCCCCTCCTCTCTGTTATCAAGTCCAGAATGAATTATCACTCAATTTTTTTAGTTTTTTAGTTATGCGTTCATGTGACTATCCTCATCTTCTAGTTCAGTAGCCTTACATCTGGAAGCAGTCTATTCGTTTCTCCTGTAGATGACTTTAAGGTTTCATGCAGATATATGTGTGCATCAAAATTTCACTCAATATAGTTTTTCTGGTTGGTAGTTAGCATTGTAATAACATAGTATCCCTACTTGTAAATTAAATGAGCAGGTAGGCACGAAATAATCTGCTATAATCTGCTTTTGATTTGTTAATTTTCTCCCTTCTGTCCTGTAAATCGTGAAGACTACTCTTCAAATTGTTATTATTTGTAGCTCCTGAAAACATCACTGAATTAGTTTACTGTTTGTTGTCTGATGCCACTGCTGAGTGTAACAGAACTGATTATAATATTTGACATTTGTTAATAAAGACACCCAGTTGCTGATCCAAGTCACAAACATCCGTACTGCAGATTTTATCTCCTGAGAACTTAAATCCTGTGATACAATAGCACTGAATAATGCGACAATTAAATGAGCAGGAAAGAGAGTGGCCTCTCAGAGCAGTACTCCTGATGATAGTGACCATTCAGCTTCATTAGGCAGTATCGACACATTTATTCCAAAGTTAATCTCCTAGCAACAGCAGCACTACTTGGCCTTTTAGACAGTGTGTCGATGGGATTTCATGCCTCGTCACCTCCAGCGATTGCATGGCAAACCACAAAGAATTAACACCATGTATCATGTACACCAAGTACCTCAGTCAATGATTTTTGAAGTGTGATTTCTCTCTATTGGCCCTGACAATGTGGATGGCAGAAGATAAAAAGCTCTACTTCTGTGCAGAGACATTACGCAAAGCATGCAAGGCCCTTTCCGCTAGCACAGTGAGCTGGTTTGGACCAATTTCAAATTCTGGGGACTAACCCTAAACACAGAGGATGGTGTCGTAGGTAATCCAGTCGCATACTGTAGTTTTGGTATCAGAATGTCTTCAATCTATAGTCTGTAATTTGAGTATTACCAGTTGTCATTCTGCTTTTATGCACACTAGACCAAGAGTTAGCTTTGCAACCAACACTGCCATCTTTCAGAAGTTATTTTAGGGGCTACGGATTTTGGACTTAGCCCCTTAGCCTCACTTAGCCCCTCCTGTACCACAGCAAAGTTTTATAAGCTCATAGTAAAAATGATTGCTGTAGGTATTATACTGTATACATTTACAGTGGATGGGTTGAATGCGAAAAACAGTGAAAAAAAGGCACAACAACAATAAAAAAAAAAAACAACTATAAGCAAACAATAGAGTACTCATACACTGTGCTTTAAACCATACCTGGATCTTTTGGATTTGTTATAGATTGACCCATTTACTTTAAGTGAACCTGATAGATGACATGATCCCATAACAATGCTCAAGAAACTAAGCATTTACTGTTCAGAAAATGGCGACCATGTGCAATGGCCTTTAGAGCAGTGTGCTGGGTAGTAATTGGCCATGTGTGCCAATTTACCACCTTCAAACTAGAAACCTCAGACTTCATGGCAGAATGATCAAAGCCACCACACGCTCCAATGTTTCCTCTGCATACAGCTTTTCCACACAGCTTTTCGACTTTCATCTTTCAATTCAGATTTTCGGCCTTTCTCTGCTTTCAACTTTCTACTCCTCTGCTCATGGATCAAAAAAGAGTGAAATTCACAACACTGTATATTAGACGAGCCTTCATTGCATATATAATAATGTTATTGTGGCAATAATTAATATTGTTCACACCTGATGATCTGCAGTACATCTGCAGCAAAATGTGATTGCCTTAGTTGTTTTAGATTGATGGGACTAATAAAAAATGCCGAAATGCACTGTATTCAATAATGGCACAATCAGATTACAAGTAGTAGATTTATGGAAAATAGTATAGTAGTCAGAATAGTAGACATACCCTCCTTTCTGCACAGGACAGAAACATCAGTACTTTGCCATCTGCGCTCATCAGGTGTTGAAGTAACATACATGAAATGTCATGTTAGCAAGCTAGGCTAACTAGATAGGCTAACTAGCTTCCAGTTTCCAAGTGGATTACAAAATTAACATTACAATGAGTCATCCTAAGTGTTGAATGTTGGAAAGGGAAAGACAGCTATTATCACCAAAGGTTGAGAAAGGCTTAGACATTACTTTGAGGGGTTTTGGTTTTGTTGTTTTTGGTTGCATCTTAACTGCCAACCATTTCTCCACTTTTACAAATAAACTGATTACTAAAGTATATATGATAGTAATAAATACATACAGTATAAAAAGTATTTTCAGTAGTTGACTTCTTAACCTTTTTGCCTCAGAATTGGCTGAACTGAACCTCTGAAGAATTTCAGTTTTAATTTTGGTGTCCTGCTGTAATTCCATTAACTCCTGAGAGGAATGACTCATATGTAGTATATAGTATATATTATGTATTATTATATAGTATGTTAAATATTGTATAATATCATTAGTGTGTGTAGTGTATTTTTTACAGAGCAATTATCAGAATCTAAACAAATGTTTTTGTTACAATGATCAAAGCATAAAGCTTACATAATTTTTTTTATTATTTCTTTCTGACACTTCCAACAAATGATAAGTAATAAATTGAAATTATTCACATTGCTTAACTCTGTTTGCTTAAAAACAGTTACACAATTCAGTGGGATCACCAATGTCCACCTGATATATAGGAGCATAAACTGTCCACTGAAAAAGACGTCATGCATTACTGTCTTTCTACCTCACTTCCCATCACCCCCCTCTCTCTGACATCCATCTCCTCCGTAGACTGAGAGACCCACCAAGCAGGGCGAAAAGCCATTATCACCAGCCTTTCTTCATCTTAACTATGATGCTTCGGCAAGCATTTGCATTAATCGGGAAGAGAGAGGGAGGATGGGAGAGAGCAAAGCAACAAAGAGATCAGACCTGAGAATACACAGAAGGGGCCACCAAGTGGACCACAAATCACCCTCTTATCTCCACGAGATGAAAGACTTGTTTTCCCTTAGCTAGCAAACACAATTATGCATCTGAACATACTCTCAGAAGATCATTCAACAACGAATCTTCTCCATCTCTAATTATGCCTATTATAAGCAGATAAGAGCTATGCCCAAGCAGTCTGGTAATCTGTTACCTTCAAAGCAAGTGCATACACCACTCAAAATAAGAATTATTTTACTTAACAAGCAGCCTGCAATCACTGCGCAAAAAAACATTTTACATAACACTGGTATAGACATGGCGCAGGGACTAATGTTACTACCATAAGAGATTTTTTTATATTGCTTCAATGCATAATTTCATTTGTATTTCACTTTGCCCAAATGTTTTCTGCACACCAGCAGACCGTATAACTGCAGTTTTCACATTAGCTGTAATAGACAAAGGTAGGTAGACAAAGAGACAGGCCTGCTGTTGGACTGAACTGCAGCAGTGTTTCAAACAGGTGATGGCCTGGATCCCAGCCACTTTATCCTTTTTGTTCTCCTTGCAACTTTCCACATGAAAACATGTGAGGTTGAGATTTTATACTGATGGTGAACTCACATGATGCTTTTGGTTTAAAAAACTACAGGAGTACAGATAATTCAGGCATTAGCTGGTTCGTATAAGATGCTTAATTCATGCATCATAATCACTGGCTCATTGTTTAGCTCCTTGGCTACCAGCTGGCTATCAAGTCACAAACGTATTCATGCATACAGCATATGCACGTCTCACTATTACACTGCTACCGATGCCGATTTGCCCAGCTTCCCCTACGAACTCAGAACCATCATTATTGTTTTTTTTGTAATTCTTGATTAAACTAAGACTTAACGCCACTTAAAAGTGGTTGTGTTATATTGTTGTTTGAATTTCGTGGTTAACTGTGACGACACACCACATGCTGTGTGAATGGATGAGAACAGTGAAGACAATGAAGTGGACTGTCAAGTAATGGACTGAACCGAGTTTCTGTGACATAAACCAAGTGGGATGGAAGGCACAAAACATAAACAAAATGGCTATAGGTTAAGATGCTTTAGTTAAACACACTACACATTTTCCTAAGGGCAAAGATGGAAGTGAAGTGTTTTCTCACACTCAGTCTGAAAGGTACTATGTTGTGGAGTGAGATCATTTGCACATCCACTCTGTTGTCTCTCCCAGACTCTCGATTGTGTTTGGTTGGGGCACATTCTCACCTCAGATTTAAGCATCCTTCCCATCTCAGTCTCTCTCGCTGGGTGACTCACCCTCCGCTATGCTCCTACAGATCCAACATGGTCTGAGCTCACCATTTGAGCTTCCATTAACACCGAACTGTGAAGAAACCGGGGGCTGACTGAGACTCCAGGGCATAGAGTATTTCATCCTCTCTGCATGTACCATTGAGAAACCAAGCCCCTGGGGAGAGCAGACGGCTCCTGTTTCATAGTGTAATCTCTGCTCATATGTGAGGGCAAGCAAACTACCCACTTCTCCATCCCCAACTCAAATGAACAGGCTGAAATGTAGGAGGCATGCTTGGCTCACAACATGCACTTTGAAAGACACTGCTTGATACTCAAGTAGTCAATGGACTGACTCAGGGAGGATAGATGAGAAAAACTATGCTACTTATGCAAGACTAATCTTTGTCCACTATGCACTGACAAATGTGCATGACTGTGCAAAACAATAACTCAACAACGATCCAATGGTTGCCCTCGAGATACTTATTTGGTCATGGTAATTTCTTTTTCACAAAGAAGTTCTTATTCCTGTGATTGACACCTTGGTAAAATGTATCTGTAAAACACAAATAAATGTCTGCCACTGATGCAGCAGAATATTGATAATGGTCTTTATGCTCATTTCTATGTGAGAAAATAGGCATACAGCCATTAGGTAAGGTGGTGGTAGGTTGACTCGTTTGGTGTAAGTAGAAATAGGCTGCTCATGGATGAGAGCTGAAGGGAGCCCTGGGTCTCAAAATTACAGTGGATTTCACTTACATGGACATGTGAATATCTCTGAATGACCCATTGCCCATAATGTGTACTTGTGCACCAACATTTTGCGCACTGGTGCCTCGTAATCTTCCATTTAATAAATGGGTTATTCATATCTTGTTTACTGCCTCTCTTGGGGTTAGCGTTCAGCTACAGTTCATGAACTTCCAGGGAAATGTAGGCTGTTTCAGTGTTCCTCCTCCACCTGGTGTCATTTTATATACAGTACCATGGTTCACCCATACCCTATAGCCTTTCCCTATTCTTTGTCCCCTGAGATTTAATGAGGTTTGCTGCACAAGGCAGTTGGACTGAGGCTTCGATCTTGTTAACTTTGTCCACTATTCAGTGTTCTATCAAATAGGTTACTGCTTAAAATCAATGAGTCAGCCTTACAACTCAACATTGTGATTTAATGTCTTCCATACCTTTATTGATCTTCCTTCCCCTCTCTGTGCTCCCCCACTTTTTTCTCTGTCACACACACACACACACACACACACACACACACACACACACGCACAGTTCTTTGTACCCCCATACAATAGCTACATACATGCAAAGAGACGTGGACCAGATGTGGAAATCCCTTCCTAAGTCACAAGTCTCATTCTGTCATGTCTGTGTGTTTCCTCTGTGAAAAAATTACCTGTTGAATCGATATATCACCCCAGTGGTGTGGTGTATAAATAGAGGTTATGGAGCTGAGGGTGTATATGGGGCAAAGGGCACAGGGAACATTTGGTCTCCTGTGGGAATCTGTCCTCCCTCTCTGCTGTCATTACTCAATGTGTCACCCACCACCTCGTCCTGTGACATTCAGACATGTGCATCAGTTCTTTTACAGCAGACTTCTTTCAACTGGTGTCAAGTTCTCTCTTATGACACTTATAATGAAATGTGGTGAAAATTCCGATACATAACTTAAATGTAATTTTTTATTTGCACTGTAATTCAAAGCACTGTGCAGTGCCATGAGCAGGGCCCAAAATCAACTTTGTTTGCCAATGGCAGGCTAAAGTTTACCAGACTAAAAAATGTTTTTTTACCAGCCATAAAATATGTATCATTCATTATTTAACAAAAATATTTACCTCAAGGTTTTAGTACGCAAACTCACATTTCGGATAACTTTAAACAGACAGTTATGAATAGATAACAACTTTTATTCTGAACCTGTTCAAAACCCTGTTTACAATCGCTTAGTAGTGTTTGATGCACACAATCCTGTAAACCTGGCCCTATGCTCTCATTTCAAACTATTTTCCAGCCACCTGGCTGGTGACCCAAATTTATTTTTCCAGCAAATCCAAAATTTACCAGCATTTGGCTCTTTGCGGGTGTTAATGTTGGACCCTGGCCATGAGTGAATATGCTTTAATCATTACAGTACCTAACCAATGAAAGTTCGAGTATCACACTTTACCCATCGAGCAACAGATGAGCAGTGCTCAGCAGCACTCTTTTCAGGTGCTAACTTAAAGAGACAGCTAATATAGGCATATATATATATGTGAATACACGACTGTGCGGCAGGTCAGCAGCACCCGACTTTGTTGTTCATGTCCACTGGAAAACTAAAGGAAGAATGGAGAACGAGGGAGAACGGCGTTCTTTCCACAGCTGTAAGTACAGTAGCTAGTGCCATTATTGTGTCACAGTCTAAGATACAAAGAACATTGTCATCTATTGTAAACTCTGTGTGTCCAGCAAAAAGCTTTAAACTGCGAACATTTCTACATGTGATTTACTGAAGCATCTGCTGAAGCAGCACAGCAACGTGAAACTTAAGAAACTCTGGCCGCTACTTTCACTGATGCTTGGACTCGTCGGGAGAGAGTGGCATTAACGTTACGTTTTGTAACTACTGAAGACTGCTCTTATAAACAGGCTGCATGTGCAGAAATACAGCTGTTTAAAAGTCGGGATTTACTTGCTTTATTATTTTATTTCAGCCAGTGGTGTTAAGAAATGTTAGGCCTAAGCTATATGCTTTGTAAAAATCCCACTCCTTGCTGCTGTTATGAATATGATCTTAGTTAAAAATTTGGAAGAGACTGCTTTGTTTGGGGGTGAAGGGGGGTGGTAGTGAAAGCAGTGTTTCCCATAACTAGCCTATAATTTGAATAATTATCAACGCTGACCATATTTGCGTTTAAAATTTTTTTTACTAGGCGTCTTTAAAATCATATTTGATTCAGAAGCTTGAGGAGCATATATTCGCATTTCAGGCCCCTTTTTCCATGGGACCTGGAGACAGAGGAGATTCCTCAGTTCCTCTCTTTCCATTAATCCCCCACTCTCCTGGAGGAGTAGAACAGGTGAGTATTTCACACTGACTGCCCAGAGAGAGGAATGAGGCATATGGGTCACGCTAGACTCCATTTATAATGGATGGGTGAAGAGGGCTGAGCTTGTCGCGTGGAGGTTAAAGAATGTTCTCAAGGGGATTCCTCCTCATACTTACAATCATCTTGCACCATCTTTGCTTTGATGGTCACTCAGTACTATTTGTGGAACAGACATGATGCCACCCTTAGGTCCAGGCCACACTGTTGTAAGTCATTACGTGAAACAGTTATTGCCACAGTAGGAAATTAACAACAACCATTGGTTGGTCATTAGGAGTCGGTCATTATTTTTCTGTTTTCTGACTGTTTGCCACTTTAGCAGCCAGCCTATTATAATTTATAGGACCTGTTTTATTTTTAAAATCTTGTCACATGCACAATACTTACATTGCTGGGAGAAAAAGGTGGTGTTGTTTCAAATCTATTTTAAAGTATCTGAGGTTGACCACTAATGTCTACAAAAAACATATTATATTATTTACCTGCATATAAAGGACATAACAAGATGTTGTAAGCACAGACTTATATATGGGTACTCTTACGCACACCTTAACATGTTCTTTTTAAAATAGCTTTATACCATATTAAGTTGTAAAAAGGTACAATAATTTTCCCTGTTTTGTCTCATTTTGATTCATTATTTACCATATTTTATGGCTGATAGGTGGGATTGTTTTCATGTTATAAGCAAGGATTCACAACTAAAGTATTCCCCTTAGCTATCTTGTCTTTGGTGTGCTCATACAATATTGAAGTCTCATTGAAAGTGCAGGACTGCAGTAGTTGTGTTTCACACTGGGCCATTTTTGTTTTTTGTGTATCTGTGTGTTTTTGAATCTCAGTGTGATGTGCCTACATGTGTGCGCCTGTATGTCTGGATGTGTGTATGTGTGAGTAGGGGTAACGATGGGAGGGGGCGCCTTTCATTGGTGGAAGTTTAAATATATTCAGGCTTTGGACTGAGAGCCAACATGCCAGTGCACAATGTCACAAAGGAGTTTTTGATGGAAAGGAAAGGGAGAAGAAAAAGAAACGAGTGGTTTTGGGTCAAAGCATTGGATATCCTTTCAAGCCTGAACACTCCACTGGGCGTTTCAGCAAATGTCAAAGTCACTTCTGGCTGTGGACAGACAGCCTAATGGACCACAGCACAGAGAGTGTGGGAGGGCAATGGAGGAGGAGGAGATGGAAACCAAAGGCAAACATAAAGGAAAAATGGTATATGCTACTTTTTTTTTTTGCTATGTCCAAAGTATCCACTGTTGAAGAAGACTAAAGAAATTTATGAGCTTGCCAAGACACTTCACACCACCTTTCACTCTGTGCTTTGGCAGCTACTGTGGTTTCTTTTTTCTTTTTTTATGCTCTGCTTTGTTGTTGAGACACGGGAGAAGCGACTCATGAATAGGAGTACAGCCACAGCCGTCTCTGTCTCGCTGACAAACATTGGAGGCACTTGGAAATGCACAAAAGCTTGAAGGATGATGGTGATGAGTAGAAGGCCTCCTTTTGGCTCACATATCTAGCCCAGCAGTGTTTTGACATGAGAGAAACAAAGCCAGAAATTAAAACCTGATCAGAATGTGAGCCATGAGAATGCTTGAGAGAAAATTGTTGATGAATAGTTTTCTATACAAACATCTGAAAGCTGTTACAGACAGCACTGTAGTACTACTTTCTCATCCAGTACACTTGTCAGATTAAATCCCTATTTAATACTGCTACATGTTTACGCCAGGCATCTTTGTTGACAAGTGATATTCTATACCAATTGTCCATGATGTAAGCATAGGGACTGTAGGACAAACAAACATATTTCAATTCAAAGGCATAGTACACTGAAAAAACTTTCAAAATATTCCTGCGTTATACTCCACTTAACATACCTGGAAATTATGAATATTCCAAACCCTCATGATTTTTCTCAAAAAAGATACACATACCACTGTTGCCTCCTTATCCAAAACTATGCAGGAAATCGTGTCTTTATTTAGCAATTTATTGGCAAAGCAAGGATTGGGTAGAACATATAGATCAAAAGCAGGCAAGTGGATTAAGCTGCAGGATTTATGGAGAAGTAGTCCTTTAAAGCATTTAGCTGGTACCCTTGTAAGTTATAACTGAAAATAACAGTATACTGAAAATTCCTGATTATTAACATCGCAAATGCTTCATATGATTAACAGCAACACACAAAGTGGCCAAATCTTGTTTGAACTACACAATCAATATTTTTTTCTTGTAAAAATCCATATAAAAGATATGAACATATGATCAACTTTAACTTTGCAAGGCAAATCACATTATTCAATATGATTCAGTTTTAGATGACCTGTGACCTACAGTGGCCCCAACAGAATACAGAAAAAAAAATCAAATCATGACAGGTAAGTGCTTAATTCAACAAGTAAGAATGCAATAAAAAAAATGGAAATAGAAGTCTACTTCATCTATCTGGCTATACCATCATCCTCACTAACACATTGTATGTGTTACATTGCTGTGTAACAGCAACCTCAGCAGGAACCCTGCAGCAGGGAGCCAAATGCAGATAAAAACAACTTAAACCTATCAGCTTAAGAGGGGAACTTGCCAAAAGAAAAGAGATAGACTGTTTGCACAACTTCCAATTACCTCAGCCTGTCTAATCTGTAATTATATATTCACTCAACAAAGAGGTGTAGCAGCCATAAACAGCGGCCATCTGTTTATGAAAAGCAGTCGCTTGAAGAGCACTGTTCCACCTGGCCGCTGTTTACAGTGCTGTCAACAACACTCTACGCGCATCGTCTCAATTTACCCTGACGTCACTGCTGGTGCCCTCCAACTCCCCTCAACAGTCACACACACTCGGCTCTCGTTAATTGCAATACACCACTGTATGCGCTGTAAGGGGCTATTTGGCATTGTGCTGACTGTGTATATCTGCAAAGCAATATCTTACTTTTTCTGTCTGTGTGCATTGGCAAGGAGGAGCTCCAAGAACCCCTTTACACTTTCTACAGAAGAAAAGAAGCCCAGCTTAGTAGTCACTCAAGGTATTATATGAATAAACAGTAATGCAATATAATAATTCTTTTTGCTTCTATTCCCAATAAGTCAGCAATTTATGCAGCAATCATTTTTTTTAATATAAAATTTCAATCCCATATAACTTTATTTTAAATATGCTGTTGACATCAAGGGTGGTACAGTGGTTAGCACTGTTACCTCACAGCAAGAAGGTTGTGGGTTCAAACCCTGGTTGCCTGGACTTTTTGTGTGGAGTTTGCATGTTCTCCCTGTGTCCGCGAGTGTTCTCTCTGTGTGCTCCAGCTTCCTCCCACCATCCAAAGACATGCAGGCTAGGTTAATTGGTGTCTCCAAAATTGTCCTTGGAGTGGATGTGAGTAGTTGTTTGTTTCTATGTGTGGCCCTGTGATGGATTGGCGACCTGTCCAGGGTGTACCCCACCTTTCGCCCGATGTCAGCTGGGATTGGCTCCAGCCCCCCGCAACCCTGTACGCAGGATAAGCGGTTGACGATGGATGGATGTTGACATCAATTTACAGCAGAATTAAAGATAAAAGCAGTGGTGGAATGTAACTAAGCACATTTACTAAAATACTGTACAAATTCAAGTTACTTGTATTTTACTTGAGTATTTCCATTTTATGCAACTTTATGCTTCTACTCCATTACATCTGAGAGGCAAATATTGTTCTTTTTTACATTTGTCTGGTTACTAGTTAGTTTTCAGATTAAAATTTAAACTTTATTTTTTTTAATGGATTAACAGGAAAGTGCATCATTGCAAAGCAGAAAACAGCGCTGTTTTTCTGAGCTCATGAAAAAGCATACTTTGTAGAGATACGTGTTTCTCAGAGGACAGTGACACCACAAACATGATAATCTTATAGAATATGATGCATAGCTGTACATTAAGCTACCCTACAGTATATAAAGTAGTCAAATTATTAGCACAACTATAACATATACAGCAGTAATGAGAAACATACACTTTAATGCAGCAGTAATATTCATCCCAAAACATTATATAATAATAAAACAATAACAGGGACCATTTTACTGCAGAATAAGTATTTTTCTATTGATACTTTAATACAATTTGCTGATAATAGGAATTGCATCTGAAGCCCAAAAATCTGGAGTCTGAACAACCACAAATAAAAACAAAAGGAAATCTTTTGTGTCTTTTGATACCAATCATTTGGAGATTTCAAGCCATGTCTACTTGTTCTGATATAACACACATGCAGCTGACCTTGCTGTGTGACCTTATGTAGTCACAACAACGTACATTAAGCTTGATGTGTACCACATTATTTGTGCAGTTAATTTCTAGATGACTTAAGGTGTGAGCCATCGCTGGTCAGTTTGTAGATATGGCATCTATCCTTCAGATACACAGCGATGACTTTGTCTGCCTGTCTGATTGTTGTGCAGGGGCCCCTGCTTTGATGGCTTTGGCTGGAGGTATAAGAAAAGGCCAAAGTGATGGAAATCTGGATTCAGTTTTTTCCATCTCTGTCTCTGGGTATTGATTTTGTCTGGAAACTTTCAAAGAGGAAGCATTTATATCTGAACCACGAAACAGTAGAGAGGTGCAGAGAGGCTATTGAGATGGTTGGAGTGCAACTAATGTAGATTTGGCTCAGTCAGAGGGCTTGTCATTGGAAGGAGTGGGTTGCCAGTTCAGGAAACACTTTTATGGACGAGGGAGGTGATGGGTAGATTTATTGATCTGGCACACTTACATAAACCAGAGGCAGACGCACTTGGTTTCACAGAGAGAGTGATGGAAGTTTGCTTTAAAGACATTAACATTTACGAATCATCTCAAAATATCTTCAAAACTGTTTTCCTACCTTACTGTGCTGAAATGTGTGGAGACGCAATTCACCTTTAGTCATCCCTTACTGTATAATTTGAATCTTTGTTCCAAGGTAGCAATGATCCTGCTTAAGAGTAGTGTAATGCACTGTACACCACACTTAACTTTGAACAGTACAGTATAATAATGTTCCAGCTATCTAGGTGGCAGATGGGTTGATTTTCTACATGCAACACACACATTGCCACAATACCAGTGTGAGAAGGTTCACATGATCACAGGAACAGTATCTGAGAATAGGTTTTTACTGCTAAATGACCCAACATGATCTGAAAACCCTCCCATCTGGTATTCCAAACTGGATAAAAACAAAGACTAAGAATTATTTGCACGCACTGCTACTTATGCCTGCACCATCGTTGTCAATCACCTTTCAAAATGATGCTGGCAGAAGCGACACTGCCACAACAACAGGATCATGCTTTCAGATTTCAGATTCTGTGAGAAAGGATGAAAGTCAGGCCCATTTATCATGTCTTTGAGTGGTTCAGTCTTTGCGGGGGACAGGAAACGTGTCCTGTGACATTTGGCCACATCATCTTGAATTATTAGCGCCTTCTGAGAGGACACAGGATTTATCACCGCTTCTGTCCCAACACCCTCTGATGCCACACCAAGCAAGACTTGTGAGTCTCCTCCAGGCATGCTGTGACAAGGCAGCCTGTGCACTGCAGAAAAACTAATAATTTATATTTTACCACGAGTTAGATTATGTTAAAAACTGAATTAAACATTAAGTATTACAGGCTCACCCAACCTGTAACCAACATTTAAATTCTGTTCAGTTCCATCACTTCAATCCATCTTAGAAAATGTTCAGATTTGAATAGTAAAAGAGGACTGGAATTATCAGGGCTGCCCTCTGGCTCTAGACAGTACTGCAGCAGTCAGCACAAGTTTCAACAGCTGGCAACATGGCAACCATGTCAAACAGTTCAACACAGTCTCGCAGTCAACCCAAATATGTTGACAAAGCTAGTGCAAGGTATCAAAATGGAGCAATTTCACATACACATTAGAGCCAACAGGCAACCACCCAACACATCAAAACTCCTGCAAAAAAGTTGCTACATCAACTGTGATAACACTTTGCTTGACAATTCTCTTTGTTTACTGCATTGTTGTAGATGGCATGTTGACTACACTAGCAGCAGTTTCCCCTTAAATTTACCAGCATTCACTACATTTTCAGATGACTACCACAGGATACTGCGTGATTATTGGACATGCAAAAAGGGCTTCCAAAAGTGGCGATGGTGGAAAGAAAAACTGAAGATTGTCTAAGACAAGGTAAGAAGTCTAGGAGGTACAGTGTGTTTGCAGACTACACCACCTGTATCGGTCTATGTGGCCCACATGTGTAATCATCCGACCATAGCCTTCTCTCCAGGGGAGCATTCCTGGCCAAGGTGCTAGACTGGCGGGAGCACACAGATGGTTTGGTATTACTTGTTCAGGAGCCTTAACCCCTGTGGGTGCAGATCGGTGTGGCGCAGCATGGGTCCTGAATTAAAGAAGCTTTGTCCCCGGTGTCACTGTGAAACCCCAGTTAAGAATAGAGAAGTTGCTCGAGGACACTCTGACAGAAACAAATGGCTGTTGATAGAAACTGGAATCAAACTTGACACCTGCATGTTAAGTTTTATTGCACTAGTGCAATCAGCTTGTACTGTCAAGCTCTTAAGTTGTCAGACCTATTACCATTCCAAATTCCTGTACTGTTTTTGCACCTTTGAAAATGCTGTTTTTTAAAGCAGTTTCCCGCCATACTCTTGTTGCTCACAGAGCTGTGTCAATACAGATCTTTTTGCCATGTAGCTTGTAGTGGTAGTAATCAAATTTTCGGCCCCAGCTAAATTAAATGGAATCACAGTCAGCCTTTCAAATGGGGACTTCACTCCTCTGGATGTAATCTCGTCAGATAAACCTGCAGAGGCCATTTTACAGTTACAGTCTGAGGAGAGATAATCCTACCTGGCATCACATCAAAGGAGGAGAAGGCTGCAGAGGTTATCTGTGCAATAATGATCGCTCCTCGGACTCCCGGCACCTGAGACACTGTAGCTTGGTCAACTGTACCCTGTTTCTGTGTAGTCAAACGCTAACCTCTGCTTTTTCTTTACAGTTACTCTCAATCGGTATAGCTGTGTCTCTCACATAGCATTAATTGTTATAGCCTCAAAAGACCCGGAAGAAAAAATGTTTTAAAATTTTGATTTTGTTTACATAATTCCAGTAATTGAGATGTAAGAAACATGTCACAAGATTTTTTTTCTCAAAAATATATTTAATTTGTTTTATCACACGTCCTTTGTAGGGGACAGCAGGTATAATTTGATGCAAAAAAATGCATTGTAAGCCAAATTTGTCTAACTTTTCTATCACAGTTATTGTATATACAACAATATAAAACTAATTAAGACCACATTTATCATGGAAAATTCATATTTAATTTAAAAAAAAAATTTAACAAAAAAAATATTACTACATTGCTTAATGGGTGAATATCTGAAAGATGGTCACACTGGATGGATGGATGCACTTCACAAAGGTCTTCCAGTTGCATCCTTCTCTCCTGCACTTTAATAGGATGATTAACCAAAAATATGGAAAATCAGTGGAAGCAAGTCCCACCATCCCCTACCAAGGACACGGACTGTGTATGTCTATGTATGGAAGTGTATTTAATGCTTAAAATTAACATACACCTCTAAAATCATATATATATATCTAATAATATAGTTATTGCTTTCATACACAAAAATAAAAGCATTATGATCAACACAAACATGATATTTGTATAAATTTGATCATTTGCCTCCCTTATGGCCATAGAAGCTGGCTGGTGTGATTCCCACCAAGACAGAACATTTTCATATGTTGACCACACACCTATCTGTTTGACTTCACTAGGGAGCCCAGGATGTACTCAAACAGGTTACATGCATTGTGTTTGAAATAGAGCCCTCAGTGCCATGTCCCCTACTGAGGACAAAAATGATTTGCCGGGTCTCAGGAGGAGTATTTTGTGTGAATGCTACACTTGAAGGCATAGTCACTTTGAATGTAGAGAAAATTGCAGTCTGACTTGAACCTTAATGGCTGTAGCCAACAAGCTTTTGTCCAAGATGGTCGAACTTAAGTGGAAACGCCAGACATTCTAAAAACTAAAACATAAAAAAATAAACCCAAAATATCCCCAATATGTTTTTATGCTTAGCTGAGGTGAAAAAGTTGATGTATGGATAAAAAACTAAATGCAACAAAGTGCAGTGGAAACAGACTTAGTGAATAAATCATGACATACATGAAGCATGTAACTTACTTCTCACAGAAGCTTCTGCTGAAGACACCAAAAATGAACTCAGATTAATACAGTAAACATACACAAATGCAATATTTGCATCACATTTTCTACATGGTTTTCCCCCATTTGAGGTTTAACCAGTGCTCCTTTAATGAGGTAATCTCGTGGCGTGGAAAAACACATTAAGTAGCATTGTCTTTCATTTGAACTACATTTGGATGGACACCTGACTATTAACAAGGGCAACAGGATTTTTTATTATGACTCCAGTGAAAGCCCTCTTGGCTTATTGTAAGTCAGCCAATTGCATTTACTGCCATCTAGGGATGAAACGGTATGAAAATTTCACATCAGGATTACAGTGACCAAAATTATCACGATTATCAGTATTATCACGGTATTGTAAAAATGTGCCAAAAAATATTAAAATGGACTGATACACACACTGAAACCATTTCAACAAGTTTTACATTGAAAACTACAAATACAATTGCCATTTTGGTTACATAAAAAATAAAATAACATAAAATAACTTTTGTAAACAAATGAAAATCATCTAAGTGTGCATCATATTTGGATGTATAAAACCTCTTAAACTCTGCAGGGCTGCCCGCTTTAGCTGTTTCTAAGCTGCTTCTAAGCTGCTCAGATCATGTGCAGTGGACAAATAGACTCTGCCGACACACGACGCACACAGAAACAGAACAACGTGTAGCGTTTTTACAAGAGCAGCTAACACTGAGAGCTTCAGTTTACACACTGTTAGCAAGTCAGAGAGACAAACCAACGTTAAAAGTTAACTCACCCTGCGTTCACTGTAAGGTTATTTTCTTCAATCAATTTTCCCTCAGCACTCTCATAAAAACTAAAATACAACCGGACTTCAGAGTGACTGAAAAATCTGCAGCGTTGTCTTCCGCCGTGTTGTCATTGACCCAAACAAACCGATGTTGAATTCTGCACATGCGCGCCTGCTTCTGGGAGACGCTGGACAGTGTTTGCCGTGAGATTATAACAGCGCGGTTAACTGTACCAGGTTATCATGGTAATTAAAATGTGTACGGTAATAAAAACCTTCGGGAATTTTACCATGGCTTATAGATAAACCGGTAATTGTTTCATCCCTAATGCCATCTAAATGAATGCCTCTACATTTTTGTGTATGAATTTTCATTTTGATGTTATGTTCTGTTTTTCTAGGTGGGAAAAAATCTCTAGTTCCATGCGCAGGTTTGAACAGAGTATGGCCTAATACTCTACTGTAGCTATCTGCCCAGCTCTCCTTGGTTGTCCTTCGAAATCCTCTCCTCCGTGGTATAGTTTGTCCACGGTGCTTTGTGAAGCTGGAAGAAGTAATGAAAACAAATGGTTGTCATTATGAGCACTTCACATCATATTGCACAGGCTCCATAACAAAGCCTGACAAGGAGTTTCCATCATGGCCGACATGGTATAGAGGGGAGACAGTCCATCTCTGCTTCTACTTTTTCATGTTCCCAGACTGTGATGCTGTGACTTACGGTTCAAATGCTCCCAAAGGAAAAATGTGTCAGATATGGTACTATATAGCTCAGTGGGTCCAGCGTTATAGTAACACTGCCAGGGTTATGAAGTTATTTCCCACTGGGCTGACCAATGATAAAAATTAATGTGGTCTGGTTACTAGAGGTTCTTAGATAAAAGTCAAATCAAATGTCAGTGGATATGTGATTGTTTTCATTTTCAGTCACACAGTATTTAATGAACCAGTCACTAATAAAACGGACTTGTCATTGTGGGATTGAGAGTGCATTTCTTTTTTACATGTACATTTACATTTACATTTACATTTACTCATTTGGCAGACGCTTTTATCCAAAGCGACTTACATTTGAGGAACAACATACAAGCATCAACAGAGCATCAACTACAGATCTACAACTGACAATACATACTAGTAAGAGCAGAAATAAATACAAGTAAGAGCTCACAGTACATATCACATCATTTGGGTAGATACCTAGGGAAGGAAGTAAGAGTTAGCAAAAAGTGCAATCAAAACAAAAAGTGCAATCAATACAAGATCATTGTAGGGGATAGAAGAAGAAGAGCAAAGGAAGTGCATGTTAGTGGTTAGGAGTTAGAGGTGTTATAAGAGGAAGTGTTCTCAGAAGAGATGAGTTTTCAAGAGCTTCTTGAAGTTAGAGAGGGACGCCCCTGCTCTGATGGCGTTTGGTAGCTCGTTCCACCATCGTGGTGTCACAGATGAGAATAGCCGGGACTGGGATTGCTTTGTGTGAAGGGATGGCAGAGCCAGGCGGCAAAGCAGTTATTACATAAAAACATATAAAACAACACAAAAAACAAAAGTCACTCCAAAACATACTTCAAATAAAATCACAGGGTCAGCATGTTTAATGGGCAGGTACACCTGTGTATCATCTGCATAAAAGTGGAAAGTGATACCATGTTTCTGAATAATGTGCCTTAAAGGAAGCATATATAATGAAAATAAAATTGGTCCCAAGACTTACCCCTGTGGCACACTTCATATTTGAGAGAGTATGAGGACGTACTGTATAATTATTCAAAGACACACATGGTCTCAGTCGCTAGTTTCAAGTCTTCTTCAACACAGCATGATGGTCATTTAGTAAATTAAGGTCCCATTTAGAGGAACATAGATCAGAAAGCAGGGCGGGGCTACCTTGTAATTGACAAGTTGCTACCACTGCGACCTGTCAATCAGGATAGAGGTGAATCCTGTCCGCTGCTCTGTGTACATTTAACCAGCACCGTTGACAAAGCTAATCAGGAGTTGGCAGTTCATTTTCCCACTAAGTACATTATGACCATTCTCATCTCAGAGCGTCAAATCCCAACGCTTTCAGAAAAAGGGACAAAGCATAGTTATTTGTCGCAAACGTACCCTTCAGTGTTTGTGTGAGACGCACCTGGGGGCGTTTGTGTAAAAGGCTTTGATAGCTCACCGAAGCCTCCTACCCTTACCATAACCATCGCAAATGTTTGTGCCAAAAAGAAGTCTGTGACTTTATGCATGTTATCCGGCTAACCCTACTGCTAGCATGATGTTCGAGCCGATGTGCAAGCAGGTAGCCTCCTTTGTGTTGCTGCAACGTAGCAAAATGCGGCATCATACGGACGCTAAAATGTACCTTCAGCGTCAATTAATTACGCTTTGTCCCGCTGTCTGAAAGTGTCGGTAATGACGCACTGACATGAGCATGCATAAATTTTTTTTCGCTGGCCAAAATTAGCATCCCAGTTAATATCACAGTTAATGTGAATTATGGATGCACCATACTAACCAAGCTAGCTAGCTTCTACCTGTTGTTCAAATATGGTCACGTCACTGCAACGTCACTACAAACGTCACTACAAAACAGTAGTGACGTTGGGTGGCCAAGCCCACTTTTTTATACAGGCTTTGGTTAGCTATGGACAGCTGCTTGTCCTCCTCAGTGAGTGAGAGACGAAGAGAGAAATTGAGAGTCCTAAGAGAAAGAAACACTCAAGCAAACTTCAGACATCCTGCAAAGCAGAATTTATAAGAAAAGACAACGCATTCTTATGTCAGTGCGTTATTACCGACGCTTTCAGACAGCGTGACAAAGCATAATTATTTGACGCTAAAGGTACCCTTCAGTGTCCGTATGAAACACCACAGTTTGCTACGTTGCAGCAACACAGCATCACGGCCGATGTGCTAGCAGATAGGGTTAGCCAGTCGACATGCATAAAGTCAGTGAATTAGGTTTAGGCACTAACATTTCGGTTGTCGTAAGGGTAGGGGGCAATGTACGCCCCAGACCGTCTCATACAGACAATTAAACATGATTTGTCACTTTTTCTGAAAGCATTTGTATTGGACGCCCCGAGATGAGAACAGACATTTTAATCCTTCTAGCCAGCAGAGCGCTCCTGTGCTGTCAGCCAATCCCAAACATTTGTTATTGATGACAAAAGCCCTGTGCGTGCTGCGATTCCAGCTTCTCTCACATACATGCCATAAAAAACGAATGCTCGTACCTCTTTGACAAACGAGCGTTTGCGTGAAGCCTTCTCTGCCAAAGAAGTGCCATCTCTCACGTGGCTTCAGTGCTTGTTCCATTAATGCTTCA
>NC_060154.1:11829113-11840793 GCF_021292245.1 Micropterus dolomieu
TAGAAGTTGGTTTGTTATGTATATGATGACTATATTTCACATACAAGTCCCTGTTGAAGTCAGTCAGAGCATTTCCATAGAGAGCCACTTTGCATCAGCAGCACCATGCTCCAGTGCTCTGGGAGAGTTTATAGTCCTGAGAGTTGAACACTGGATGACTGACAGCTGTCCTTCATGACAACAGAAGCCACAGAAATCCTCCTCATCAAAAACATGACTTTGATCTGCGTCCTCATCTGGACTCTCCTCTGCTGCTGCTTCACAGGTAAAGTCCAGAGAATCAAACTCCTCTCCTCTATGAACATCCGTCCCTCTGAAATGAAGCCCACAAAACCATGACGCTGCTTTATGTTTTTGTCTCTGTATCCTCAGAGTCCAGAGGCCAGGTCACAGTGACTCAGCCTGGAGCAGTGGGCTCTGCTCTGGGAGGCTCCGTCTCCATCAGATGTAGGACCAGTCAGGATGTATTTGTTTGGAACAACAATCACCGTTTAGCCTGGTACCAACAGAGAGATGGAGAAACTCCTAAACTCCTCATTTACGAGGCTAGCACTCGAGCATCAGGGATTCCAGGTCGTTTTACAGGCAGTGGATCAAACTCTGACTTCACTCTGACCATCAGTGGAGTCCAGACTGAAGATGCAGCGGTTTACTACTGTCAGAGTGAACACTATATCAACAGTCAGCATGTGTTCACACAGTGAAAAAGCATTATACAAAAACCTCCCTCAGTCAGACTGAACAGAAACTGAACTGACTGTTGCAGCTGGATGCTACTGCAGAGACTGATACACTTCACTGAGGACTAACACACAGAGCCACCTCAGTGTACCCATCTGTTACCCAAAGCTGTCAACTTGGGGGTAACTGCTGTTGTCCTCTTGGGCTATTTTTGTTACTTTGGAGTATTTTAAAAAAAAGAAAGTATTACATTTTAAATTACATTACATTGCATACATTTTCAATAGATTAATGTTTCCTAAGTCAATGAGTAATCATGTTAAATAATTGTGATCTCAATATTGACCAAAATAATTAGCAGCCCTACATGAACATTTAATTTAATTCATGAAATTATAGAACATTTGTTGTGTGAAACTGCACCTCTGCCTTCTTTCTGTACAGGCTAATGCTTTATTCAACACATTTATTTTTTATTTTTAAATTGAAAAAACTTCTGAAAAGAGTGCATTATGACTTATTTAGGACTCGAAACTCAAAGTTTAAGACTTGGGACTTTACTTGTGACTTGTTGGTCTTGACTTGAGACTTGACCGGGATTTGCCCATCATGATCGGTCTGGACTTGGGACTCGACTTGGGACTTGAGTGCTAAGAATTGAGACTCGTAAAACAATGACTTGGTCCTGCCTCTGCTGTGTTCACCATGTTTGGTGTGTTATCACATTTGCTAATTAGCATTGAGCACAAAGTAAAGGTGAGGCTAATGTGAATGTTAACAGCTCTGCAGAGATTTAATCATAAATCAAAGTACTGGACAAACAGAAATTTACATTTACATTTACATTTACTCATTTGGCAGACGCTTTTATCCAAAGCGACTTACATTTGAGGAACAACATACAAGCATCAACAGAGCATCAACTACAGATCTACAACTGACAATACATACTAGTAAGAGCAGCAATAAATACTAGTAAGAGCTCACAGTACATATCACATCAATGGGGTAGATACCTAGGGAAGGAAGTAAGCAAAAAGTGCAATCAAAACAAAAAGTGCAATCAATACAAGATCATTGGAGGGGATAGAAGAAGAAGGGCACAGGAAGTGTATGTTAGAGATTAGGAGTTAGAAGTGTTATAAGAGGAAGTGTTCAGTTTTCAAGAGCATCTTGAAGTTAGAGAGGGACGCCCCTGCTCTGATGGCGTGTGGTAGCTTGTTCCACCATCGTGGTGTCACAGATGAGAATAGCCGGGACTGGGATTGCTTTGTGTGAAGGGATGGCAGAGCCAGGCGGCGTTCGTTGGAGGAGTGTAGCGGCCGAGAAGGAACGTAAGTTTGTATTATGGAGTTTAGGTAGATGGGTGCAGACCCAGTAGTCACTCTGCATGCAAGCATTAGTGACTTGAATTTGATTCTGGAGGCCACAGGGAGCCAGTGGAGGTCACTGAGTAATGGAGTGACATGAGTCCTTTTGGGCTGATCAAAAACCAGACGCACTGCTGCGTTCTGAACCATTTGTAAGGGTTTCACCGCACAAGCTGGGAGACCTGCTAGGAGGGCATTGCAATAGTCGATGCGAGAGATAACCATGGCCTGTACCAGAAGCTGGGTGGCGTACTGAGTGAGGTAGGGCCTCATTTTCCTTATCAGACAGTGGGATCGCCTGGCGGGAAGGATAGGTAGAGTTGCGTGTCGTCTGCGTAGCAGTGGTAAGAGAAGCTGTGCGAGCGAATGATCGGCCCCAGTGAGGTGGTGTAAATTGAGAAGAGAAGGGGCCCAAGCACTGAGCCTTGGGGTACCCCTGTGGAGAGGCAGTGGGAGGAGGATAATTGTCCTTGCCACAAAACGTAGGAACGCCCCGAGAGGTAGGATTCGAACCACAGGAGTGCTTTACTCGAGATGCCCATTGCTGAGAGAGCGGATAGCAGGATCCTGTGGTTGACTGTGTCAAAGGCAGCTGATAGGTCAAGCAGGATAAGAACTGAGGATTGGGCTGCAGCTTTAGCTGACCTTAGGGCTTCTGTTACAGACAGAAGAGCCATTTCAGTAGAGTGGGCACTCTTAAAACCAGACTGATATGGATCTACAAGGTCATTCCCTGAGAGGAATTCTGAGACCTGTTTGAATACTGCCCGTTCAGTAGTTTTGGATAAAAAAGGTAGAAGAGACACTGGTCGATAGTTCTCAACTTGAGTTGGGTCAAATGAGGGCTTTTTGAAAGTGGTCGGGAAGGTTCCTGAAGCCAGAGAAGTATTTATCACATGAGTGATTGTCGGGACCACAGTAGGAGATATGGCTTGGAGGAGATTCGTAGGAATCGGGTCCAGTGGGCATGTAGTTGGACGGCTACGGGTCAAGAGTTCTGATACTTCGCTCTCTGTGAGAGGAGTAAACGAGGAGAGTGAACCACCACTGACCTGGAAGGGCAGGGGAAAAGATGTAGTAGGACTGCTACAATGGTTGAGTTTGAGTGTTTCAAAGAATTGGCTAGTTATAGCCTCCACTTTGCCTGTGAAGAAGGCAGCAAAGGTATCAGCAGACAAGTTTGTGGGTGGTGGAGGTGGAGGAGGCTTTAGTAGCGCTTTAAAAGTGGAAAATAATTTCCTTGAGTCAGTGGCACTGCTTATTCTGTCATTATAGAACGCAGTTTTGGCAGCACTGATGCTTGTTGAGAAGGAGGATAGGAGCAATTGATAGCCCTTAAGGTCGGCAGGGTCTTTGCTTTTTCGTCATTTTCTTTCAGCCACTCTGAGATCAGTACGGAGCTCACGGATGGTATCAGTTAGCCACGGGTGGGGCTGGTTTGGGCGAGCAGGCTTGGTGGATAGAGGACACAGGCTATCCAGGCACGAGCTTAGTGTAGAGCACAGAGATTGTGTGGCATTGTTGACCTCAAGTGAGGAAAATGTGTTGAGGGTGGGTAGAGCGGAAGCTACCACTGAGGCAAAGTGAGCGGGAGACAGGTTGCGGAGGTTGCGGCAGTGTGAAACCAATGGTGTTGGAAAAATGGGCTTTTCCTGTAGGCATACTGTGAACTGAATGAAATAGTGGTCAGACACATGTAGAGGTGTGCCTGTTAGGCACTCTGTGGCACAGTTTCGGACAACAACGAGGTCAAGCACCTTGCCAGCTTTGTGGGTCGGGGGGCTGAGAACCCGTGTTAGATCAAAGGACTGAATCAGAGACAGGAAGTCTGCTGAGTTTGAATTGTCTAAGTGAATGTTCATGTCACCGAGGACAAGTAGGGGACAGTCATGCTCTGGGATGTACTCTGTTGATTCACAAATACAGTACAAGTATGCATTGTATCTCAACTGGGCACACCCTGCACACAAGTGCACACCACTAGTTATCTTTTTCTCTGAATGTTAGCATCTTAAAGATGCACAGTTGTTCTGGGGCTTGGCTGTCACTTCCTACACAGCACAAGTCATACTTGTTCACCCTTTGATGTAGGAGTGCTGACTCATGTTCCACCTCCTCCTCCGCTGGTGTATATCTGTAACATCAAGTTTTCACGTGTACTTTGACTGTATGGTTTACATCCTTACCCTCGCCTCATGCCCCATGTTGGACAAGAAGCTTCCTCTTGTCGCTCTGTGGTTCATTAGGAGCAATCATTTTTTTCTAACACAAACAGCGAACAGATAAAGAGGAAGATCTAACTTAATTGGAATGGTTTAACTGGCAGTGACAGCAGAGAGTGCTTTGCATGGATGAGAAAGACCAGATATCTTTCTGTCAACTTTGCTTAAGGACAACAACATTTAAATCCTATCCTACTTCCGAAATGCTTTGTGAGCAACACAGTTATGGCATGCAGCATGCTGAAGGAAGAGAGGAGGATTATAACAAACAGCAAGGTAAACTACTCACTAATTAGGATGGATTGCCCACTGCCCTCCCTTTCCCACACACTCTTACTCTCTTTTTTCTCTCATGTCCTGTCTTGGAATGATACAGGGGAGAATCTAATGGCTGTGCTTGCTTTTCATGTGGTTTCAGGAAGGGATATGGAGGTATCTTTTCTTCCCTCTGGCTGAGGGGCTGAGAGACTGACAGCACTGGGTAATTCTTGGTACCCACATCCTGTAGCTTTATTTCAACGAATTGTGTGCACATGGTGAACTGGGGCTAAATTTAAACACAGTCCCTGACAGCTCCTCACAGCAGTCACATTATCCATGATGTGCTCAGGCACCAGGGGAGAAACTGGCAAAGTGTTGTGCCTTCAGTTTTCCTCGAACCCCCAACCCACTAACCCTGTACTAGCACATTTTGTTGTTTACATTGACACAATCCTGGCTTTCCCACCTCTGCCCAAAAAATAGAAAACTAAAGCTGTTAGTGGTCTCCACTATTAACCTTGTTTTTTCTCACCTTTTCCTTTATCGCCCTCTCTCTCTCTCTCTCTCTCTCACACACACACACACACACACACACACACACACACACAAACACACACATACACTTTCTTACTAGAAGGCTACTGGGGGAAATAGAAATGTTCCTCTTTATTGAGCTGTGGCTTTGTCAAATGTCTGAGGATGGGAATGTATGATAAGAGGAAGAAAGAGGCTCCACTGTGGAGGCTCTGGGGAGCACAAGCCACTCTCACTTTCACAGGAAATGGCACTTTCAGATCTCCTCCGAGCTGCAATGCCGAGCTGTTTGCCTGGAGAAAGTGACCCTGTTGTAACTGTTTGTACTCAATGCTACATCAAGATGAACTATGTCACCATCAACTGATTTGAAGAGCCACAAATGAGCCAATAAATTATGTACCACACAGTCAGGCCACAGTGGCAAGCAAATCATAACTGACCGCATAGATGTTTTACAGAAAAACGTAGCAACTACAGCAACTTGATCACCGTTACTATAGCAGCAGAAACTCATAAGACAAATTCCCTTCGCAAAGCGGAACAGCATCAGTGTCCAATCCTTAGAAGCGAATGTTTGCTGCTTTAAAAGGAAGAGTGAACACATATGTTGCCCCCAAGATCAATAATAAAACAATTAGTAATGAACATCATAAAACCAAAGCAGGAACAATCCAAACATTATAACCTTATCCTTTTTAGTCCTCATTGAAAATACTCAGGAGAGTGAAGCTAATGGGGTGAGCATGTTATGTACAATATTCAAAGATTATTTCTGCAGACAAAATGTTGCTTTTGATCATGGACACAATGACTCAGGAAGGCAGAGGCTCCATTAGAGAGGAGAGGGGATGACTCAAGGCGACTTGAGGCTGCTTTATTACAGGGACATTGAGAGGAATTAATTTCAGTGTCAGTGTTCACTCAAGTTACCTGAAGCTTTTTAGGGAAGCAATCAAACTTTTGAACATCATTCTCTTTTGATAAAAAGATATTCAAGTGGCAAAACAATTCAGGTAGACAGGTTGGTTGCCACATATTACAAGACACTTTTAAAAGACTATACTTATAAAGGCTTATAATGTTGGTGCGGTCTGATCAACATGTCTTAAATGTCAGAAAGTTTCCTGGGTTTTTATTCAACCTAGGTCAAGATGGGCACTTTGCCACCACCCAACTGGAGAAATATATTAATGTTGTTTACATTGTATCTGGGAGCCAATACCCTCCTGCTGCAATGAAGTAAAAATAAAGCAAAGAAAGCAATTTCAGGTTGGTGAAGCTCCACCTGCAGAGGTCCATTATTTTACTGTCACAGCTGTATGGTAGAAAGCAGGCATTTTGTGTTAGAGAGGGGTATTTACCTTGTGAGGAAGGCTTGCTTTGCCTTGTGCAACCTGTACCCTAAGACCTGAACTCTCTTGCTTCTACATTGCAAGACAAGTCAAATTTTGTGATAAAGTGCTTGTTTCACAAGCAGTAAAATGCTCTCCAGCAAAGCACATAAATAGCAATACAAAACAGAGATAAAAAAGAACAAAGGCATTACAAAGTACAGCGTGTGTGGATCTGAGACCAAAGTGCAACAGCAGGGCATTTTGCATGAAACACACAATCAATAACAAGACTGCAGCAAAGGAGACCAAGGGAGAATAATTTTTTTGTAAGATGATTGAGTTATAACTACACTATGCAAGTTCTTTTTATGTTATGTTGAAGCTGTCCAATCAGCCTAAATGGAATGTTTCTCCTAAACAATAAGCAGGAACTAGAACAAGACTTTTAGTATACTTACTATATGCTACATGATAGGGTTTAGGTCATCAGCATTCAAACTTTCCAGTTTCCATGTATATTATAGACTATAATGTCTCTCCACATATTCCATATATACTGTACATGTTAGAAATACATGTTGCCTCCTGATGTTGCCTGATGCCATAACACAATTTTAAGGTACATCCCACCCATTCTGTTGTTTGGCAAAAAGGATAATTTCAGATGTAACAACACACTGTTTCATTTAGAAAGTGCAATCTCAATTCCCCACAGAGCTCTAAACATTACCACCAAACTATTCAAAGTGCTTTGCCCACTCACTGTAAAAGCGCAAATTTATATCTTAACATCTGTCTGGCTCCTACTGATACAGCTATGTAGGGTTTAAAAGACACTTTGCAGAGATTCTCTTTTCGTTGTGATTACATCTTTCTAAAATCCCCACTTGCTGACAACACAAGTGTATTTTAACATTTGACAAGAATGTTTTGGATCTTAGTTGGATTTGGGAGCCTCTGACTGATCGCTCCCTTAATCAAAGCTCTTTCTCCCTCAGATCCCTGTCAAGCTTTTCCTTCTCTCCTTTCTCCCTCTTCCCTTTCATCCTTGTCTCGCTATCTTCCTGCATCCCTCCAGCCTTTCACCACCTTGCTTCCTTTCTTCACATATTCTGTCTTCCATCCATCTCTTACAGTCTGTCTTCACACCCTCATGTCGTCTTTTTCCTCCCACGCTGCCTGTGGTGTATATTTCAGGGGGAAATCACCAAGCCCCCTGGAGATCCTATTCTTTGTGTATAGAATATTAAATCTAGGAACACAGAAGACTGATTCCACTCTAAACATTGCCACTTGTAAACAGCTGACTGAAAGCAATGCAGTGTACCAACAGGCTGCAATAACACAAAACTGAGAGTTAAACAGAGTAGAGCAGAGATCAGTCATCATAAGGAATTGTGTGAATGTTAGTGGCCTCAGAATTAACAAGGTGTGATGAGTTGCTTCTTGTAAACCGGTTTGCTATCTATTGTGACTGTTTACCAGTACCCAGATAAAGTTTATTTATAAAATCCTTTAAAATATGGTTTATCACAAAGTGATTTACGGAGAGTAAAGGACATAAAATAAAAACAAAACAAGAAAGACTGAGCACATCACAAAGCTTGATATACAGGGAAGAGCTTATTTCTGTGGCTCTGTGTGTGTGTGCGTGTGTACCTGTACACATGTGTCTGACACCAGACCAGAAAATAGAGACTGTAGGGTGTACAAAGTAAATGACACATGAATTTATATCTCACATGCCATTTTCTTTCCTTACTTTCTGTAATGTTGTGCTATTGCATTAAGCTATGCTATCAGTATATTCTAATCTTGCACTGTATAAAACAAATAAATATACCAACCAGCCAATTCCCACTTGATCACTATAAGCTAATTATTTAAACAGCATTTGTAAAGGAATGACTCTGTCCCAAGCTTTTGATTTTGATCACTGTAACTGTGATCGCTGTAAATGGTTTCCAGTGTAATAAGATGGAAGACATCATGCTTGTGTGCACCATGGACTGTGTTGGTCTAGAGTAAATCTTCTAGTACCTTGACATACCAAGCTGACTGATGGCTGTCAGGAGCTGATTCTGATTTCTAAGCTGTAAGACTTTCTTTGGAGTAAAAAAAGTAACTTGTGAATGAACATATATTATAAATCTGATCTGTTATTACATATATGGCAGTTTGTTTCAAACCTATTTCATTTTGTGTTACTATAGTGAAATTGCTGACTTCATAAATAGATAAATATCATCTAGTAGTAGAAGTAGAAGTAATCTCTGCACCAAATAGAGAAGTAATACTGCAGTAGTGATCCATAATTTAGGACAGTGATAGCTCCCAGCCTGCCACTGTGTCTGTCAGTGGAACCTTCTGGGGCATAGACATGGATCATATGTGCTTGTGGTTAGCAATAGAAATCCCTCCATGGTGTTTGACAGAAAAGACAAAAAATGGAAACGTTAACACTATACGACATATCACCCTTTTATGTGGGGAAAGACCAGTTCCTAATATTCATTCATTGTCACTACTTTACGTAAGCATTGCGGTACGTCGCTCATAAACACTGGTAACCACTTTCTAAACATTCTCTGGCAGGCATTCTGTTGGCACTTTGTCAGATCAGGGGGGCTGCTGTCAGCTCACTTAGTCAGGAGTGGGTCCTCAGCAGATGTGACGTGGGCCTGGGTCGGAAGCAGCAGCTCCCTCTCCATGTAAAAATATTCGAATGGCAGGTCCTGATCGGGTGCCAGAATCTCCTGCCAGTCGATCGCCAAGCTTCTCTCACTCACAGGATTGAAATGTGCCTGTCATTTTTTGGGTGGGAGGGGGCGTTTGGGCTTGAACATGCTGTTCTTTTCTTCACTCAGTATTTGGATCCAAAGCCACTCAGACACCAAAGTGAGTTTGTGCTGAACAATAAGGCAGAAGAAACTGACTTTTACATTTCCCCACTAAGCTTGTTTGGAGTGGTTTAGTCATATTTGTAAATGGAATAGAATTATAACCATTGAAACTAAAGCTGATGATATACGGAGCAACTTTTAGAGCAATGGTGCTTGGCAATGTTGCCGTCAACAGTAATGAGAAAAGATTACTACCGTAATCCCCTTCCCCCACCACTCTGCCACCCGCCCCGACCCCACCGCTTTCCATTTAAAACATAGTCGGGCTTGCCACTAGCAAGATTGCCCAGCAACATTGCTCAAAAAGTTGCCCCGTGTATCATCAGCTTAAAGGCCTGTAGAATGTTTTATTTTAAGTTTTGAGTATCAGTGGACTACAAGTTCAAGCTGCTTTTGGCACTTCCCTGTTGACTTCATTTTTCAGCCCCAGAAATTGCCGCTTGAGCTAAACCAGCTAGTCCATCTTTACACAGCAATCAAGTACATGTGTAGCTGTTTAGCCAGTAATCAGTTCAACAATGTATATTCACTGGAATCATGTAGCCAAAAAATACACTTTACACCTTTAATTCAATTCTTCCCAAGTATTCACTACAAATATGAGTATGGACAGACATGGATGTAAATTACAACGTGACTGGTTGGCGGAGGCATAGAGTCACGGTGATTCTAGTTTTTTCTGTCTCCGACTCTGTTAGTTGCTCACATTTATGCCAGTACAACTATAATCTACTACTGATGTTAGCTTGAATGGCACCATTAATGATTAAGGGCCTGGTTCAGGGGCACCTTCACAGTTATTTCTACAGGTGGTGCTAATTAGCAGAGTTTCAGGAGTGGGACCACACATCAAGCACGTCATCGCCAGCATTTCCATAAATACCCAAACGTCCTAAGTCCTCCCCTTCGCCCTCGTATCCTGCATCCCTCCCTCCCACCCCTGATCTCCTTCCTCCTCTCCATAGGTTTATAGGGGGTCCGTCGAGCCCGGGTGCTACGGCGGATTTCCCTATCATAGCTTCCCCACAACGCTTTCTAATGTCTATTCAGCTACTGCAAGCTTCATACATCTTCTGTTCGTTAATCAATAAATCATTTAATCATACCTGTTGATTGTGGTCCTTGCTAGTGAATATGAAACGTGTTAGGTTTCTAACACGAGCATGCATTTAACAACACAATTTATGTGCAATCACTCCCTTGTCACTGTCAAAGATGAGCCTGGAGGAACACATATAGCACATAGTGTATGCACATATATCTGCATGTCTAAATCAATATTCTGTTATACTTTTTGCTTTGCTTTGACAGCATGAGCGTCTGGAGCGTCCTTGCCCTGCGGCTCTCACTCCCACTGAGGTGGTGTGTAGCTTGACTGCTCTCTACCCAAAGTACTGCTGCACTCCAGCAGGAGGGAATGGTAGAGAGGCTGGGGAGAGAGGGTTGACTTACAGCATATTTTTCTTAGAACTGTCCCCCTCTTGTTTTCTTTTTCTTCTCTCTCTCTCTCTGTATCACTTTTCTCTTACCACTCTCTCCCACTTTGCTTTTGAGAGTGCAACTCAGATGTGCTTCCACCATTACAGATGTAAGACAATAAGTCAAACAATAAATTTGACTCCTGTTATCAGTACATAAAATATAAACACATACATCTAAACAAAGAAAACATAGACAAACATAGATTAGCAGACTAACAATGAAGTAAATATATGTATCATACATTTATAAATTACAACTAGACAACAAAATGCATACACAGATTTAATTGTTGCTATGGGGTGTGTGGTCTTGTCGTTAGTTTGCAGCACAAGTAGTGCAAGAGTGGGTTATGTGTCTGTTGAAGGTTACATTTAAATCTGCAGTGCATACAACCTTATAATTACATATAATACAATAGGCATTAGAAGAATAATATGTGTATTTTATACTGTACTATATGTCATGTACAGTGGGGGAAAAAAGTATTTGACCCCTTGCTGATTTTGCAGGTTTGCCCATTTACAAAGAATGCAACAATCTACAATTTTAATCATATGTACATTCTAACAGTGAAAGACAGAATCCCAAAGAAAATTCCAGAAAATCACATCATATGAATTTATAAAAATTGATGACCATCTGATGAGGAAAAACAAGTATATGACCCCCTACCAAACAGCAAGTATTCTGGCTCCTACAAGCCAGTTAGTCTTTCTTTAAGACACAGCCCCAATCCCAACCAATTATCTACATCAAATACACCTGCCTCACCTCGTTACCTGTATAAAAGACACCTGTCAACACCCAAACAACCAGCATCCAACATCACCACCATGGGCAAGACCAAAGAGCTTTCTACGGACATCAGGGACAAGATTGTTGATCTGCAC
>NC_060154.1:11840893-11859863 GCF_021292245.1 Micropterus dolomieu
ATCAAGGTTCTGGAGTGGCCTAGCCAGTCTCCAGACCTGAATCCAATTGAAAATCTTTGGAGGGAGCTTAAAATTCGAGTTGCCAGGCGACAACCTCGGAACCTGAATGATTTGGAGGCTGTCTGCAGGGAGGAGTGGGCCAACATCCCTGCCGAATTGTGCACAAACCTTGTCACCAACTATAAAAACCGTTTGACATCTGTGCTGGCCAATAATGGCTTTTCTACAAAATATTAACATGCTGTTTGTCCAGGGGGTCAAATACTTGTTTTTCCTCATCAGATGGTTATCAATTTTAATAAATTCATATGATGTGATTTTCTGGAATTTTCTTTGGGATTCTGTCTTTCACTGTTAGAATGTACATATGATTAAAATTATAGATCGTTGCATTCTTTGTAAGTGGGCAAACCTGCAAAATCAGCAAGGGGTCAAATACTTATTTCCCCCACTGTATATGTAAAGTACAGTGATTTTGTATTGCAGTTATTAATGGGAATAGTGTTCTGATATCAATTAGCTGATTTAACTATTCAGTCAGTGGTAGTGTCGTGTTCTGTAGCATCTACCAGAAAGGAGATGTTAAGACATGTTGTGTCCAGGGTGTGATGGGTCTACAGTGATTACACCTGCCTGTTTCCTGAATCAGGGGTCCTGGAGGATGGACAGCTTAGTGCCTGTGACCTTTATTGGAGTCTTTCTTGTTCATCGCAGCCTGCTCTTGTTCTGTTGTTGAGACATTTTAGTGAATTTGTATGTTGTCTTGTAAAAGGTTCCTCAGCCCATCCCCATTTTCCCTTTTCAATATCAGCTTCCTTTCTCAGTGAGAATAATTTATCGAGAGGGTGCCTCTTCACCACCTCAAAAGAAAGAGAAATTACAGTTAAGTCCCCTCCATCCTTAAACCCCCAGCATAAAGCAACAGAAATTATTCTGAACACAGTTGTTGACAAATGGTAATTAAAAGATTTGTTAATGTCGAGTGATTAAAAACACTGCAGGCATTTCACAGGGAAATTCAGCATGCAAATTGCTTTCTCTGCAACTGCTGGTGCTGCTTGGTTTGTTGAATGAAAAGTCTTTTTTCCACTGTTATCATAATATTAAAGAGCTGTCACTTCTCCTGTAATGGAATGCACCATGTGAAGAATTAGCATTTTTCAGCAGCAATCTTGTTTGTGCCAGGATGAGCAATTATTGGCTAGATACTTTTTTTCTCTCAAAATGGCAAGATAATTCTCATTCCTCTGAGGAAGATGTGGCCAGTCTTTGCCTGAGAGTGGTTTCTTCTTGTGCGTGTATACGCATGCGTGTGTGTGCACGTTATTTCTGTCTGTTTGTTAGATTTGCGTGGGATAAAAGTATGCACTGTGATTCTTGTGACAGGCTTGAATCTCTGATTCTGCCCATACTTCCATCACAGGCTGCAGCACACTCTTCACCAAAGACAGGTATGAAGGATAACCACGAACGTGGAGTTGTACGCCCAAGACAAACAGAAAATAATTCATCATCCTGAAGTTAAGAATGTGTTAAAGTATTACACACCTAAATCCTCATTGGTGTTGTCTTCACTGAGCATTTCAGGATTAATTCACTACTCAATACAGGTTAATACCTTGAGCGGGCTGCATTATCAATTGCAGATATTCCATGAAAATGGTTTCCTCAATAACTGCATTACAAGCTCTCTGTTGACTTTGATGGATTAACATAAAACTATGTAATTATTAAAGAAATGTTGTCTCTATGTATGAGGAAACACATATAATGGCACAATAATGGCTGCCACTTGGCAAAAACTGATAATGTCCTTGTGTGTAATGTGCTTGAAATTGCACACAATGAAAGGGAATAGAAATGTTAGTGTTTTAATGTGAAGGAAGCTGAGATGTTGCCTAGTGGTCTATGTGCCAATTTTTACATACACACACACATAAGGCAGGTTCACCCCATCACTGTTTAGTCCGGTTTATTCGAACCCTGGTGCTTTTACCTCCTTGCAGTTCATTTGGGTCGGTGTGAACGCCAGGCTCGAACTGGTGCTGACCAAACAACTGCTCTCTGGTCCGCCTTAAAGCCATTCAAACCACTAACAAGATGCATTCTATTGTACATGTTATTTCATTGGTTAAAAACGTTTTCTATTCCTGCATTGGCGACTTCGCTACCAAAATGTGGAATAGAAGGGGACAAACCTGGACTCACAACGAAGTGAGTTGCCTACTGAATATTTGGGCTGAAGAGAACATTTCTCAATTACAAGAGAAGGTGCATAAGAACACTGAGGTACTCAAAATATTCAGCGATACAATAAAGGAGAATGGATTCCAGCAAACCGTTGAGAAGTGTCGTGTAAAAGAGAGCGAACAGTTGGTGGTAAAAGATTCATCTAATTGATCATAATTGTAATTTTCTTTTAATCAGTAAGAACTAGAAAAAGAGAATTTCAGGTGAATTGCTGGCATAAAGTCTTTGCCCAAAGCAGATTCACCGTCCAATAACAAAACTATTTCATGGCACGGCAAACATGACTCCCTGTGGCAACACATTGAATGGAACAGAACACTGTTGCTCAGTGTTAGTTGTAGACATAATAACAACATACTTGCACGAGTTAGATACAGGTTCACATGTCCGTTCTAACAGAGATGTAAGTTTTAATGTTAACTAATAGGCCATGAATAAACTTAAAATTTCAACCTGTGTGCAGGGTGGTGAGTAGTGCATGTCAGGTTGCAATAAAGTTCCCACAGCAAATAGTTAGATATTATGAAAGGTAATATACAGACACCATCCTATCATTTAAATGTGAGTGTGTTTTCGATGCTGATGAAGTCCAGGAAATGATCAGCTCATCTCCGCTCTTTGATGTCCTATAAACATTTTGTTAAGTGATTCCCCTATTAACTGGAGATGTCTTGTTATATTTTATGGGGGTAGAAGTGTTAATATACCAGCCCTATCCTATGATACAAGCTGACAGAATAACCATTATAATGCCAATGATATGTTGTAATGTCATGTGATGTAAATGGGATGAGATAACCATAATTAAATGGGGAGGTTGGCCTAGCAGATGGTGACACTGTCCGGTAACTGAGAGCTCATAAGATCACATCCTTCTAATAGCTAATTTGTCCATCCACAGCCATGTTTCTTGTGTCCTTGAGCAGGACAACATGTTTGCGCTCACTCAGAAAAAGTCTGTGGATCAGAACACCCATTAAACAATAAGGAGTGACTGACTTCTTCTGATTTATGTGCATATATAAAGCAATATGTGCATATATGCTTTTAGAATTTAAAACTTAATTTAACTTCTACAACAATTGAAAGTATCAATTCACACACTTCTATCTTCTTATTTGTGTGACCTGGTGTAGAATATACCAATGAAATCAGTTATATAGGTGCTTAAAATGACAATACAGTCCAGACAGCCAGTTTTGAAAGTGAAAAATCTCAGTACCTCGTCTTGCATTAGCTGAGTCACTGATACTGATATCCTAGCCCTCCTCTGCAGATGCACATAGTTGATTGTAGGGCCCCCTGAAAAGGCTTTTGAAGTGCAGCCACTTAGCCTTGATAGCAAATTATTACATATTTATTTATTTCTTCTTCGTGGAGACATAGTGAGTTGAGCAGTGATGTCCTGTCTCCTTCCTTCCTTCTGCCTGATTTGTTAACTAAAAAGAAAAAAGGTCTGTCTGTTGAAGCAAGATGTTCAGAATGGAACCATCAGTCCCATATGGTGCCGAATGTTCAAAGGACACTGATCGCAGGAAATAGAATAAGCCAGCTTGCCTGCAGAGCTGTTCTGTTCCATATGCAGACCATGGTGTTTGCAGGCTTCCTGACACACAGATGCCATCTTGATGTGTTTAAGTGGGTTGTCATCCACTGAAGTGATGTTCATTTTGTCTCATTATTGGTGAGTAAGGCAGTATTTGGCCTACTACCTAGAAAGACAGAGGTGAGCAACCATGTTAAGGGAAAGGAAAGTGTGGTGATTTGTTTTTCTCCTCGTTTGAGGCCATGAGCGACCCTAATTAATTAACGTTCTAAGCATGTGCTTTTTTAACCCATAAAACAGTACTTTCTTCAAAGCAAAATGCTGACACTTAGAGATAATTATGCAAAATATAAATCAGTCTAGAATTTGTCTTTTTACTTGAAAATGTTTGTATCTAGAAATAATCAGCTAGTATAAAAACAAGCCAAATATATGGTCATTCATCTTGTCAAGCCAAACACTCTTTTTACATACCGCAAAAGCTACATTGTGTGCAGGCTTCTTGTTAAGAGCACTGCCACCTTTATTTAATTTCAAGCTCTGGCTCTTAATTGAGTAGGAAGAGATGGTTCTTCTTGACAGTATACATGCAGATTGACATCTATTACTTTCACACACAATTAAATCCCCAGAGGGAGATCTTTGCATTAAGATATAACAGTCCATAGGGCAAATGCACATAAACATCACGTGGGTTTCATTAGCGAGAACAACAGATGTTCCTCCCAAAATAAAATGAAAACACATTATCATGATTAATAGCAACAAACTGAAAGAAAACATGGCATTTAGTCAAAGGAGTCAAAGCAGTTTTATCCCATTGTTACCAACAGCTAGAAGTATTTAACAATAACCTCCCATTGATACTTTTGATCCAATAATCATCGAAACATATTGTAGTTGGTGACGTTTCGTCTTGACTTTGACTAATACATTTCACCTTTTGTCCTAGAAGGGACAATTGCTGTTAGGCAGCCACTGAGGAATCACATCCTCCCACTGGTTGATCACATGGGTTGTGTGGGTGGGATCCGGAGGGGTACCACAATAGGTAGTACATCCACTCCAGTTCAACACAGGGAGTTGACAGTGGCAGGGATCCAGATAGTATGGTGCTTTGGAGTAAAGCTGAGCAGACACTGTGATTTTATTGGTCTTTTAAATTGTATGAACTCACATTACATGTTTTAATAAGCCTTTCTGCATGGCCAGAATCTGCAGCTTTTATGCTCAAAGTGTATGGATCATTTGACTGGCCATGATGTGGAGCACACATCGAATGTTGTCCAGGGACAATTCCATTAAAGTTATTCAAATGAAGTGGCTGCATCCCCAATGTTGACAAAAAGAGAGAAAGGCAGTTCTATCATGAAAAGAAAGGATGAAAAAAAAAAAAAAGAATACGGAGCTGCAGATGTCTGGAAGACTCAGACAATATGGTCTGTCTGTTCAACATCACAGCAGTCTTGGGGCTACAGTTTTGGCCACAATATGCAAAATACTACTCTAATAAATAAAAAAAAAAAGTTTGATACAGTTTATAGCAGATCTTTATGTTAAAAGGGCTATATGTAAGTATTTGATTTTAATAAATCAAATTGTCATTGCCTTATTGTCAGTGGGCTCAAAACTCACTCAGAAATGAAGCACACGCCTGTTTTCTCCGTTGCTTGCATCAGCCACTATTCTGCTTTTAATGTGAGGTCTCCGGATCGGATTCACCCCTGTGAGCGCTCCCGAGCCTCTCTCAGACTACAGCGACAACACGGCAGCTAACGACATGCAGTCCACTAACACCATAAAACAACCGGTTCACGGCAAAACACAGGCTCCACGTAAGGATACAAAACAACAATAAAGGTTTATGTGCTGAAGCCCATCAGACCAAACAGGTTCAGATGATGTCGAGTAAGAACAAAGTGAGCATTAGTAAAGCTGGAGAAACACAGAAAGTCACGTCAGCTCGCCGGCTAACGCCGAGCAGTTGCTGATGTTGCTAATGTGCAAAGTTATATAACATTAGCTTTTCACATTACTTCACGAACTGACGCCACCATTGTTACTATCATGTGTACCACTGTTGATTTAGCCTGCAAGAAAGTATGTAACGGCAAAAACGTTAGCCTATAGTGATGCAGCCAGGAGCAGACACCTAACGCTACAGTAGCTCGGATCTGCCGCTGTTTTCTTCGTAACATTCAGTTTTTGTTTATTGTGGTTTTACCATTCCTCAGGTAGACAGCTTCTCAGCAACCTGCAGCTGATAAAAATATTACTGTAACGTTGCAGTGGGAGTTTACCTGAGTTTCCAGCTCTATCTGTTCTCCCTGCCTGTCTATAACCGCTATCACTCTGCCTTTTTTCGGGAGGATTGTGCCGATATGCGGCTCGCTGCGCTGATTGAAGTAATGTTATGGAGCCGGTGTTGATCTGCCTCTGAGAAGAGAACGTTGAAATGACAGAGCCTGAACATGTCTGAGTGAAAAGCCACAGCCTGCATGCTGGTGTTTCTGCGTTTATTGCAGGATTTCTGTATGACAGTGGTTGTGTTTTGGATTATGCTCGCTCATGACTTCAAGCGAGCACACGTACGAGCACACGCCTGGTTGCAATCTTAGAACCGTACCGCTAGTGGCCGCTGGAAACTACATAATGCCCCTTTAAAGAGGAACACAAACATAGGAGTCTAATGAAGGTTTGTATAAACGTAGTTATTGTAGTTTACAGCTTTTTCTAGCCTTAACCCCTTGACGCTGATTGTCGCGAATTCGCATCATACCTCTTCCTTGCAGACTGCAAGCCAAGATAGCACATGGATTCCCCCAATGCCTGTTGGTGCATATTTGCTACGTACCTAGGAACCTTTCACAAGCCCTGGTTTCTCGTTTATGCCTGTTGTCGCTAATTTGCATCATACCTACATATAACTGAATTTATATCTTTTCTATGTTCTATAGACAAATTAACAATCTTCACTTAATTTATCATCATCTTGAAAGCGAATGAAAACACAAATACGTTTTTTTATTTTTTGATTGTAAAACAATTCAGGCGTCAAGGGGTTAAACCATGCGTGTTAAAACTGCTTATCAAATAATTGTCAGAAAATTTTTTGTTCTTCAATATATGTGACGTATCTTTACTTCACCACCGTACGTTGATGCAAATGCAGTCTTTTTTTTCTTTCTTTTGTTAATTACTCCAAAGAACAAAAGCTCTACATATTATTGTGGACATACTGTCAGTTAGAATTGAATGACATGTCAGTCCTAGTTTCAATGAGGCATTGAAGGGGGAAATGAAACAGAGCAAAAAACACCATATGACAGGACAGCTGTCAGGGAAGATGCTCTCTTTTCTTGCTCTTTGGTTCCTTTTTAAGTGTAGCAGGAGGCCCCTTGGAGTTTGGCAATGGAGAGCTAAAGTGAAGAATTATTATTTGGCCTAGAAAGTCAATTAAATTCATTCACGTGTGAATAATTATGACAACACACTGATGGTAAAACAAAATGGCCAAGCTGTCTCTCCATGTTGCCATTGCCACTTCTTGGTCTCTTGTCAAGAATATGAGTTCAGAAGGATGATGAAGAAGTAGTTTGTTGATTTGCCAATTGAAAAACAGGCTCTTTCTTTCCACTCTACCCATGATTGCAGAATATGCCTGCAAAAAGTCAGATAGGCCAACACATTAAAGCTGCTGTAAAGAAATCTGAATGGGGACATTATTTTCATAATTGCAACTGCCACCAGTGTCTCTGATGTTCAGCCCTGCCTCCAAAGCCACTCTCACCAAAGATGGCCAACTTGAATGTGCTTGCACCTGGGAAAAAATAATAATATGGAGAAGCAGATGTCTGGAGGATGCAAACAACACGATCTGGAGTGATATCTGGGGAGGATAATTTTTCTATTACAATATTAAATTCCTTTTCCCAAACAAGCTGTGATTTACCAAAAAAAAGGTGCTCTGTTAAGGCCTGGTTACACCAGAAAATCATATTAATGCATCAGTTTTTTGGCAAAATATTATAACTAAATAAATATACTTGGAACCTTGCTGGGGAGATGTTTGTGAGCTTGATTGTATTACATTGCTGTCTATGCTTGGAGAACTGTGCTGGAGGCCCTGAGCTGGATTTGAACCCCGCTGCTGCTGTTCAAAGGGCAACAACACTGCTATGTTTTGTAGCCATCCAGCTAAAATCAATAGTGACGGACTTATTGTCTTTAATTAGAGTACAATTTTCGTTTACTTAAAGGAGGAGAAATTCCATATCCACAATTAAAGTCCTCAAAATATGTACTCAAGTAAAAGGTATAAAAGTACTCCATAGTGAATGTACTTAAGTATCAAAAGTAAAAGTGCTCATTACATGATACAGATACATGTTGTATCTCAGTTCTTGCGTGCATTCGGTCCTTAATGAATTAATCTCTAAACATCATGTCAAAGTATTGGGTGTTCCAGTTATGCTGGCTGTGACTACCTTAACAAATTGGAGAACATGACATTTGAAAGTGCATTATTTTCAATGTCAAATTTATTTTATTTTTCTCAGTAACTTGTAACAGATAATTAAAAATAAATACAGGATTTGAAATTAAGGGGAGTAAAAGTACAAACCCCCATAAAAAGAATACTCAACCTCATCATTTGACGTGAGTAAAGTATTTGAGTAAAATAACCCCTAAGTGGGGTCAAAAATATCTTGGAGGCTTTTTTCTGATCCACATTCTGGACTGAAATTACACTTATTTAAGATACTGTAGAGATCTCATGTTTTTATCAGAGTAAGACAGAGATGAGTTTTTGCTCCTGAGGCCAATATGAGAAAACTGAGACATATTTGAGAAGAATCATGAGATCCCAGGAGTCATAGCTGAGTTTTCATTGAGCTCTTTCTCTGATCTCATGGTCCAATGTTCAGGAGACCTAAATTAGACTTATTTAAGATCAGTTAGAGATCTCTTGTTTTGATCAGAGTCAGACATAAATGAGATTTTATATGGTTGTTTCTCCTGAGATGAATTTGAGAAGTGGGAGAAAAACCTTTGGTCTCACCTTGGTATTAAAAGAAGCTCATTTGTGTCTAGGAGAAAAGAAGGAAACAACTATGAGATCTCATCTTGGATTTTGCTTTCCTATGGGTCTTTCTATATGTTCAGTGTTGCTGTGCTGCTTTAGCAGATGCTTCAATAAATTAGATGTAGAACTGTTTGCGATAGAAAGCTTTTTGCTGGTCGCACAAAGTTTACAACAGGCAACAATGTTCTTTGCCTCTTAGACTGTGACATAATAATGGTGATACTGCTGTCGAAAAAACACCTTTCTCCCTCGTTCTCCATTCTTCCTTTAGCTTCTTGGCTAACAACATAACATCAGTTGTGCATTCATGTCAAGGATGATGCATTCAGTAACGCAGTAACACAGCGTTACTTGCATTAGTAACAGTCATAACATTACTGTTTGTAAATGTATTGTAAATAGTAATCCGTTACACTACTAGTTACTGGAAAAAGTAATATTTTCGCAGTAATTCGTTACTGTAATAATATTATTTATATTACTACTGGGTGCAACACAACAAACAAGTTATGATCAGATTCTCCCTTTTGGATGACTGAGAATCTTTACAGACATTTTAGACAGTAATTTTCAAATTCAAAATAATTTTCATATTCTGAAAGTGCTGATTTTGAAAAATTTTATTATATTTCAGCTGCAGGAAAGTAAAATAAAGCAGGGAAGAAATCAGAAAACAGCACTGGCCTTTTTCAGCCATTCAATTGTTGCTTTTGGTCATTTTCAAGCCAGCTGAAAACAATTAATGGTGATTGGATCGGTTCAGAGAAGTCTGAAGTGGTACTCTGGGGACATGTTAGCCAGGGCAATCTCCGATTAAGAGATTAACAGTCTCATTACTTCCTGGGTTGTGGCAGCAAGGAAGGTAGAGGAGATGACCTATAGACAGTTATAATGAATGTGAAGGGATTGTTGCTGAATTCTGGATCTTTTTGCAACTTTTATCTACTTTCAGCTCTTTGCTTAGACTTCCAGTCTGTAGTCCAGTCACACTGACTTTTACAGACCCCACCTCCATTAAACCTGCACAGCTGGTCCTAAGTATAAGTACTAATACAATAGGGGTTGGGGGTGGGGGTGGGGGTGGGGGTGGGGTGGGGGGGTCTGCCTACAAGTGGGTGGTTGATCAGCTGGCATTCTGGTGTTGACGTTAACTCCCCTACTCTGTCCCCCATCACCATACTCAAATCACCAGCCCAACACAGACACTGATCAAGAAGGCCAGCAGAGGATCTACTTCCTACGCCAGTTCAAAAAGCTCAACCTGCTGGAGCTGCTGATCCACTTCTGCATAGCCATCATTCAGTCTGTTCTCTGCACTCCATCAATATCAAAACAGGACAGGGACAGACTACAACGGACAGTCAGGACTACAGAAAAGATCATTGTTGCCAACCTGCTCTCCATTCAAGTCTTAAGCTGATGATACACGGGACAACTTTTTGAGCAATGTTGCTGGGCAATCTTGCTGGAGGCAAGTCCGACTATGTTTTGAACAGATAGCTGTGGGGCGGGGCAAGTGGTGGGGGAAGGGGATTACGGTAGTAATCTTTACTCATTACCATTGACGGGAACATTGCCCAGCACCATTGCTCTAAAAGTTGCTCTGTGTATCGTCAGCTTTTCACATGTCCAGAGTCAGGAAAAAATTGTCATTTTTATAATTCAGTTGCTGTTCATATTGTATATATTGTATATAATGTATATATCATATCCACCTACCTCATGTGCATAACACCTGCACAAACATATTTATTCCAGCATCCTTTGCACTCACCATTTCACTATTGGCTTACTGTCTACAAATGCTGTTGTTTTTGTTTATGGTGTGTGAATGTGTGTACTATATCTGTGTCTGTTTTTTGTTGAGCTTTTTGAGTTTATGCTTGTTTTATGTAGTACATTGAGAGGAATGAAAGACCTGAGTTAAATTCCTCATATGTATACTCAAACCTTGCCATTAAAACTGATTCTGATTCCTGACTGCATTAATGCAGAAGCTAGGTCTTCAATTGTGCAATCACCCTAAATTTGCTAAATTTGTTATGGGTTGAACATCTATTATGATTTAGACCACAGGCCAAGAAAGCACACTCCCTTCTCCACTGAAACTGTCAATATTTTGCTGTTTTCTGTTAACAGAGCCTCGAAAGAAATTAAAGATGAAAAAGATGTGAATCAGGGCAGGCCAGAATATGTTAGAAATTTTGGGACTTAAATTCAAGAACATTTTGTTTTGTCAGAGTATAACAGGGCTGTCACATTTGCGGCAGGAACAAAAAAGTTAAATAAATCAATATTGTTAAATATTCCAGTATCTGTTGTGATCAGAATACAGGTGATATGAAATAAGTCTGTTGTTATGGAAACAAGGTGAACTATGCACTTTTTCGTATTAAGCTTCCTTATTTTTCTTCATAGCATATCCTCAGGTGTCAGGTGCTCAGACAATGAAGTATGGTTCCCACAAAGCTGTCTGACCCCACAAGTATAGAGCGCACACACACACACACACACACACACACAGACACACACACACACACACACAGTAAAGCTAAACCCACAGATGTCATACCCCAGACACCTGCAATTCTGGCATTCTCCTTCCGCTTGATGTCATAGTTTGAATAATCATCTGTTTCAGATTTTAGCGACTTCTTATCCTATCCAGTTACAGATGTCAGCATGAGTTTGGACAGTGTTAAGAGCAATTGCGTCCGTTGCAAAATGAGGAGATTACACAACCATTTCTTTGGGAAATCATCCAGTGACTTCGCTCATTTGTATTTTTTTAACCTTCTTCACTGAACGTGTTTTTCTGTTTGGAGGTGACAGTGACTCAGACATTACAATAATAATTGTCTCCCTAATGCCACAGGACTGCGGGCAGCAGACTTTGAAGACTGCCGTCCTATAATTGTCTTTCAGCCTTGTTTAGCCTCACAGTTCCTTGGAGCGTTTGTTAATTACAGCATCTCCCTGATTCAATTTCAGGTACCTCCATGTCCCCAGCAGGGCAAGAGAAGACATGCAGATGTTTTTGCGGTACCTAGTCAGCACATTTGCAGTTGGAAGAAAATGAACTACAGAACATGTTCAAATCTCTTCAGTTTTGCATTTGAAGTTAATTTGTGTTAAAATGTTCTGAGTAAAATGCGTCTAACCTCACTTAAAAGTAAAAGAAATGCAAAACAGACCTCGCTTGTATGTTTGTCGCTGTATGAAATTTCAACTTTCTACTAGCAGCAGTGACACAAAATAAATTTTCCCCAAGGAAATATCGGCATGGAAAAGTTTAGAACACAAGTTGAACAAATCTTTTTCCTGTGTCTTCTTTGCTCTTCACCTCTATGATACACACTTTTAAAAAATATTTGTTATTTTTTATCTACGTTCTGTGGTATTTATTACCATTTATTACATTAAAAGTCACAATGCCAGAAATTCTTCTTTTATTCTATGACGCATACACTGATGTTTGCCTTGCTAACTTGCTGACCAGCCCAGTACTCAGGGAAATTAAGAACTTAAAATGATTTCTCATCTCTCTTGCAGGTGGAGTGTTATGGGTCATTTCACAACCCATAATACTTAAATGGTCCTCAGCTTTTGGTACAAATTACAGCTAGTATAGTCTAGTTTACAGTCACTAGAGAAGACTGCAAAGGTCACAACCACAACACACTGACATTTCAGTGAAATTGCAGCTCAATTTTTTATTTATTTATTTTTTTTGGATGAAAGCAAATTAGATTTGAAACATGTCTAGAAAAACCTGAATAGTTTGCTTCCGCGTAGCATGCTCTATCTTTAAGAGTCTAGCACACAATTATGCATATTTCCATCACAATTATCTCTATTAACTGAATTCTAAGTAGTTTATGCTGAAGTCCAATTAGACCTGATGTTTTAGGGGAATATAAAGGGCACTAAGGACTTGGTATGATGTATTATTGAATGGAAATTAATGGCAGCTTGTTTTGTCAGCTGTTACTGGCTATCTCTCCCACCATCTGTTGTCTTTTGCAGAACGAAGGACTTCCATTTCTCTCCCTTCTCTTGTCTGTCAGAAGAACAGATTGAGATTGAGAGTCTTTGCACAAGGCTCACAGATTCACTTCTTTAAAAAATGCTTTATGTGCAACAACCCTTCTGCAGTGTGAAATGCAGTATTAGAATGTATAAAAGTATCTGAAATACATCATTCTGATAAAAGTATCAGAATGGGGTATTTTAACGTAGTAACCCATAGCTTTCTTTCAAGTAAGAAACAACAGTGATTCAAATGATAAACTGTTCACCAATGCATCTGCTGTTTCAGTGGAAGGGTGTTCATGATTTCGAGAAAAGTCCTCTGTGGCAACCAACACGTGAATAAAGCAGCTTAGGGATCTGAAATGCTTGTGTGACTAACAAATATGGTGTTTATGAGTTTTATGTCATATCCCTGAGTTCACAGGGCAATCAACTTGAGTGATCAACATGAATTAACCCTGTCTCCTAGAAATTATGTTTAAATACTGGCTCAGACTGAGCAGGTTGCCCGCTAATCAGAAGATAGGCAGTTCAGTCCCCCAGCTCCTCCAGTCTGCATGTCAAAGTGTCTATGGGCAAGACACAGAAAACCAAATGGAATGTGATGTAGTGTAAAAGCGCTTTGAGTGGTCAAAGAAGAGGAAGGCGCTATACAAGCCATAACTAATTTCCAAAAGCAGCTGCAGTCTGATCATCAGGCTTCTGTTCCCATCCTTTCCAGAATAGTCTAAAACATGATGCCATTGCTCTCTGCTTCAAAACAGGTGACCTTGATTTTTCTTTCATGATCTCTTTAAACTCTCAAATGTCACCTTTCTCATCTACCTGTTTTCACTAAAACACAATTCACAGTGGCTAACCCACCATCAGCAATTTATGAAAGCTACTTCAAACTATAGACCATGGTGGAGGGAATTGATTTTGCACTGGTCTCTAGCCCCAGCAGTCATTGCATTGTTCCACAGAAAGGGCCTGCTGGGAGTTGGTGAAAAGAAAAGAGCAGAGAGAAAATACCATGAATTTGAATACTTGATAATCAAATTAAGTTTGCCTGAGTGCCATGGAACACCTGCACGGTGCTGATAAGATAAAGAACAGAGGAGGAATAGGGAAAAGAATAATCACAAGAGAAAGGAAACCCTTAAAAGCCCAAACAAGGTGGGGGATAAGCAATGAATAATGTAATGAACTTGTAACAGCTCAGAAATGATCACTTTCACTTGTTTCCTCCATCTCCCTTTCTTCTGTGTCTTTTTTCCGTCCTTGCTTTTTCTTTAAATATTTCCTCCTGAACCCATTATATATAACATTACAGGAGACCAATATTCAAAAGAATTTAACACTGAACCAAATTAATGCTACTTCCTCAATACCCAGGTGGTACCAGGTCACTGAGTTGGAGTGAAACCTGTGACTGGCAAATTGAACTTCACTTTTAAGTATGTCCTGACAAAGCCACTATTCATAATTGCAACTCCTAAAAAATTGTCCCTGTCTGCAGTTCTTCAAACACCAAATTGTTTCTCTCATCTCTGCACCAATGGTGTGACCGTACATTAATGGTTACAAAGCAGCTTCCTTGATCCTATCAGGCTTCCTTAAAGTGAAAATTGTGAGATGAAAGTGTCAACTAGTTATGCTCTTCCACGCCTATGAAATCTTTATCAGGGCAATGTGAGGATAACTGTTAGAGAAGTAAGCTTGACCATGCAGCTGCTGATACACGTACCATGTGTAGACATTAGGTTGGAGCAAAAGGGGTGCTGAGGCGCCCATGAGCAAGACACTTGATTGTCAGCTGATTAGTATTTCTAAAGAGGATGCTTGGGTTGGGCGGAACAGCTCTTGCATGTGAACATGTGTGATGGAAAAAAGGTAAAAGCTGGATTGTTGGACATTTGTGCAAACAGAGAAGATTTACTGAACACTTAAAACACTCATCAATAAGACAGGCTTTCTGACTGTTTCTTTTTTCTCAATGTCTGCTAATTCAAGGCCAACAAGCTGATATAATTTAGATTACAGCATTGCCAAGTGGAAACTAGAGGTGTACTTATATGTCATTATCTGTATCTGTTTAACCAACAAAATGATCTGTCTCCGTATTCGGATAGAAGATTTTGCAGCCATGCATACCACTGGTCACTGCTCAACTATACATATACCATTGCCTTCCTCTGTAAAGTCTCATTACAATTAACCAGTAAAGAAACAAAACTCAGACAATTAAACACAAATGACACTACACAAACAATAACCAAAAAGAGCTATGGACACCATTGCAGGTGCAACAGGCTAAATTACGCTACATAAATTAAGTTCCACTTTAATAGGAAAACAAAATAAATATAAACAACATAAACACAAACACCACAGAAATTTATAAACAATATAAACTCCACAGTGGCTATAGCCACAAACACACAAATCAAAGCCACAAGAGCTACACAGTTTTTACACACCACATAGAATACCTGATGCAACGTTGCTAGGCAATGCAGTGGCTGCACTCATCTGTTGGAAAGTCACTGAGTCATGTGCACTGCGAAGTCCTCAACAATCTGCTTTTGGTTCAACTTCTTTGCTTGACCATTCCCAGTTCAATTGATAATCAGTCCTCTCAGTCCGTCTGTTCCATTATAACCAGTCCACCTCTCTGTCCCACTGCTCTCCTGAAAGTTTCTAAAAGAGGCTCCACAAGGTGACAGAAATAGCAGAAAGGCCTCACACACCTCACTGTTGGCAGACGTTCCTCAGCAATGTAGTATATATCACCGCTTGGTTGATCCACCATGAGCATTTTAGCTTTTAGCCTGAACCAGCAAGCAGCTGTTGGTCACGGGACAACTTGGGTAAGTTTAAACCATATTTGGACGAGAGGGTGGCGCTAGCTAGATTGGTTAGCATGGTGCATCTGTGATTGACATTAACAGGAATATTAACTGGGATGCTGATTTTGGCTAGCGAAAAACGGGCTTAAAAAAAGTGTTATTACCGGAAAGATGAACAGCCGACTCCTAATAAGCTTTTTCAGAGCTGATCAAATGTACAGAGTGCAGGATAAGAGTTGTATTTATTGTGATTGATCACAAGAAAGCCACACCCTAAAGCAGCCCTGCTTGATTGTCTATTTTCCTCTAAATATGAACATAATTTACTAAATGAACAGCATGCTGTATTGAAGAAGACTTGAAACTATAGCAGTTGAGACCATAAACTAATTAGGAAAATGTTTACTGAGGTAATAAATCAAGTAGAAAGTTGCTAATGCAATCTGAATTCTTTTTAGAAAGAATGCAGGTTTAATGCATTTCCGCATCCGCTTCACTTTTCAGATCTCGGGTACATCCCATCCCTTTTGGTTTTACATGGGAACATGAACAGTGGTCTACTGGGTGAAAGTCCTATCCTATCCTCCATCCTATCCTTCTCCATATGTGGACTTCTGTTCTTTATTCTACCTCACCTGACTTCCTCCTTTGCTCCCATTATAATAATTACAGCTACTTGCACAGACCACATATATGGTCATATTTTGGGGGAAGACGGTCTGGTAAGTCACACACTTGTTTTGTTTTTATTTATGCACCATTTTTTTCACCTACGTCAAGTTTAAAAACTTTCCAGTGTTGCCACAGTTTACATTCTTCTTTTTAATGCGCAAAATAAAAATGTACATAACAATAGGTGGATGGAAACGCATTGAATGATTTTACGTCCAACGCCAGCATTTTTTAAATTCTTGCTTTTTTACATTTTGCATGGAAACTATGGTGTGGTTAAGATTAGGGACATATTGTGGTTATGGAAAATAACATATGCTTCAGGTATGGTTACTGTTTGGGCACTAAACACTTGGGTAAGGCTAGGAAAACACTGTGGTTTCAGTTAATAAAAAGGCTAACCCAGGTCTGTGACAGGATGCAAGCCAGTCTTTTTTTTTTGACACGTCCAAATCATATACATTTAATTTAAATGACTCCTGCAAAAGCTGCATGTTATATTCTTCACTTCCAATCTGTGTATGTGGCTCAAACTCGATTCCCCAAGACCCTTAATATGTTCTTATTTTGTATCAGTGTTTTCATACAAATCCAGTATAAAGCAGCTTGACACACATGAACCAAACTGAAGTTTAGCCACAAAGCAATACAGATGATCAGCAATTTAGAATTGTGGAGTTTAACCCAAATGCATAAAGTTTCTCTCGAGTGATGCTTTGCTGTGTATCATCATCACCGCTTCTCCCCTGAACATTCTCCTGTGGTATTAAGCCACAGCACTGCAGGCACTACAGCTCCAGCCATCTGGTCAGCCTGTCTGCTCCTCGCCTCTGCTGTCACTCACTCCTGCCCCCTCAAGTGTCACTCAGCAGCCTGGTGGGCGCTGTGGTTGCGAAGCAGCAAGAGAACATTAGCATCATAAACTCTAATTACTGAGGTTAAGAGTTGACAGTTGCGGTGCAAATACTTCAAGGGTTCTCAATTAAACCTTTTATTCGGTGAGGCACTCTAACTAAATGTAAAACTACATCAGGAAGCTGTACGCACAGGCAGTGCCATATAAGCTCTTCATTTTACCACCCCAGCATGTAATCAAAGGGATAGAGATAGAATGTGGACCTCACATTGGTTAGTTCCAAAGTTCTCCATATGAAGCTCTAAGTCACCACTGCAGAGAATTTGGGATTTTATTTTAAATGCTTGATTTGTAATTTGAAGACCATGCAAGACAAAAGAATGACCAAGACTACATATGTCAGTAGGTGGTTGTAGTGAATATTATTAATAATAATATATTATAATAAATTATATATTTTTAATTACTTTTCATTTTGAACGACTCCATGGCCATTTGGAACCTAACACATTTAGGCATTTAGGCATTTCTACCAGGACTTCAGTGTGTGCCTACCGTGCAAGGTGCCAATTGCTCATCAGAAACATAAACTAATACATTCACAAACACTCATAATTTGGGGTTCAGTATCTTGCACGAGGGCACTCAACTGAAATAAATATATAATTATAGTTGGCCCTAATAGTTTTGTGACTTTAAGCAGAGCAGTCTCAGTGCTGTGGTACTTCCTGAAACCAGACTGAAACTTTTCAAATAATTTGTTATTTTCCAGTACAGTGAGCAGCTGTTTGGACACAATTCTTTCTAGAATCTTTGCAATAAAATGCAGTTTTGAAATTGGTCTAAAATTTTGTGGGGGTTCACGCAAGCCGTTTTAAAATAATCAGGGACACAACCAGTAGATAGGGAGCTGTTAAAAACAAAGATCAAATGGGGCCCATCAGAATCCATTACTTTCAGTAAAAACTTTGTAGGTATTACATCAAGTGGGCTGGAAGACACTCTCATTTGTGATACTTTTTTTAAAAGCTCAGACAAGTCGATGGGATAAAACTGGTTAAAACTCTCTTGTTGCTGGTGAGAGACCTCTGAGTAAGAGGCCGAGGGGGTAATCGAGGCTCTGATTGACACCACCTTTTTGGTAAAATAAGATAAAAACAATTCACAATCATCATTACTTCCAGCTGACGTACAAGGAGGGGTTGGGTTTACCAGCTGATCCACAGTCTTAAACAGAAACCTGGGATTGTGTTTATATGTAGTAATGAGTTCAGAAAAATAGTGTGTTCTCGCATCCTTAACCATGTTATTGTAGTTAATTAATAAATCCTTCAGACTGAGGTAATGGACTTGGAGACTGGATTTTTTCCATCTGCGCTCTGCTTTCCTGCATTCCCTTTTTAGGCTGCGAATGCTGTCATTTATCCAGGGTTGCTTACTAGCTTTAGACGTAGGCCTAACCTTTAGAGGAGCAGTAATATTTAGTGACGACAAGCAGATATGATTGAAGTGATCGACCAGATTGTTGGTATTAGAATCAGACAGGTGTTGGCTTTGGCTCTGAAAGAATGTGCAAAACTTTGAAACACTTTGTTCATTAGATGCGAGAACACACGGAGCTTGGTGAGGCGGCATGAGTAACAGGAGAATCACAGCTAAAAACAATACATCTGTGGTCAGATATGGTCATGTCCACT
>NC_060154.1:11859883-11867221 GCF_021292245.1 Micropterus dolomieu
TCTAGAATCTTTGCAATAAAATGCAGTTTTGAAATTGGTCTAAAATTTTGTGGGGGTTCACGCAAGCCGTTTTAAAATAATCAGGGACACAACCAGTAGATAGGGAGCTGTTAAAAACAAAGATCAAATGGGGCCCATCAGAATCCATTACTTTCAGTAAAAACTTTGTAGGTATTACATCAAGTGGGCTGGAAGACACTCTCATTTGTGATACTTTTTTTAAAAGCTCAGACAAGTCGATGGGATAAAACTGGTTAAAACTCTCTTGTTGCTGGTGAGAGACCTCTGAGTAAGAGGTCAGCCAACAGGTGTTGGCTTTGGCTCTGAAAGAATGTGCAAAACTTTGAAACACTTTGTTCATTAGATGCGAGAACACACGGAGCTTGGTGAGGCGGCATGAGTAACAGGAGAATCACAGCTAAAAACAATACATCTGTGGTCAGATATGGTCATGTCCACTAATTCCAAATGCTGACACCCAGGGTAAAAACCAAGTCCAGTGTATGACCACGGTTATGTGTTTGCCATTTGACATGTTGTTTGAAGTTAAAAGAAGTGGCCATATTTAAAAAGTCAGTTGCATTAACATTGGTGGGGTCATCAACATGAATATTAAAATCGCCACAAAGAACAATTCTGTCATAATTTAAAACCAGAGTAGATAAAAATTCAGGAAGTTCTGATAAAAATCCTCCAGGCGGTTTTGGGGGACGATAAATTATAACAAATATGATAGGTTGCAGCCTTCCAACTTTAAGAGCATTAAAGAAACGGATGTTTCTGGTTATGGAGTTATGGAGAATCTGCTTCAACACTGCGTGCGGACTGAGGATGGAGTGTGTGAGCTGCCGAGTGTTGCATTGGAGTAGCAATAACAGACCTGAGAGAAGGGCTACCCGACGGTGCAGGGTAGAGACGGCCTCCGGAGCACAGCCTCCTTCAGGATCCTACGTCGGGAAGCGGAGGTTTTTGACCAGGATGACGGCCGCTGATCAGGCCCAGCGGCAGACCAGCGGCCCAGCTGATCACCGTATGCCGCCAGTGCAGGAGATGTAGCCGGTGGAGGAGATGCAACAGTGTCGGCAGGCACTATCCGCTGAAAGGGATCCGTATCAGGGAGACTCGAAGCCGCAGGTGGATCCGCTGGATGGACCGGAGTGTCGTCAGACAGGGCTGCATAGCGGTTGGAGAGGCTGATGTGCGGAGGAGAGGCAGCCCTGTCCGAGCCTCTTTTGCAGCCACGGACCACCACTTCAGCCCAGGTTGACTGATGCTTCGGAGTCGAGCAGGAGGAAAGCCTTAGAAGGGTAGAGGGGTCCCACAGCACGGTGTCCTGGATGTTAGCAGTTGTGCTAAGAGAAACAATCTGTTTGGCTTGTATTGAAGCCACATTCATAAAGCCAGTCAGCAGGGAATCTTTCTCTTTGAGTTCCTCTGAAAGTCGTCGGATGTCTTCCATAAGGTCAGCAATCTTTTTGTTCACTTTCTTAAGGAGTGTGCAGTCCTCATGGGGCAGAACAGCTAGCATAACGTTAGTCGCCGGAGCTTTGTTGTGATCAGTAGTGTTGATAGCGTCATCTAGCTTAAAATCCATGTCGGATGACTAAAATCCTTAACCCACGTAAACGTTAACTTAAGTAACTTACTTAAGTTAAAAACTTAAGTAGTTAAATAAAAAGGATATAAAAAATGTAATGTAAAAGTGTGGATTAAAACTGGATAAGAGTCAGGTTTAAGACGGAGTTTCCGACAGGTAGCTACAGACCTCAATGTATGCACAGAGTAAAGATTACGTCAGCGATCACCCCAGCACGAATAAATATAAATGTAATGGAGGATGAGAAACTCTCAGACCAAAGACAGGATGCTTGAGCAGAATAATTTGTTGTTTGGTGAGTTGTATTGTATAGTACACTAAGATATAAAACTTTTTCAAATGTATACATTTATTGTTTCTTTTGTTGTGTTTATCATGTGAAAACATTTTGAGGGGGAGAACCACAAGCAATATTACTTATAACCAGTTTTCGTAGTATTGTTTGGAATTTATATCACCAGTGTGTAAGACTGTTGTAGTGTGTTTTTGAGGGCTTGTGTATCATGTCTGAGGGCAAGGTTTGGTTTTTCATCAAGATTGAATGGTTTTGAGTGGAGAGGTTGATTTTGACCGGAAAATAGGATGTTTGGGGAATGGGATGAGAAGATATGGTCAAGTTATTTGTGTGTTGAGTTTTAAGAAAAAGAGGCATAATTTCAAGAAATGTGTTCAAGCAATTGAGAAAAACTGTAATATTATGAGCAACAACAATAGGCATTGTAGAGTGATAAAATAAGTTCAGGATGAATACATCATTACTTTTTATATTATGTTATAACAGCCTGCTGGTTTCTCTTAGTGTAGTGTCCAGATGAAAAATGAAAACCTTTACTCATGGTCTGAAGATGTCTAATTTGCAACAACATAAGTGCTAAACAAAATAGTAGAGACAAAAGGCAAAATAATACATTAAAAATCCATTAGCATTACATTAATTAGTAACCCATTAGCAACATCAAAAAAACAAATTATACACAAATAAATATACTTAAACTAAATAAAAGCAATATAACAAATACAGTTAATAATGCAAACTTTACAGGCATGAAACGTTGTATTGCTGAAACTTATAGATGAGGTGTAGTTGATAGTCCTACAACAAAAGAACAGTAATGTATGTATGTATGCATATGTAATATGTTAATGCCATAGTGCGTGTTCTTCACAAAGAGCAAACTGTGAAAGAATCAAATCCACCTGACACGCTGAAAGAGTCCTCTCAGTCTGGAAGCCTCATCATTGCCCACTGAATGGAAGGAACGTGTGACAAACATGCTGAATTCTATGCCAGAAGTCTATTTCCCATCAGGACCTGGATTATCAAAATCAAAATCAAACACCACATCAAACTCAACGATGAGACACCATTTAAGTACAAAGCCCAACCAATACATCCCCATGACGTGGAGGCAGTAAGGAAACACCTTCAGGAGCTCCTCGACTCAGGAGTCATACGGGAATCAGAGTCCCCATTTGCTTCTTCCATAGTCGTCGTAAGCAAGAAGGATGTTTCTGTTTGTCTTTGTAGTTAGCTCCAGAAAAATGCAAATTTTTCCAGACCTCTGTAAGATATCTTGGCCATGTAGTGTCAGAGCAGGGTGTGGAAACAGACCCAGATAAGATTGTGGCCCTAACATCTTGGCCTGTCCCCACTAACCTGAAAGAACTTAGGTCCTTTCTAGGCTTTGCTGGATATTACAGAAGGTTCAACCAAGGGTACTCTCAGATCGTCAAGCCCCTCAACGAACTAACTTCTGGGTATCCACCGCTTAAAAAGGGAAGCAAAAATCCTCAAAAGTGTGCTAGCCAAGAGTACCACAACCCGAGAGAGCCTTTTGGTCAGAGGTGGACATCCCGTTGTCAGGAAGTGTTTGATCTGATAATCCAAAACTTAACTTCAGCCCCTGTTCTGGGTTTTGCCGACCCCCAGCTTCCTTACATCCTGCATACGGATTCCAGCACCATCGGTTTGGGAGCTGTGTTGTATCAGCTCCAGGATGGCGAAATGAAAGCAATAGCTTTTGCAAGCCGAGGACTTTCGAAGACTGAAATGAAGTATCCTGCCCATAAGCTAGAGTTCTTGGCCCTCAAATGGGCAGTCACTGAGAAATTCTCTGACTACTTATATGGTACGGACTTCAAAGTGGTGACTGACAGCAATCCGTTGACTTACATCTTAACATCTGCAAAACTTGATGCAACAAGTTACAGGTGGCTGTCAGCCCTTTCCACTTTCTCCCTTTCTAACTCCAAATTGATGGATTTCCTCTCATCCCATCTCTTCCTGAGGATGAGCTATGAGAAAAGCAGAGTTCTGATCCCGCAATCAATGAGGTGATCATTCAAATGGAGACTGGTCAAACTCCACCTTCCCGTCTTAGGGTTGAACCGCCTGAACTCCCCTTGCTGCTGCGTGAGCTCAACCGGCTGGAGCTACACAATGGAGTGCTCTATCGAAGGAGACAAGATGGGCCCAATATCATCTTTCAGCTAGTGCTTCCTGAGGAACTGAGATCAGTAGCACTAAAAAGCCTCCATGATGACATGGGCCACATGGGAGTTCAGCGGACAGTGGATCTAGCCAGAGACAGATTTTATTGGCCAAAGATGTATATGGCTATTGAAAAGATGATCGGAACTTGTGAGCGTTGTGTACGCAGGAAGTCCCCACCTGAGAGAGCCGCACCACTGATGAGTATAAAGACAAGTAGGCCTCTTGAATTGGTGTGTATGGATTTCTTGTCCTTGGAACCACACCAGTCCAACACAAAAGATATTTTGGTCATCACTGATCGCTTCACTAAGTACGCTGTAGCTGTACCAATGGCCAACCAGCAAGCTCGCACCGTAGTAAAGAGTCTGTGGGAGAATTTCATAGGTCATTATGGCTTCCCAGAGCAACTACATAGCGACCAAGGCACTGACTTTGAGTCAAAGACCATAAAAGAACTCTGTGAGATCACTGGCATGAAGAAAGTGCGTACAACTCCATACCATCCGAGAGGAAATCCGGTTGAGGGATTCAACCGCACTCTCCTCCAAATGCTCGGGACACTAAGTCATCATGAAAAACAGCACTGGAAAGACTTTGTGAAACCTCTTGTCCATGCATACAATTGTATGAAAAATGAAGTGGCAGGATTCTCCCCCTATGAATTGATGTTTGACAAGAAGTCACATTCTCAATAGCGTCAGAATGTGGTGATGAAGTCAATTTAAAGTTAACTTTACTGCACTTCACCAGTTTAAATGAAGTTTAATGAAGGCTAACGTTAGTTACTGTACTTCTATGTCTTACACAGAAAACACAGGAGGAGGCATGCGGAGAACATAACCATATTCGTCAGAGGAAAAGAAGAAGGAGGAGAAGGAGAGCAACAAATAACCCCCAAACAATAAAATAAATTCCTTTTATATTTCCCTGCCTTGTTGTTTATGTGTACATACAGAGGAAGAATGAGAGAACAGCACACATGTCATCGTTACTGTGTGTTAGAGCATGGGAGAACAGTGGATACTTTTAATACAGCCCACATCCCTAATACTGTGTAACTATAACAAGTAGAGAACAGATGAAGAAGATGTTGTTTTTTTTTTTTTACAACTGTCTGCATAGCTTATTCATCTTGTGTAATGAATGAAAATAAATAGGCCTACTAGGCTCCTCTCTACTTTGACATTTAAGATTAGCTTGTTTGATCCACCTTCATACACATATGTGACATTACTGTACAACTTGAGAAAGGTGAGTTGTTTTCTGCTCCAGCCTGCCTAAAAGAAAAGCGTTTGGGGGATTAAATGGACTTTATTAGCTGCTGCAGTGCAGGATGAACTCAGAACAGACCCATTTCTCACCTTATTATTCTAAATCATGCAACGAAGAAGAAAGAAATGCATAATAAATCCTGGGACAAAATCTGTCCACAAATACTGTACAGCATGTAGTCTGATGAACAAGACTTGTGTTATAGCTGACTTGGGCAGTGAAATTTTTAATTTTTTTAATTCATGTGGTCATAGTTGTCCACAACTCAAATCAGAATTTAAGAAGAAATGTTTTATACCACCTCAAGAAGACTTCAGAAAGGTAGAAAGGTATTTCAAATGTACAACAGCAGTACTTAAATCTAAGTAATTTCCCTGACATTTTTGTGTTACTTTACTTTTAATAGACGTATGTAACAGGTTTTATACTTCCTGTGAGTATAATCCAATCAATCTTATTTTCATACTGTATATCCAGTTGTGTAATTTGATCAATTGTGTTGTATGTGGTGCTCGCATCGTGTACTACTGAGACTTCATTGCTCTCTTCAGAGAAGACTCTGACTGCAACATGCGTCTTTGTAAAGAGAGAAACGGACAGAAAAAGTCTCTTAATTCTGCCTGTCAGCTCGCTCTGCTCCGTTAAAACTGAATTTACCATACAGAATTGAATACGAGTGCACTCCAGATTTAGCTGCAGCTAGCTGACCGTGTGCTTCTCCCTATACCGCAGTTCTGTGTCCATGCATGCAGCAAACTGAAAGCACTGCCTGTCGGAGCGTCTACATGAAAAGAGAAGGAAAACATGGCTGGTAGTGTCTTCAGAGTTGCTAAACACCTCAGCGCACTGAAGGAAGCCATCTGACTGTGTGAAGAGCAGCTCGTTGATGTGTGCAAGCGGAGTAGGCCTAGAGCTCTCCCGTCTGACTGGTCCACCAATAGGAGAGAAGATGACCCCTTGAGACACAGCACCTCCTCATTTGCATAATGAGGCAGAAATGCATACAGAAATGTAAAAAGGACAGGCAGAAATAAATACCATGGGTGAAAATAAATAAGGTAAAAAAATACAAAGGAAGAATAAAACAGACAAAAATATTAAAACACACACATAAATAAATACATTTAAAAAATAAGTAATTAATAAATAAAGTTGAAGATCATAACGGAGAATAAATAAGGTAATTATTACAAAGGTGAATAAGTAAAGGCAGTAATTAAAATATATACATTTATGTCTCCTTGTATAATTTAATTACTACCTACATTTATTTATTTACTTTATTTTTTTTGTGTATTTAATTGGATGCTTATTTATTTATTGAGCATTTATTTATTTCTGTATTTATTTATGCCTGTGTCAGGATCGGTCCTCCATAAATATATACATATTCTAAAAAGGAATTAAATAAATGAATATACTTTATATTTAATACAGACAAATAAACCCCCAGGTTTTGTTCCCCCAACTTGTTCAGTGTCCTCCCATGTTCAATAGTTGGTCTGGCACCTCCAAACAATGTGTAGATTTAATGAAAGTTACTCTTTAATGTCAACTAAAATTGTTCTGCGTATTGTACCTGTTGACTTGATAAATACAGTATAAGGTATAATGTTGGACAGTAATTATTCTGGTTAGTTTTACAGCTTACTGGTACAGCAGACTTACTCTCACAGACCGGCACAGAGGACCATGTTCCACTTCTACATATGGTGACTTTCCGGCCTTTGCGTTCATATCCTTGGACACATGTTACTCCAAGTCTAGATCCGTCCTCATACCAACCGTTTTGGTTTTCTGTGTATTTTGCATTTGGTATCTCTGGTGGAAGGCATGCTCCTTCCTCTGAGGAACAAAACAAACAAACACACTGTTACAGTCGTGACAGTGTTTAAACTCTTCATTTTTAAAAATGCCATTATTTGCATGAATTTTATCTCCAATGATTTATTAGAGCAACCAATATTTTAAAATA
>NC_060154.1:11867241-11891466 GCF_021292245.1 Micropterus dolomieu
GCAGTTCTGTGTCCATGCATGCAGCAAACTGAAAGCACTGTCTGTCGGAGCGTCTACATGAAAAGAGAAGGAAGACATGGCTGGTAGTATTGTCTTCAGAGTTGCTAAACACCTCAGCGCACTGAAGGAAGCCATCTGACTGTGTGAGGAGCAAGATCGTTGATGTGTGCAGGCAGAGTAGGCCTAGAGCTCGCCTGTCTGACTGGTCCACCAATAGGAGAGAAGCTGACCCCTTGAGACGCAGCCCCTCATAATGAGGCAGAAATGCATACAGAAATGTAAAAAGGACAGGCAGAAATAAATACCATGGGTGAAAATAAATAAGGTACAAAAAATACAAAGGAAGAATAAAACAGACATAAATAAATACATTAAAAAAATAAGTAATTAATAAATAAAGGTGAAGATTATAACGGAGAATAAATAAATAAGGTAATTATAACAAAGGTGAATAAGTAAAGACACTAATTAAAATATATACATTTATGTCTCCTTGTATAATTTAATTACTACCTACATTTATTTATTTACTTTATTTTTTTGTGTATTTAATTGGATGCTTATTTATTTATTGAGCATTTATTTATTTCTGTATTTATTTCTGAATGTGTCAGGATCGGTCCTCCATATACACTTGTCTACCATAGTAGTCTATATTTTATTATATATTATATACATGATTTCTATATTTCACTGTTTTTGTCTTACATTAAAATTTTATTTGTGTGACCATTGTTGGAGGGTGCCTAATGAAGAATTTCATTGCCAATGACAGCTTTATTGTTAGAACTTGAAACTTGGATTTTATATATATATATATATATATATATATATATATGTGTGTGTGTGTGTGTGTGTGTGTGTGTGTGTGTGTGTGTATATATATATATATATGTACATACATAAATGGGAAATCAGAATGACTGGACAGGTAGCTGCATCATCAAACTAAACTAAAATTTAAAAACACCCCAATTGGGGCTAAGCATAATATAAAATATGACAATAGATGTGTAGCCTACCATATGGCCAAAGGTTTATGGTGGGCTTTGTCAAACTGTAGGTTTCAAACCCACTAGTTGTCATGATAAAATTGATGGGATCACAAAGTATATTATGGGATAGAAAATATTTCTTAAATTAAACTCAGTTGTAGTTGTTCCAGTTTCTAATGTAAATAGAGTATTTTTCATCCTGATTTTATAAGAAAAATGGTTGACCACCATATATGCACCATGGTGACAGGGAGCCAAGTGGGCATCACTTAACTTTATAGGGCACAAGCTATAAACAGTTACTCTAGACTATACACTTTGACATAGAATGTATTAATTCTTAAACTGGCTGGTATTCCCTTATAAATTTAAGCTGCCTCTTGTCAGAAAACTTAAATTAGGTCTGTTGATATAGATCAAAATAAATGCTTTCTCTCAAAGGAAAATGCAATTCTACTGAATAATTCAGAAACACTGTTCAATTAGTGTTTGTGATCAACTTTCTTTTTAAGTGGATAACAAGGCTATGGTCTAAATTCTACTGTATCAAAATAGTTAGTCTGCTTCACAGACTAAATGTATTGATTGATTAATTAAATAATTGTTGTGAAATAATGCTGTTAACAGTTCCTAACAAGAAAAGGTAATTTTATGTTGTTCGCTATCACAATCACGTCTTTAGTCGTTTTTAGCTTTTTCTTATGGGGTTCTGGCAGCTTAAGGTCTCATGGGATTTAAACTGATTTTAATTACCAAATATACAAGTATATATATAAGTATTTCTCATTTAGAAAGCATTTTGGCCTTATTAGCATTTGCTTGTTTTTTAAACCTTCATCACCCACTGGTGTTGTTTCACAGAATGATGCACTCTTTTTCGGGATCTCACTGAAAGTGGAGCAGTACATGCCACTGCCACAAGGTGGACCTCTGGTCACAGTCATGAATTTGTGATTTAAGGAAGGCAGTAAGGTCAAGAGTAGCTTCTGCATGGTGTGCAGTTATCACACACGATCATTCAGGACTAGTCCTCTATTTCTCTTCCTATGAATAACACTAAAGGATATTCTGCTCACTCACATACACATAATAGACATTTCATCAGCAAATGGGTGTTGAACTTTTGGTTACAGGCTATTTATTTGTGAAGTGCTCTTGTTGGTGTCCATCCAAGCTCAGGCGATTCTGACACTAATTAGACATCTTTGTATAATATTGTCTCAGTTTGTGAGACAACCTTCATATGTTCATCTAGCCTAACATCTAAATAGAATACATTAGACTCTCCAAGTCTCATTCATTTTTGATCTTGAAACCTTTGTATGGTTCTGTAAGCAGGCAATGATGCTAATTTTAAGGGTCTTTTGATAGCTTCTTTTTTTATCTGAGGATTTTGTCATCCATCAACTCTTCAAATTTGCATATATTTCAATGTGTTCTTAAATCAACACTGTCATCTCATACACATGTTATCATCTACATTCAGTCTTTACCTTTAGTACCAGTTTATAGACATCATGCAGGACAGGGGGGTTACAGTACACCCCGGCACCCCCCCAGCCATGGTACTTATCATTTTTCAGGGCCAAGGGTTGGTCAGATGGCATGTGACTAAATGGCACCTAAGAACACACAATACAGGGCCAGGAATAACCCCACCCTTAGAGTCACACACGCACACTCACACATGTCTAAACACTGCAGGGGGGAGAACAAGGGAGCAGAACATGGTGTAGATCACAAAGCTTCCTCAACAGAGGGGTGTTTCATTTTAAATTCATGTGCAAAACTCATAATGTGTATGGGGGTTTAATGAGAACACAGTATATGAATAACACAGGCAAATAGCGATAGAAAACCAGTAGCAGTGACAAGACATTTCACTTGGGAAACATGCATAGGACAGTAGCATGGCATGTGTGTATCATATTCCGCCTTTCAACTCTCAATCATTTTTGGGTGGTTGACTTTTTTTCCCAGGGGCTTGTTGACTGGTGCGGATTGGACAGGTGGCATAGCATGGAGAAGAGCTGGCCATTTACCAGCCAATAAAAATAGCTGTGGTCTCCATGATGTCACCGGTGAGTAAATCATTGCTCCTGACTGTAGAGGGAGAAATAAAACAAGATAAGAAAGCAGGGGCTGTGTGTTTTTTTACCTGTCTGTGTGTCTTTTTTTTTTTAGTTAATCTAATTTCACACTACACTGCTTTTTGTCTTCTTGCTTTCACTCCAAACCTGTATCACTTTTCTGCACATCTTTCTCTGCACGTGTTCCTACCTTTTTTGTCACGTCTGCATGTTCCTTATTTTGTAAATCTATACAACCAGGAAACTGTTAAAAGACCAGAGAACAAAATAGCTCGTTCCCCACACCAAACCCCAATAACACTGCCATCTTCAGCCAGTCACACCGGCTGCTGTTGCCAGAAGGGGTGTACAAACTAAAGCCGGAGTCTGATCTCACTCTCATACCTGGCATTCTGAAGCCACAACACCATGCTGCCGATGTGAAACCTGACCAGTCGTAAATCTTCTCTGTTTGACCATGTGACATGTCAAATTTGTGATTCTACCCTCGGTCCACCCTCCGCATCTCTTTCCCTCTGCCCGCTGCCACCCATAGTTCCCTTCTAACGGCAGCCCCCTCTGTCACACTGAAGCAGGAATGTCAGGCAGGAAGGTGACAATCCCCCTTTCCCAGTTTCTGTGTGCATCTTTCATGTGTTTTTATGCGTTCCTTTGGCTTTATATCTGTGTGAGTTTGTATGCAAGTGTGTGAATTTGTGATTGTGTGTGCATAACTCCAGTGACCCAGTGGCAGCATGGCGGCAGGGTACCCTCAGTAATAGGATGTTAGGAATGTAACACTTGTCAGCCTCTCAGAGGATGCTGTTAATTCACATTCCGTCTGTTTCAGGGGGTGAACCTTGAGTATGTTTACCTGTGTAGAAGCTCTCTCTGTGTTTGTGTGTGTTGTATGAAATGAAGTGTGCAAATTGCTCCCTTGCATTAATGAAATTTGAGGTTCGGTTTATGTGTCAGCTTTTTATTACACAATTTCCCAGACAACTTGCATCCCCTAATGGTACCATGCAGGAATCATAACCAACAGAACCAGTAATAGCAAGACCAGTTCAGTGTTTTTGCATGTCTACAGTACTGTAAATTTTAGTACGGCTTCAAAAAATCAACTTGCATGGATGTGAAACTTGCTTGAGAAAGCATTGGAGTTAAAGGCAAATCAGTCAACATGGATCTTATAAAACAATAATAGAATTATTTTGAATGACATGAATGACATGAAATAATAATAATAATAATACATTTTATTTAAGGCGCCTTTCTCGGCACTCAAGGACACCATACAGGGATGCAAAAACATTTAAAAGCAGCAAAACTAGAAAACAGAACATTAAAACAAGCTAAAAGCAAAAAAAAAATTTCATCAAATGAGGTAGGCAGTTTTAAACAGATGTGTTTTGAGTTGCGATTTAAAATGGGAGAATGAATCGATGTTTCTAAGTTGTGGTGGTAAACTGGGGAGCAGAGCATTCAGCCGCTCTGCTCCCCATTTTGGTGAGACGAGCATGGGGGACAGACAGGTTTATGGAGGAAGAGGATCTAAGGGAGCGGGTGGAAGTTGGACCCTGCAGGAGATCAGACAAATGCGGAGGGGCAAGGTTGTGGATGGCCTTGAATGTTAACAGAAGGACTTTGAATTGGATACGGGACAGGACCGGGAGCCAGTGAAGCTGTTGGAGAACAGGAGTGATGTGGTGGATGGAGGGTGTTCGAGTTATGATGTGGGCAGCTGAATTCTGGACCAGTTGAAGTTTATGAAGATATTTGTGAGGGAGGCCGAAAAGGAGAGAGTTGCAGTAGTCCAAACGAGAAGTGACAAGATTGTGGACAAGAATGGCGGCAGTGTGGGGGGTAAGGGAGTGGCGGCGGCGATTGATGTTTCGTAGATGGAGATTGGCAGACCGGGTAATGTTATTGATGTGGGACTGAAAAGATAAAAGAAAGCCATGAAAGACACTTTGAAGAAAAGAAACATTACCATTAACCGAAGTGCAATGTAACAATTAAGACCAGGAGAAGACAATTAAATTGTTCTCAATATACCAAATCCCAGATGTTATCTACTTCACAATAAAATAAAGATTAAATGTTTTCTGTGATCCCTATCAGATCTCGTGTGACTAAACGTTGCTTTTCAAACTGTGCTGCCATGAATTGAAACTGATGACAATGTAAAAATGCATTAATCAATGTTAAAACTAAGGCCTAGTTATGCTGTGGAAAATGGCTGGCAGAAGTGTAAAGTGTCCATGATTTCTAATAAATGAGCATAAAATTCTTTATTTATATTTAACTGACTTCTAGACTCAAAGCTCTGGTATCCTGGGCCCTGGTGGTCTGTGTGGACAATGAGGGAGTTGTTTTAGGGAGAAAATAGCCACACACTTGCACATTCTATGACAGTAGATTTATCACCAACATTTGTGTAGAAGGATAAATGAGCCAAACCTGTTCATATGTGGCCCTTTGTGTGTGTGTGTGTGTGTGTGTGTTTCGTGTGTCAGTGTTTCCGATGACACTTAGCGATGATTTTGAACAGCTGAGATGAATTTGTGTGGAAGTGGACAACGGGGCAGCTGTACATCTCTGTCTTGGATAATACACATACACACACACACACACACACACACACATTGATGCATATAAACAACAGTGGAATCCTAAGGTCCGACCCCCTTGGGACAAAGCCAGACTGAGACCTTAATAAAGGCCTTGTTGTTTCAGGAGGCAGCTTATATGGTTTCAGGTTCATATCTCAACAAGCCCAATTTTACAGACCAACACCATAAGCTTGCTGATTGCATTATCCTGATTTGCATTTATACATGATTCTCCAATTGTTTTATACATTAAGACAATTTCACTTTAATATTCATGTAAAGGGCTGATAAAAGTACATGTGTGTGCATATTTATTTAATGTACTCAGGTATTTGTAGCATAGAGTATAAACTATTAATGGTGGTGTTGCAATGCGAATAGTGGTCTAAATAAAACCAGGTTGCCATTACCACCTCAACTGGCCCTGCAACATCTCAGCCAATGAGACACTTTGCCTGGTCAGACCTCTTTTGAGAGAGGCGGGGCCTAGATGTGTCGCAGGGTCACAAGGAGTGATGTAACCTGTGTTTATTTTCAGCGTATACACGTAAATGTAGACACACAGATACCTCCACGCACACTTGCACACAGACACACACACACACACAGACACACACAGACACATACAGACACACACACACACACACACACACACACACACTCACACACACATGTAACTGTAGACTCCTGCACATACTGTTCCATACATGCAAAGATTTTAGCATACACAGTGTAGTATCACTGACAAACACAAATGTGCCGACTGACTTAGTTTTGGATTTTGGGATCTCTCTTATGTGTCTGTAAGCTGGTTGTCTCTCCTATCCTCTTTCTAGGTTGGTGACTCGATGACAAGTGCTGCAACGTGTATGTGAACACGCACCGTCATTGGAACACCTAGACACACACACACACACACACCTAACTGTCAATAGGGGTGGCTGTTCCAGGGGGAATACAGAACGATTAAACAGAAAAAAAGGTGTGTGTATCACTAAGGAAGACCAGTGGGAGAGAGAGAGAGAGAGAGAGGCAGAGACAGAACGACAGACAGAGACACAGAGAGAAATTTAGTCATGGCCATTAATACTAATAGTGGCCTCCCTTCCCTTCTGTCAGCTGCAGCTGTTGATCACGCTGGTGTAACATTGAGCTTTCTAGCATTGCATCACTCTCTTTCTCCCTGACTCCACTTCTGTCCTGCGTTACCCTGCATGTACATGGATCTTGTAGCCCATATTGCACATCATTCTGCAAGGGTAATGGTCTGAAGTGGGATTAGTGCCGCAGTAATGTTAAGATTGGTCTGCTTGAAAAGTGGATTTGCACACTTAAACTCTTCATTCAAAATGGAAACACTGCTGTACTGAGGCAATATATACAATACTGTACAATTTACAGTATTATATTGCAGTGCTATGCTGTAAAATCATCTTATCAAAACAGTGATGCAAGGCAAGGTGAGAAGTGAGAAATATACAGTGTAGCATGTCAGCTTTATCCACTGCAATTGAAGACCATGTTGGATTCATTAGCATGCCAGTAACCTGCCACTAGTTATTCATACTATGTGTGATGTATACATAGCAAGACGTTGGTCATGTTCTCCATCTAGAGAACGCAGCAGAGGGACGATGTAACTTCCTGAGGAGCTCGTCCACTCGCATACATCAGAGACATTCCACCTCATCTGACACTCGTCCATGGAATTCAGCAAATTTTCCACACTATTCTACCAGGCACACAGGCAAGTGCCTGTCAAAAAGACTGGCATGCCCAAACATCAGGCACCTGTAAACCCTTAAAACAAGAGAAATAAGCTGCACTTTCTGGAGAATACATCTTTTCAAGTTTAATCTTTTCAAGATGCTTTTTGGGGGGGCATTTTGTACATGGATGCACGATGAATGATGTTCCTCCCTCTGTGGTGTTTGTGATTGTCATCGGGTATGTTTGTGTGTGTGTGTGTGTGAAAATATCTTTTTGTTTGCACTGCGGATAGGTGATAATTTGTCATAGATTTGTGCAGAGTCCCTTTCTCCTCTATGTTGGTATGACCAGTGTGCAACCTATAGTTGACACTTATGTGTCATTCTGGGAACACACTAAATACTTCAGATGACTTGAGGGTTTACTTGGCAACCGATGGCTGTTTTAAGACCATGGATACACTTTCAGCTTGGACAGAGCACAAAGTTTTCAAGTATCCATTCAGTACATGGAAAGAAATAAAAAGTCACTGAATCGCATGCATCATGTGCTCATTGTTGTGTGACTCGTTATTAAGCTCAATGACTTCATCCAAATCTATTTGTGTAACTGGATGACATTCTATCTAACCTTTATTTTACACCAGGATGAAGCAGTTGTGGGCCCATAATTAGTCACAGGTTGTTTCCAGGTTTTTCAGTTTTGCCTATGTTTTGTATTTGAATGGACATTTTGCAGTCCCAGACTTCGGACCTCATTTACACATTTACTTTTGACAACTATACACTTTTAATGATTACAGTTTTTAAGCTATTCATTTTTAAAGGAAACTATCCGTTTTGCTAGGGTGCAATCAATAATCTGCTATAGACGTTGTATTGGGAGTGTTGGTGGTGATGTGGGGGAAGGAAGCTAAAGGTGGGAGGGGTTGACATAGAGATGTACAGGACAGGACACCCTCATGCTTGCTCCATAAACCTCACCACATTTTGCTCCCGCAGCTGTTGTGGCGCACACAGGGAGCGGAGAGGTGCGTTCCTTCTGGGCTGACTATGTCGAGTGTGGCAAGGGCTTTTTCGCACTGATCAGCGATCACCGAGCCCGTTTCTCTTCGGCAAAAAACCCCCGGAATGTTATCACTCTCTCTCTCAGCAAGGTCGGTTTCCACAGAACAGTGAAGACACCGCTCATTTACCATGAGCTGTTTGGATGTTATGTACCCAGCCTATGGACATTACGCACCGTACGCACCGACTGGTCCTGCTTTTATCAATAGCTTACAGGTAGGAAGTAAGCAAACATTTAAATGTTTTTTTTTCTTATTTTCTTCTTATCTACTTATTTCACGTGTTAGGGGATCGTTGAGGTGGGGAACAACTATTTGGCTAGTTTATGCAGCTTGTGCGTAAAAGCAAATAACGTGATGGGGAAGAAACCGTTAAAGTTGTTTACATGCTTTTAAGTAGGCTATTCGTTTGATTTAATTCCTCATTTTCGAACATCTACATTGTCAGTTCTGCTGTTTGTGTCTTACCAAACACAGAAGTCTTCTGCACCCACACAACTCGTATCTTGAGACATGCACGCTTGGTCGCGCGCACGCACACACGTAACAGTGCTGCCACACACAAAGAAAAACATTATGTCGAAGTATCTCATAGACAGCTACAGAACTGTCCTCTGCAACACCTGTCTTAACCCTCTCCCTGCTTCTCCCCGCCTCTCCTCTAACGCTCCCACCAACCCCCGCAGGCTCCCACAGGTCTGAGCAGAACTTCTCTTGACTGCCGGGATTTTATGGATACTCCCAGGGGTCCCGAGGGGATGTCTGGGGGCCCAGGCACTGGAGGATCAACTTCCTCCTCATCTTCATCCAATTCGTCTTCTACCTCCTACACACCGGCGGTTTTAAGGCCAGAGGAGGGCCCCAAGGAGAAGCAGGAGCCCCCTGAGGCGGAGTACCTGACTTCTCGCTGTGTCCTCTTCACCTACTACCAGGGAGACATCAGCAGCGTGGTGGACGAGCACTTCTCCAGGGCCCTCAGCTCCTACATGGATGGAGAGGGCAAACGGCGGGCTTCAGACCAACAGGGCACAGGTATACCACATTGTCCATACATAAAAACTATTTATACAAAGGTGCATACAAACCTTGTGTGTGTATACACACATACAGGATGACTATAATTACAGAAAAATATGGTCTTCAATAATAGTAATGGAAACACAAACTTAAGTAAATCCAGTCCACTGTGTGAACATAAAGAAAACAACCACCATTGTATTTTTCAAAATCATTAATCCATAATTTTTCATAAAAATAATTAGGGACCCAATCTGAATGTTGTTCCACCAGTTAAGCTGATTTACTGCCATCTTTACAACAAATTTGTTTTGTGAAGATTGCCGCCAGCCTGAAAAAGGTTGAGTAAACTGAGTTTAGGTTGAAATTGACCTCCACTACATTCCTGCAGTTTCATAATTTCCACTTATTTATGTGAGCATAGGTACCACAGTTGTCTGTGTGGGGCCTTGTGCCTGCTTTTGAAGCCACACAGAGTGAGCTGATAGTTCTGCAGAGCACAGAAGAGCGTCAGACAGGTGATGTGATCAGGTGACAGGACTGAAAAGCTGCTTGTTGGGACTGTTGTCCCTGGAGAGGTCACAAAGGTCAGGAGCTGTTGGGAGTCAAAAGGGACTTTTGACTCTGGTTAGGGTGACAATTTAAAGACAAGCAAGAGAGAGCATGCACATTCAGATTTTTCTAGGTTTTGGGGTGAAAAATCAGGAATCAAATTTTTTTTTTCTTTTTTCTTAAAAGCAAAAAAACATACACAAATTCCATAATTACTATTCTGAAAAGCATCAAATCATTTTTAAAATCAGCAACATTATTAGGAGTTTATATTGTTTTGCTTTTTCTTTCATTTTGATGCACAAAAATGCAAATTAAAAATTAGTAATTTTCAAATCTTCTAGAGACACAGAAGTCCCTTTCTACCAGCAGCTTGCAGATGTCCTTTGGATATCCATGTAGGGCCTACAGCTTCTACTCTTTCCCTCTCTCTGATGTCGCTGTTAGTCTCTTTCCTAGTTCAGTCGGACGTCTTCATTTCGGCACTAACACACGCTTCCTGCCTCACAACAGATGCTATGTTTATACATGGCCGTAAGCGCGCAGCCTCGCCGGCGTATCCCCTTCAAACGTCTCTGCCGCTGCCATTCTGACTCTCGCTACAGCTCCTGCCCCACAATGGTTGCACAGTCAGTTGCCTGCTTGCCTGTCAGATTTATATATGCTGTGGTCTGTGTGATAGGGGAAGAGGGAAACACTACCTCTCAGGGTGTTGCATGGTGTCTTTTTTCAGAGGAATATCTAAATATAAAAGTATACTGCTAAAAACATATAATGGCTCGCTGACATTCTGTCAAGGGCGAGGAGAGGGGGGAGCAGAGAAAACAACAGGTGGGGGTGCAGGAGACAGAAAAGAGGGGTGGCGGGTGCTAGCACAGGGCCAGAGTTGCGTGTCTGAGTGAGTGTGTGTGAGTGTGTGTGTGTGTGTGTGTGTGTGTGTGTGTGTGTGTGTGTACGCGTGTGTGTGTGTGTGCATGAGTGAGCTGTGAGACTTTCAGAAGTACTGGGCTGACATGAGAGTGAGAGATGTCACCACAGCGAGTGATATAAGGCTATGTGAGCCTTGGGCTCCCTCCAGGTCAGAGCGTCTGCCTTATATAGAATTGTAGGATATAGGGATGTCTCTCTTTCTACCTTTCTCTCTGTCACTCTCTCTCCCTCTGTCTGCTAGAACGTGGCTGTGTTTATTTCTGTGTCTTGTTGGGGCTAGGGCTGTGTGACACTATGATCCAATGGGGAAGATATCTGGGCCAGCGGGTGTAGCAGTCATGTGAATGACATCTACGTTTTAGCAGGGGTTGCTCCTGTTGCACAGCTCTAGCTTTTCCATTTGTCTCTGTAAATCAAGTGATTCACTACTTCAGTTGTGCAATAGTTTTTAACTTGGCCTAAATTGTATCATCGTTTATCCTCCTTCCCCCTCTCTACCTCCCTCCCCCATTAGATACCCCTTCACCTAGCAGTCGACGAAGCTTCCCCCCATCCTTCTGGGACAGTAACTACTCCTCGCCTCAGAGCCGCTCCCACTGTGAAACCGGTGCGCCTTCCTATTCCATGGACCCATACGCATCTGGGTTGCACCCGGGCCTGCCGCATCCACATGCTCACCCGCACCCACACGCTCATCCTCACTCCCACTCTCACCCACCAGAGAGCTGGGGATATCCCCAGGCCCAAGCCTACGGACCCCCACGGCCTCTCCATGAACTGTATTCACCGTCGGCTTTGGAGCCCCACTATGGGGCCCTGCTCGTGCCCACGGTGAGGCCACCTCATCTTCCTACCTTGCCAAGCCACTATGAAGTGAGCAAGCTGGAGCCCACTGCCTCCTGGCCCAGCCTGCTTCCCCCAGGAGATGTCAGCCAGACACTGGCACTCAACATGGATGCAGGTACCCACTCAACCAGGCTGTCAGGCTTTTGCAAATACTGTATGGACAATCCAAGTGTTTCTTTATTAACAGTTTATAAAATATCTCTAATCAGATTATATATGAAGATAAGAAACTGCAAAGAAATACACTCAGACATCAGTGTAGACAAATACAAATGGCAAGTTCAGATTATACACGGCTACAAAAATATGAGAAACAAATACATTTTTTCTCTACTGTTGAATGTAATGAGCACGATTGTAATTCTGCAGCGTACCGATTTAGCTTTTTAGTTGCTAAAAACATTTTACCCAAGGTATTCTGAATTATGTGTATTGATCTTATTCAATCAAACACAGAAGAACACGTGTCTTCTGACAACCATTCACACAAACACACACACTCTTGCGCACACGTTAACTTTCAACCCTTGCAATACCCTTTGTTGGAAACACATGCACAGATGCATTAATTGTTGTAGACTGCCATAGACACTCCTACGCATACTGAAAACACACACACACACACACACACACACACACACACACACACATCATAATCCTCACAGAAGCTCTCTTTCCCCCCCTCTAAAACATGATGTTTAGCAAAAGTAGGCTCCATGACAACCTGTGTTCTGTTGTTCGCCGTTGTCCTCCTCATTGTTTCCTTGTCCTTTTTTCTCAGGCCTCCAGCAGCACAAGAAAGGCAAGGAGCTGTACTGGTTCTAACGAGCCCTTCAGTCACATTGACCAGCCATTACTAGATCCAATTAGTCCCTGGACCTGCTCTGCTATTGAAGCAGCGTGTCCCTTTATCCCGCCACACACTCCATCCCCGTCTATCCACCCCCTTGTTTCTGCTCCTGGCCTCCCCCTGCCAGCATACAGCCTTGCTCCAGGTCGACGTGTGTGCACCATGGAGATAAAGCAGAGAGAGGGAGAGAGAGAGAAAGAGGGGGAGAGACACTGTCTATAATCGGTGCTGTTGCTCTCTCTTTCGCATCTCTCTTCCACTCTCTCTCCTGTCGCTGCCGGTGCAGCACAGACCTTGGCAAGGTATGAGCCACAGTGACCTGTTTGGACTGAGAAAGACAGGATCACAACAGACATTTGCAGAGGACAGAGAGATAGAGGGATGAATGGAGGGGCAGAGGGATGAATAGTGGCAAACAGGGATTCCCTCCAACGTCCCTGGTTATCTCTGTCTCATGTTCTTGGTGGTTGGTACAGTGGTTGTCATCATCCACTTATCTGCATTTCACAAATGCAACATGCAGCGATAAACAGGAGCAGCAATTATGGTGGTTTATGCTTTGTTACTGTCATCATGATGCCTTTTTTGGGTTGTTGTTATATAATTTTGCTTTCTGAAATAAATGGTTTCTATTTATTGGTGTTCATGTGCATTTCTAAAATGTTTGGTTAGGCCAGTTTTCTGAAATGATTGTGATTCAGTTTATTGTGTTTTCTAAAGACAGGAGGCAGAGATGGCCACACCATGTGTTTTTGGTGGAGCTTCTCATCCATCTATGAAGGAATAAAAACATATCAAAAATGTGTTAAATTCATTAACTATTTGTTTATCCTAAACAGACTCAAAGATTGTGTTCTTTAAATGTAACAATGTTGTTCCATTTTAGTTCTTTATTTCTCTGTGTCATTCTTAGATGTTTTGGAATTTGGACTTTCTAAGTTTTTTTGTGTGTCATTTCTCATTTTTGTGTCCAAGAACTTTGTGAGGTCAATAAATATTTTTATGGCAAATCTCCTAAATGTTTACCTTGTATAAATACTATCTGAGCCCCTACTAAGTTTAAGGACATTGTAAGTATAACTAGACAGAGATAAATAAATACTTCCAGTGGACAAATACAAATATTAGCTTCAAGAAATGTGTCACCATATTGATGGAGGCTTTTAGATCAAATTATGATTTGACACACTGATATATAGAGTGTGATGATATTTTAGTAGCTGTGTGAATCCTGGAGACAGTAGCACAACCAGATGTGACCTACGCTGTGCAATGTGGCTTATTTAAAAGGCCTTCCATTTGAATTCCTGCTTGCATTCACACTTTGTCACCTATAAAGTGGGAACGAGTGGTGAATGCCAGCAATGTGTAACCAGAGAAGAAGGCAGCCATCCCAGCTATGCCCCAAATGTTGCTGTGTTATTGATCCGATAATCAGATTATGTGCTAAGGTATGCCAGTCTGGGCCACTGTCACAATTTAGCGGCTGTTATGTGTGACCCCCACTAGAGAGCAGCCAACTATGTGATTGGCAATAAGCTGAGGAAACATGTAGAGTAATGAAATTAGAAGAGTTTACCAGGGATAGCGTTCACACTAGTATTGTCACTGGGCCTGACGGTTTCTTTTTCACACCGGATCCTCCAGGATCTACTCCACATTAGTATGCACCCACAGGTATTGTCACACTGTATTACTTAAATGTCAATAAACTCCACATTAAGTACATGTGAGGGGGTGTTTACTTATGAACAGACCACTGTATAAACACAGCCTAAGGAAATGCTGCCCTCTCCTGCTGGGTTTATAACACTGCATAAGCCAGATAAGAAATGATTAAGGGTCAACCATAAGTCACTTACTCCACATTGACCAGTTGGGCCAAAATTGACATATGTTGAGTTTTTAGCCCTTGAATCTGTGAGAGGTATACTGTCCTACAAAGGCTGAAAACAGTAACTACGGAAACACTGAAGTTGATGGAAAATGGCTTAAAGTTTAGGCTTTATTTTATGCCATTAAAATAATTTTCATAGGACCCACATAATACTCTTATAGTATTATGAAAACTGATCTACAAAGAAAACCTTTCTTGTCTATTTTATCCACAAACACATTATTTTGAATATTTACAGTAGAGCTATCCTAATCAATTAATCATTTCGAGATTAGTTCTTTTGACTGTATAACTGCCAAACATGTTCTGGTTCCAGCTTCTCTAACATTAAGCTTTAATACTTTTCTTTGTTGAATATCATTGTAAATGGAATATATTTGGGTTTTAGACTGTTGGTTGAACAAAACAAAAAATTTTAAGACTCTGGGAAACAATGACAGGCATCTTTCCTTATTCCTACAATTATTGACTAAATACAAGGTACAAGGTTGTTTATTAGTCATTATACAGCACAAGGCTGCACAACGAAACAAAATTTGTAGTTCCTTCATGCTACACACACACACACACACACACACACACACACACACACACACAATATATACAGTTATTATTAGTTACACTAAATCAGTGGTTATCAAACTGTTTCTAGTTAAGGACCCCTAAACAAATTAGACCACATACCCCCATCTGATAGGATTTTTTCTTTTAGATGTTTTATAACAGAAAGTTTATGCAACCCATGACCAAAATAGTCGTATGTGTTTTCATTGTGTTACTTATGGATGGAATGTATAGTGAAAATAAATTATTCCCCTTTTTGCTGGGGACCCCCTGGAGCCCCCTCAAGGACCACTGGGCATCCCAGACTCCACTTTGAGAACCACTGGACTAAACAACTAAACGAGTAATTGAGAAAATAATTGGCTTATTGTCACCTTATTGAAAATGGTCAGTTGTGACACTAATTTCGTCATTTATAAAGAACAACCAGGGTAAAGCAAGAAAATTTAGCTTTAGCTTTAGCTCAGGCTAGCTGTGGTTTTATCACCAGCTAGCTATTGGGTTCCTGCTTTAGCTGTCTAGTTGGCTGTTTGTCTGTGGTAGCTAAGAGCAGTAAGTGCAATGACCATGCCAGAGAGCAACGGTTTGGACAGGTTTTAGCTCTGTTTTGTTAAAGCACATTAAGCTGTTTTCGCAGATATTATAATTTTATTTTATTCAGTAAAACATATGTAAAATGTCTGATTCAGGTCTTAACTAAATTTTGACCAAATGCATTTTGCTTTTAGAGCAATATAGTTTAAAATCAAACTTACAAACATCTAACCAATAGTACAGGAAGTAAGTAAGTGAGGTTTTAGAAATGTTGAGCAGGTGCATGTGGCTGTCTTCCTGTTGGGGACAGAGCAGTAATATTTGGAAAATGCATGTGTATATATTATAAGCATGAGTCTGTGTGTCTATTTGATTTTGAGCTAAAGTAGTTTATAGGAAAACCACTATGGTTTCCCCATGGAACGTACCTTATAGACTTCGATAAAGGGAAGTGAGCCATACCAGTTCACAACATTAACCAGCATTTTCTTAGAACAGCTGATTCACCCCGCTGTGGTGTAATACATCTTTTACAGTAAGACAAACCCTAAGTACATTTGCATTCCACATCAAAGCAGTGGGTAAATTGACTGGTCATAGGTCAAAGCCACATGATCCAGGAGGCAGATTCACATTCAGAGCAATTTGTCTGATCACAACTAGGAGAAATTGAATTAAGAATCAGTTTAAGAAATATTACCTAATTGCATACTATGTCTGAAATTAATCAATGTTGAAATCATAAACTGTAGTTATTCCATCTTCACTAAATACTGTGCAACTGACTCCAATCTTTTTACAAATCAACACTCTGACCTAATGACCGACTGTTATACTCACCTCCATTTCAGACACATTGCTTAGTTGTGTATCCTCTGCCCTGCAATTCATATAGTTAATGTTTCATTTCCAGAGCTATAACCTAACTTTCATAACTGCATGTGCCAGCTGAATAAAAAATAAAACACAATGGCATGCAACCAAAACATGTGGTATACAATATGGAAGTCATGGTGGAAATAGGAGAAAACCTTTTTTTCCTCTGTGCAGTTGGTTTCTGTTTTGTTTAGAAAGAAACAAAAAACTTGTCAGGCTCTACACACACATTGCACAGGTAATTGTAAATCTAGGTGTGTACCTTGCATCTCTTCCTTTAAGATTTTTTTTCAACACCATGCACACAAGCACACACAAACATTGATCTATGAACTGTGGAAGATTTCCTATGGTATTTGTATCATGTTGACTCATGGACCCATGGTATCAGTCTTTATGCCTGTGAAGTTGCACTTGACATCATAGTTTTACAATAAAGCCAGCATTTCCCATCATCTACATTACAAAGGATCACACGCTTGCTGATCTGTGTTTGTGTAGCTTAAAATAGAGAATCACTTAGTTTCAGTGTGAAACTTGAGCTCAGTGAACTTAAAAGTTGGTGATACATTTACTTACCGTGCTGTGCAATTTTGAGGTACTTTCTACTACTTTGTACTTCCACACCACCACATTCACCTGACAGCTATAGTCACTACTTTTCACATTAAGATCTTACATTAAAAAACAGCAAATAAACACATAATAAGCTTATGACATGACCCTATAAAAAAAGCAATGTCTAGTTGGGGCCCCTCCTCACATTTCTCACCGTCTCAAATGGTTTCATGAAAAGAACTGTTCAAGGATCAACAAGGTAAAAGTATTCAAAATTGTACAAAAAAAGGATGAGAGACAAGTGCAGAGATTAATACAAATTTGGGTCAGAGAAGTTTGTTTTTTCTTCTTTCCTCTCTCATAAATCATCACACGACCTTTCAGATTCATCATGTGACTCTTTGGAGGGCCACAATTAAACTTAACTGGATTAAACTATGGTACCTAACTGGATACATCAAGCCAAAGATAAATTAGCTCCACCTTGACCAGCCACAACATACACATTGTTGCATCAGTATTGTATCAGTATATCAATATATCTAATTAATAATATATTAGTTACAGGGGGCTTTTTCTGTGTGATGATAAATTGAAGATAATACATTATAGTAATAAGTAAAGGATCTGAGGACCTCTGCTACCACTGGTCAAAAGTCTTTCTGTGCTTTTGCTTTTCATGAGCTTTTATGAGAACCATATAGCAGGGTTAGGGGCAGTTAGCAGCAGTTCTGTTTCTGTTGTTTGTCATTATGTGACAGTGTTATTTGCTGGCAAACTATTTGCACTGTTTTTACTGGAAGAAACCCAAGCACTTGTACAAACACTACTGACTGCACACCCTGTATATCTGGGTACAAACAGACAGGAACATGAAACAAGCTGATTGAGTTCGATCACATCCGTAAACCTTAAGCTTAGCTCTCAGTTTTTCCTCACTTCACAGCACAAGTATTGTCATGACACGAAAGCCTTGTGACAAAGCAGGAGGGTGCAGCACACAGCAATCAGTAACTGCAGGGAACTCCTATGGAAAAAAATTTAAGACTACATTGCTTGCACAATATGTAAAAAGGGTTTATGAGACCAAGAATTTACACTTTGGATGTCATCACTGTGCCATCAGAGTGAAACAAATTAATACAAAGTTAAATTCCCAGCACTGCTTTCTGCCTTAAATAGTATTTGCACTCAGTTTCCTGACAATGACGGCTTGGTAACATTTGCAGAACAAACCGAACCTTACAGTCTAGCTGAAAACAGGATGTGTGCATGGAAACAGAAGGGAAGTCTTGAGCAACTCTCAATTGAAACACTACTGAATCAATTACACCAATTGAGAAGAGTTTCATTTATTAGAATGTGTGCCTGTGTGTGTTCACAGTATTTCATCTCTTATCCGTTTGAGGCAAAAAAAGAGTTCTGTATTGTGGAGGAGAAGAAGAAATACTTGTCCAATGAAGAGGAGTTTTTTAAAGACAGAAAGACAGGGTAACGCAACTTCAAATAAAACCTGATCATTCATATAAATTGCTCATACAAAGTTTCAGTGAGTGAGCGATAGCTAAAGTGCCGCCTACGTATCCGAGAAATAAGAACTCATCCATTTGCTACATACACATTTTCCAGCGTGGCATAATTTAGGTTTCAACTAAAGCATGTGGGTGACAGCAAAAACTAGCACACAGCATTTGTTAATGTATCTCTGTGTGTGATTTCCTTTTGTTACCTCAGAGGAATTCCCATCATCACGTGACTGGAATCAGAAAGCACAACAACACCAAACACCAAATTGTTGTTTTTCACATGAGGGCATCAAGCCAACACACAGACTGTGTTTCTTCCTCATGTGACTATATCATTTCTAAACAACAGACTGATGGGTGACTGATCATGTTATCATAGAAAATTCTAAAGAGTTTTGCTGAGACTGACAAATATGTTTCCCAAAAGAATGTCATCATGCAAACTCATGATGCATAACTCCCGCCTTCCCTATTTCAATGATTGACTCTCTTTTCCTTTCTCTCTCAGTTTATGAGCTCTTGACAGCCACCTGACTGGACATACTGCAAGTCATGACTGTAGGTGGCTATATAAGAACATCTCTTTAACACAGCATCTGCATCACCTACAGGTAGTTATACCTCAAACTTTACCGCACACACCGACATGGAGGCAGGTAAGCAGCTACAGAACAGACAACAAGACACACACAAACAGACAGACAAGCACACACATTTCCTGTATTGCAGGTGTGCTGATGCAAAGAAAAAACAGAAACTCATAAAGATTAAGAGAGCTTGAGGGAGAAATGAATCAGAGATTCAAAGTGCATTTGACATCCAACGTCACGACAGAAAATGTTTGTGGAGCAAAGCTGAAGTGAGAGTCTCAACCTGTGTGGTTTCCTGCAAGTCACAAGAGATCTCTTTGCTTGTTCTGTTTGTGTGTCAGTCAGGATGAAGCTGCTGCTGGTTGCTGCTGCTGTTCTGGCTGTGGCCAGCTGTGCCAGCCTCTCTTTGGAAGACCTGGAGTTCCATGCCTGGAAACTCAAGTTTGGTGAGGATGGTTTCTTTTGTTGTGGTCTATTGTCAAATCCAATAGATCTTGTTTCCTGAGAGGATACTGTATGTGTGTCCTAAATTTGAAGTGTGCCATTCATATGTTCATACTCATTTACACACAACACACATCTAAAGCTCTTCAAGTAAAGGGATTTGTAATTTGTAATGTTTAGAAGTTTACAACTTACAGTTTTTCATAGCCAATGAAGGGCAATCTCTTAACAGGAAAAGGTTTGAATTGATTAATAATTTATCAATGATCATTTTTCTTTCTTTTCTTTCTGATTCTTTCCTTCTCTGATTGGCAGGAAGGTCCTACAGCTCTCCGTCAGAGGAGGCTCACCGCAGGCAAATCTGGGTCAACAACCGCAGACTGGTGCTGATGCACAACATAATGGCTGATGAGGGCATTAAGTCCTACCGCCTTGGCATGACCTACTTTGCTGACATGGTATGCACAGGAAAACAGAAATGTGGATGCTTCTGCCATCATTTGGTTGCAATCCGCTTTTCAGGATACATTTGGAATGGAACATTTTGAACGAGGACCCTATTAAGTGATACTCTGAATTTTGTCCCTCCTCACCAGGAAAATGAAGAGTACAAACGTCTGATTTCCCAGGGTTGCCTGGGCTCCTTCAATGCCTCTCGGCCTCGTAGTGGCTCTACTTTCCTCCGGCTCCCTGAAGGAGCTGATCTGCCCATCAGTGTTGACTGGAGGGACAAGGGATACGTCACTGATGTCAAAGATCAGAAGCAGTGCGGTTCCTGCTGGGCCTTCAGTGCAGTATGTACAACAATAATTTAGTTTTCTCTCTTTTGGTGATGTAGGAAACTTTACACAACTGTTTTCTGGTTTCATATTAACTTGTATCACTTTCAGACTGGCTCGCTGGAGGGTCAGACCTTTAGAAAGACAGGGAAGCTGGTGTCTCTGAGCGAGCAGCAGCTGGTTGACTGCTCAGGAAAATATGGCAACATGGGTTGCAACGGAGGCTGGATGGACAGTGCCTTCCAGTACATCCAAGCCAATGGAGGTTTAGACACAGAGGACTCCTACCCTTATGAAGCTGAGGTAAACAGAAAGCAGTATGGTTGAAAAAGTCATAATCTTTAAATGTACAACATCCAGTGTCATTTGTCAACATTATGCATGAAAACTTATTTGGACACTGTTAGAAATTACAGCCTACTTGGAAAGAGATGTACAATACTGCCATCTTATGGACAAAATGTATAATGGCACATAACAGACTTGCAGTGCAAAGCAGTGAGAATGTAGCACTTGGAAAATATTATGTTCTTTGATGTACACGTAATCACCAATTTCATAATGTGTCAGTATGGTACAACCTTTTTTGAGCTGTGAAAAACTTTCTCTCAATTAGGATGGTGAGTGCCGTTACAACCCTGCCACCATTGGAGCCATTTGCACAGGCTACGTTGATGTGACACAAGGTGATGAAGAGGCCCTGAAGGAGGCTGTGGCCACCATCGGACCTGTGTCTGTGGCCATTGATGCATCTCATCTGACCTTCCAGCTTTATGAATCAGGTGAAAAGTTTTAAACACAGTGTTGCTTCTGCCAGAAAATAGTCTTTCTATCAAATGCAAGAAGAAAAAGGAAATATTCTTCTATTTTTTAACCTATCCATATGTCTGCCTAATCTGTGTTTGTTTTTTTCTAGGAGTGTATGACGAGCCAGACTGCAGCAGTGATGAGTTGGACCATGGGGTACTTGCTGTGGGCTATGGCAATGACAACGGGCAAGACTACTGGCTGGTCAAGAACAGGTAAACACCCAAATCTGTTGCTCATGTTTTAAATTATGTGTTGCTTCCCTGCTCAGTCAGCAGTGTTACAGTGGAGTTAGAAAGCTTTTCACAGACAGCAGCAGTAATATATCTTATTTAAGTGTGAAATTTATTCAGGATGTTGTCAACTTCTTAAATCACCCATATGGATTGCAACCATTATTTCACTTGTTGTAACTAATTTTATGATTATGATTCTGTTTGACATAGAGCAGCTGACTATTGTTGGTCATTTGTGTGTTTCTGTAGCTGGGGTCTACAATGGGGAGACATGGGATACATCATGATGACCAGGAACAAACACAACCAGTGTGGCATTGCTACTGCATCCAGCTACCCCCTGGTGTGAGCAGGTGAGCAAGAAACTCAAAATGCTTCCTTTCTGTATGACTCGTTAAAATTTGGAGTTTCTGCACTGATGTGTGCACTATGCAGTTTATTGTCCATTAATTGTTTGTTTTTTGTGTTTATTGGATTTTTAGGTCCAGGGCTTTCCTCACTGAGGAGGAGAACAGTGACACATAATTTGTTTTATTTTCAGAAAGAGTTATGGGGAAATCACCATCACCTTGTTGTCTGTGCCCTGGTGCACTTTTAATAGAATAACCTTTTAATAAAGATTGTAAATAAATGTAAAGAGATAAAATGTTTAACATGCAGAGATAAAAATAAACATTTATGTATTTGTGATTTTGTTGCTTTTCATTTTCCACCATTGTGTTACTGAGGATGTGCTGATGTTCTGTGGCATATCAACAGTGCACTGTTGGCTCTAGAGATGGCATTATTCATCTGTTGGTCACTTTTGTTGTCACTGTTTTTCAGACTTAAATATTTTAGCAAGTATTGGATGGATTGCCATTTAAAATTTGAACAGACATTGATGGTCCTCAGGCGATGAAGCCTTTAGTAATTCCCTGTCTTTTCCTGTGGTGCCACCATGGTTGACATTTTTGTATTTTAGTGAAATGTCTCACGACCTATTGGTTGAGATACTGGTTTGCCATGAAATGGACCAGTAGCATGCAAATGTACAGGGTAAGAAGTTATTAGAAATTATTGCTTTTCACAACAAAAGTTAATCAAAGTCAAAGGTCATCTTAAACTGTGACAGGGTTGACATTTAGGTTTTTAAGTATAATGTCTTAAAATGATTTGATGGATGGCCATGACATGTGGTACACTCATTCATGACCCCCTTAAGATGACTTTTAAAAACCATGGTAACCTAAAATCTAGAAATTATAATTTGTCCAATACTTTGGTGACCAAAAGAGCTTAACTGTACTTTGTCTTTAGTGCTAATTAGCAAATGTTATTCAGCTGATACGCTAAACTAAGATGTTGTGGTAAATGCGGTAAACATCAACTGCTAAATGCGTTAAGATTGTCATTGTGAACATGTTAGCATGCTGACGTTAGCGTTTAGCTCAAAGCACCATTGTGCACCAAGTACAACCTCAAGGAGCTGCCAGAATGGCTGTAGACTTAGTTATTTGATGTTCGATATTAAAGTTTTGCTTCCATGACACAGAAGTGAGGTGGTGCTCAGTTAAAAACTGCTAAATACAGAATAATAAATCCAGCTGCAGATGTTGGCCAGCTACAGCAAGAAGTTACATTTTATTCTATTAGCTCAGGTTAACTAACTAACATTTAAAGTTGTTAATTTGTCTAATGGTATGCCAGAATTATTCTTTAATTTTCTATTTTTACTTATTTGAACTTATTTGTATAAAGTTATATGTACATATCGAGCAAATAATATACCAGTTAAAAAATCAACCCCATCTGCATATCAAGTAACCCACAATGGGTCCTGATTCCATGTGTTGTTGTATATCCTGAGTCTTGCTTGGTGCTGAGAATTCATTGCTTTTCAAGTCAAAGTCAAATACAACATAAACTGTGACAGGGAACGAACCTCTTGAGGTAATCACTTTCCAAACTGTGCATGCGCAAGATTTCTTAAAATGACAAATATGTGCTCACATCTAACTGTAAATGTACAAATACAACCGCCTCAAGATTCCCAGTGCAGTACATGAAGTAGATTCACCTCCCTGCACTGTAAAAATGGTTTGGACTCAGTCAAGGTTTATGTGTTTAACAATGTATTGTGCAAAATACATAAAAAGGGGGCATTATACATATACTTGCATTAGTCAGAGTTTGTCAAATGTGTGCGCATCAAATTGGCTGAGAACTTCGCTTGAAGACAAGTTGAGTGTTTATAGATAACATATTTCTGAAAGCACATTACATCCTCATATCTTGGGGCTTTATGTCACATCTGGATTCATTGCTTATGTTTTGACTGACATAAATTATTCACTAAACTGTGTATGTTCTTCAAAATGTCTGATGCTTAGACTTTGATGCTGCCTCTGATACTAACTGCTGCGGTGGCCTTAGGCTAGTAAACCTCAGGCAAAAGATAAAAGCTGTGGGCAGGGAGCTTCAGAAGTGGAAAAATCATTTTGGTAAGGGGGTATCTCATCTTTGGTCTTTTCTGGTGTCTTGGATAGTATTTTCCTGCTTTATTGTCCCCGGATCAAGTTTTACTTTCTTTGGCATTCAGTGGTTTGTAAAAGGTTATCTCAGATTCATTCTATTCGTTCAGCTATCAAGCTCCTCTCCTGTGGAACCAGGTTCCAGTTTGGGTTCAGGAGGCAGACACCATCTCCACATTTAAGAGTAGGCTTAAGACTTTCCTCTTTGATAAAGCTTATAGTTAGGGCTGGCTCAGGTAGTCCTGAACCAT
>NC_060154.1:11891566-11896000 GCF_021292245.1 Micropterus dolomieu
TAGGCCTACTAGGCTCCTCTCTACTTTGACATTTAAGATTAGCTTGTTTGATCCACCTTCATACACATGTAACATTACTGTACAACTTGAGAAAGGTGAGTTGTTTTCTGCTCCAGCCTGCCTAAAAGAAAAGCGTTTTTGGGATTAAATGGACTTTATTAGCTGCTGCAGTGCAGGATGAACTCAGAACAGACCCATTTCTCACCTTATTATTCTAGATCATGCAACGAAGAAGAAGAAATGCATAATAAATCCTGGGACAAAATCTGCCCACAAATACTGTACAGAATGTAGTCTAATGAACAAGACTTGTGTTATAGCTGACTTGGGCAGTGAAATGTTTAATTTTTTAAATTCATGTGGTCATAGTTGTCCACAACTCAAATCAGAATTTAAGAAGAAATGTTTTATACCACTTCAAGAAGACTTCCTATCAGAAAGGTAGGAAGGTATTTCAAATGTACAACTGCAGTACTTAAATCTAAGTAAAGTAATTTCCCTGACATTTTTGTGTTATTTTACTTTTAATAGACGCATGTAACAGGTTTTATACTTCCTGTGAGTATAATCCAATCAATCTTATTTTCATACTGTATATCCGTAGGGTAATTTGATAAATTGTGTTGTATGTGGTGCTCGCATCGTGTACTACTGAGACTTCATTGCCCTCTTCAGAGAAGACTCTCAGAACACTCTCTAACACTCAGTCTCTAACACTGCCTGTCAGCACGCTCTGCTCCGTTAAAACTGAATTTACCATACAGAATTGAATATGAGTGCACTCCAGATTTAGCTGCATTTATTTCTGAATGTGTCAGGATCGGTCCTCCATACACTGAGGCTAACTTCAACACTACAAACGTGGTAGCTAACTGCTGTAAGAATTTAGTTGTAAATTCAGTGTTTAGATATAGTGCTTGAGACTTCTACTAGCAGCGTCGGTAGCTTTGATGTCCATGGGTCTTTGCTGGTTCAAGAGCAAGGTAATTCATTTAAAACTGTTTTGTTAATTTTGGCTCTACTGGGCGCCGCCATTTTGGGTGTGTGTCCAGCCGCTCTAGTGAAATCGGTGTTCATTTTCAACTTAAGAATTAAAAAGCTGGTTTACTGTGTTGTTCAATGTGTAAACTCAGCTTACTTTATTTTGCACTTGCATCAAACCTTTATTTGGTCTAACGTGCAGCTAATTTGTGCAGCTTATTTGGTTGTGTGCAGCCAAGTTATTTATGTTTATATGCTGAATATTGAGAGGAAAGCACAGAAAGTAAACACCCACCGTGTGCATATCATTGTGTATCTTGAAGTTCATGTAGTGTACATTATTGCATGAGGTACTTAAGCAGTGAATATTTCTCTGACCCTGTCTGTTGACAGGTCAGTTTTTTTTGTGTGTGTGTGTGTGTGATTCCATTGTCTGGATTGGATCAGCAGATGAAAATTGATGGCGAGCCATTCCCTCTTCAGGATCACTGGACCTGTTCCGCTACTACTGCACTTGCGGTGTGGTAGGCCCCATTGCAACACAAAACCCCTTTTACTCATCTTCACTCTCTTTCCTTCCCCCATACATACACACAACACAAACCCTATGGAACTCTGAATTCTGACTTACCTTCGATACATCCATTTTTTGTTTGGACTCACTTAAACAAACTCACCTGTTCACACCTTGGGACTGAGGATTTGGAGCTGAGGAATCATAGGAATCATTCCTGCATTTAAGGGTTACTGTTGTACTATGTGAATTATACTGGATTGTACTATTGAACTGGATCTGAACAAACTTGAATGTGTGTTATTAACAAAAATTCAGGTTTAAAGGGTGCACCTGGGAATTTAATCATAGAACTACTTCAGAGAGTGAGATACTCACTTTAAGTTTGGAAAGTAAGCATTTTATGCTGATGTCATAGCCTGATTGTGATATCACTATTTGCCTTTTTCAATAATTGTTTTATTATTGTAATTTTTTATTTTTGGTACCAACCAATATTTTTATTTTATATATATCTTTAAATATATTATTATAATTATATATAAATATAAGAATCTCATATCTAATCCTTGGTCTCCTGAGTCTCATTTTAAATCTCACTTTGCTCCAGCAGCCGAACCAACAGAATTAACCAAACAATGAGATCACGGCCCTACCCATAATCCTTCCTGTGTGCTACATATAGTGAAAACAGGTAAATAGTCCGTGAGTCCAACTGACAGTATATATCCAAAACAAAAAGAAACAAAAAGTATAATCCAAAGACAGGAGATAAAACACTGGTAGCAAAGCCACGCACACTGGAAAGACAGTGAACTTCCTCCTGAGCCACAGCCGCCCCAAGGGAGAGCGTCAGACCAACTAAATACATCAGTGGAGGTGAACATAATCACAAACAGGTGAAAACGCTAAGGGAATCAGTGACAAAGAAAGTAGGGAGCAAAACAATGCAATGACACTAGAGACAGACAACCTTCAAAATAAAACTGGAAACATGAAACACACACACAAACCACTGCCTCAACCGGTTAGTTTGTGTTATGGTGTGACTTTGGTGTTTAAAACACATCACAACAACTGGTAATCCTTCAATTGAAACAATCCACTCGACACACTGAAGAACCAATACATTCTCACTCCCAACTCGTCACATTCTGCCACTTGGTCATGTGTCAATCTAGGTCAAAGTCAGGTGACATAATATAAAGAGTGACAAATCTGCATGTGAAAGAGGTGGGGTGGTTGGATGGGACATACAAACAATGAACTCCTGAAACGCAGGAGGCCGCTGTTTGAGTCCTTTGTGAAGCCAAAAGTAAATGAATTCTTTTACTGTAAGTATAATACAGTTTGTCTTAATTGCTTTAACACAATTCCTGAAATTATGCCTCCTTTTCTCAAAACTCTAAACAAAAATCCATAACTTCTCACCCAATTCCCCAAAAATCCCATTTTCAGGTCAAACTGAAGCTCTCCACTCAAAACCATTCGATTTTGCTGAAAAACCAAACTTTGCCCTCAGACATGACACACAAGCCCTAAAAATCACACACACTACAACACAGTCTTACAAACTGGTGAAATAAATTCAAAACAATACTATAAAAAGTGGTTAAAGGCAGGGTTTGAGAAACTAGCAAGAAACTGCTGGATTCACAACAGAGAAACTCCCTTCTGGTCTCCTTCCAAAGCCACGGCCCACGTGAACGTGCGTTGCCGACACCGCAGGAGGACGAGTACAGTCTGACGAGCGACCCGATAGCTGTGCTAACAGCTGCGCTAACATTGGGCAAAAAACTGGCTGATACACATTTCCATCAGTTACAGTACACAAAAGTGAATTTTGTGTTAGACTTATAACACGTGCGTTGTTTTGCATGTTACAGCTTCCATGGTGACAGCATTATTGTCTCTGATGAGGACTGCACTCCAGAGCCAAGCACAGACCGAGGAAGAAGAGGCAGGACGGGGAGGACGAAATGCAAGCCAAGCAGCACATACCTGCGTCGAGCTTCACACTCCAACAACGGCATATGAACAGGTGTATATATACAAATATATTTTAATATTAGTCTATTATCTCCCAGTGTACTTGTCTCAAAGTTTCTCTGGTGTTTCCCCTTAAGCCCTTTGGGTGTCAAAAATAAAGTGCTATATTAATGTAATCCATCACTATTGTTATTACCTCATTATTATTGTTTACTGATTTACTGATTACAACAACGAACTACAGCTCTGCTTCAGCCATCGGCTCATCTGTGTCATGTACATTGTCCTGGTGTGTAATGTGGACACAGAAGTCCTGACAGAGAACAACAAACCCCTGTTCAATAAAAATATCTGATCATGTTGAGGAATGTTCTTTCCAATTACACCGATCTTTCCAATTAGGAGTTCTAATAACTATATATCCCTTTACAGGCCAGAATCTGAGGACTGTGGACAACATCCAGACTGTGTGACCTTCCAGACCCAGGACAGAGTAACAGACAGTTCAGTCAGGCAGCATACAGACACAGTTGTGTGGCAATATGGAGCACTTGGCCACAGAGTTGTGATACTGCGTTGCTGTTTCTGGAAGATATGCATCTGTTATCCTGATCCACTGGGACAACACAGAGGTTTAATCCTAGCAGGGTGTAAGATGTAATGTCACCAACTGCTACACAAATAATGATGGATACCTGTACATTGTTTTATGCCCAGGAGGGTAGAGAAAAATACAAAATAGATTTTCACTGTTCTGGATAATATTTTCATTCTTTTTTAAATAAAACATTGAAAATGATAAATGCCTTATCTTTACACTTGCAACATAAACAATCAAGCAACTACATTTCTGTCTTATGACTGAAATAATGACATCCAAATGTGGTATATCACTTGTTTATTGTTATTATATACTACTAAAACTACAACCTATATCACAAATAGATATT
>NC_060154.1:11896100-11908226 GCF_021292245.1 Micropterus dolomieu
GAATGTTCTTTCCAATTACACCGATCTTTCCAATTAGGAGTTCTAATAACTATATATCCCTTTACAGGCCAGAATCTGAGGACTGTGGACAACATCCAGACTGTGTGACCTTCCAGACCCAGGACAGAGTAACAGACAGTTCAGTCAGGCAGCATACAGACACAGTTGTGTGGCAATATGGAGCACTTGGCCACAGAGTTGTGATACTGCGTTGCTGTTTCTGGAAGATATGCATCTGTTATCCTGATCCACTGGGACAACACAGAGGTTTAATCCTAGCAGGGTGTAAGATGTAATGTCACCAACTGCTACACAAATAATGATGGATACCTGTACATTGTTTTATGCCCAGGAGGGTAGAGAAAAATACAAAATAGATTTTCACTGTTCTGGATAATATTTTCATTCTTTTTTAAATAAAACATTGAAAATGATAAATGCCTTATCTTTACACTTGCAACATAAACAATCAAGCAACTACATTTCTGTCTTATGACTGAAATAATGACATCCAAATGTGGTATATCACTTGTTTATTGTTATTATATACTACTAAAACTACAACCTATATCACAAATAGATATTTTTTAAACATCAATAAAAATAAGTATATACAGGAAGAGACAAGGTGTGTCCAGATGTATCGACTGATTATGAAGACACTTCAGACTGTGCATGTAGCATCATATCATATCGCTGCTGTGGAGATGATTTAATATATCACAGTCACCTCTCTGATATGATTACCACATTTCAAAACCAACCATATTACTTTTTGTTTTATATTTTGCTGTATCTAGTAATACAGTTGGGGCAGGGACACCTGACTGAACCCCATGTTAACAGGGATCATCAGCTCTCCTGGTTCTGCTTCTAGGCATCTCCTCAGTAGTAGACAACTGTCGGAGGAGCAGGATGTCACTCTGGAGGTCTGCGATGTAATTGTAGTCCTTCTCCACCTTCAATAAGTACAAGCTCCAGTTCCTTGGCTTTCTGTTGTACACCTTGCTGTACCTGATAATAAGAAAGGAGGATCAGCTTAGTGAAAAGTTTGTAACACCTGTCATTGTTCTCTTATAGAGTAGTTAGCATTTCCACATAAAATGCAATCACTAACAATAAATCAGCACCATCTGTATTCCTCATACTGTTTACTATTCTTTGATTCATCACTTATAAATGTATTGAGTAAAATGTGCAGGAGTAATAAAAATGCTACATACTGAACTGTGTCATCAGCTTTTCTCCTGGCTGGACTATGGATACAGTAGTAATCCAGGCCAGCCAGCACGGTCCCATCAGCGTATATTGTTGAGAAGCACAGGGTTATGGAAGACTCCAAATCTGTAGGGGACCTGCAGGTGAAGGATTTTTTACTTCTGGTAAAATAAGTAATGGCATAACAGCACCAATTACAGTAACAGGTTTTCACACAGTACGTTTAGCTATGAACAATGTCAAACTATATTATAGGTAGCTTATGTACCAGAAACACACGATACTTGGGGACCTTTAGCCAGCGTCTTTCTCATAACTACAAACACACAGCTACATCACCACATTTGTAAAGAGTAACATACAGTCAAACAACGCCTGCAGACACAAGATAATCACATTAGATACCAGGTAAAGATAATAGTATAACAATAAATCTAGATGGTGAATAACTAAACCGGCTCAGTTTACACCTACATTGTCTTATGTCTAATGTTGGCGTCTAATGTCTAATGTTGGCGTCGGAAAACACAGCTTGCGCTGCTGTTTTCCAGCTCACCTACAGCTAGATAGAATTCATCGTCTCTACTCTGGCTCCTTGACCGGTCTGCACTCATAGCAACCGTTAGCTGTATTCGTAGGTAGCTACGTTTGCTAGCGATGAAAGTAACAAATTACCATAAAAATGATAAAAGCCAGATTACCTGTCCAGCAGAAATAAAGCCACCACGGTGTAACTTTTCAGCCCCTTGGTGTTCCTCAGTTGTCACTATCGTTGAAAAGCCATGCAGATATCACCCATCGCCCCTCAGGTCTGAGAGCTGACCGGGTGCGCGCATGTGGGCAGCTTCTGTAGCAGCAGGGCTGGTAGCCATGGCAGCGAGGGAGAGTGACAGTCACCCAGCCAATCATTGCATTCTGTCCGAATGGAACGAGTGGCTGTGTTTACTGCAGCCATGAAACCAGTCAACCAGTTTGCCCGTGGCATGCTGTCAAAAATCGATGATTCGCCACGAAACAGGCAGTTGTTATACCTTCAGTATACATGCTGACATCTGGACCAAATTTGATATGTATATTAAGAGTCGTGCCCTGAACACATTCATATGCCAATATTCACTCAATGTCATAGCGCCACCTGCTGGCAACCGGAAATGACACGATTTACTCTGGAATGTACTTCTCCTAACACATTGGACATATCAACTGTCCCAGAAAACCCTTAACACATTCATGAGGCATGCTGTAAAACTTGTGAGTTTTCGGTAAACGCTGTGGTGGTGGTTTGGCGGCGAAGTTCCACACTTCACCATGACACAGGAAGTTGTTGTAACTCAACTGTACATGCTCAGATCTTTACGAAATTTTAGTGCCACCTGCTGGCAACAGGAAATTACCTTTAACGAAGCAGCCCCCATGGCACGTTTCACCTACATGTATGAAATTTCTGTGGCACATGTATCATGTCCAGACATACAAAAAAGCCTCTTGGAGCAATGCCCTGAACCCAACAGGAAGTCTTATGCTGTAATGTACTACTCCTAGCAGGTTGGACGTATGAACTTCAAAACTGAACGCTGCTTGCAGCTTTAATTTAATTATTATCACTTTAATGATAAATAAGACAATCCAATTGAAATTCTACTCTAATTAGTCAACTTACCTATTTTTCCTATGATGAAATGTCATCAGTTTTTGAAAAACCCTAACACTTCAGATACCTGTCATTGTTGCAATACCTTTGTCACTGACAGTGGACAATAAAAATCAAAAATAAAATAAAGCCAGCCGTCTCTTCTCTTTTAACCTGGCAGAGGAAGCAGGGGCTGCAAGTCACACTGCTTGGCAACACAAGTGTTGAAAGCAGTCTTAAATAAGACTTTTACCTCCTTAAGTCAGCTGATCAGTGCTCCCTGCAGATGTGCTAATGAGACTGAAATCCATCCACTTGCAATACGAGTGTGGCTGTTTACACACTGGACTTGTTAAGACTCCCTTATTTCACACTGTCTTGCTTTCGTACAAGCGTATACCTAATGTAGCAAAGTGTATCTCTGCACATGCCCAAACATTCTGAAGTGCTGGAAACCATCTGTACTGTACATGCACTCACACATACACACACACACACACACACACACACACCCTCACAACGACGCAAGCATATAAACTCCGTAAAACACAATCATCTTATTCATCTTTCCTCTTTATCTGCTGATTTCTCGCCTCTGGATTTTCCCCCTGATTTCATCTCTCCACCATCTTCCTCTTTGTCTCCTCTATCTCTTCCATCTCAATGCTTTCACATCCCAGCCCACCTTTCTAAATCTATGCTGCCTTTCAGTTTCATAAGTAACTTATACAGAAAGCAAGAGAGACTGAGACCTATAGCTCTGTTTACTCTAATTGTTACACTTTTCATTGTTACACTTTGGCTGAAGTATACACAGGATTGTGAAAGAGAGGAAAAGAGAAAAACAGTGTAAGCATGCATGTATTTGTGTGTGTGTGTGTGTGTGCCCATCTGCGTGCAGTTCCCTGTGTATGTCCTGTTTCTACTTCCCCCATCTGTCCCTTCTGTCTTGACGTTCAAACCCTCTTCTAATGTGCTGTCCAATAAGGCAATGATTATCATATCGGTGCAATATTAGCTTCTATCACCGCCTGGCTGAGGATCAGTAATTGCTGTCTGTGCAGAGGAAATGGAGAAGGAAATTACATCTGCCTATACAAAGAGATTGTTTCCTTGTTAGTCCTAAGGGACTGTGATGACCCCACCGTGTGTGTGAACTTGATAGTGTTTCACGTATCTGTGTTTGTATTTATAATAGACCCTCACAGTATGCAGATGAATGTGGCACTAATATCAGAGTTGTATTAGGGAGAAGATTTGGACAAGGGCAGGGCTGATGTATAGGTTTCTCCTGCTGTCTGTAAGTGAGGTCTTTTTCCATGGTAGGTGGGGGGGAATTGCTTGGTGTTGTTTCATAAAAACAGGCCCCAAGTATAGAAGGGTTTGTATAGATTATGTAATCATAGACTTCGTCAGGTCACAACTGAAGAATTGTATTCTAATGTACTTTTTGTGCCTTGACAAAAGGCAGTAGGCTGGCATATGTTGCACGGATTTTTTTATTGTTCAATGGTATTTTATCCTCAAAGGAACTTAGATTGCAGAGAAACAAGCTGTTTGAACTTTGGAAACTGGTGGATTTCTAACAAAGCTTTGACACACAGTGAATCCATACTGTATAGTAAACCTGTGCTGAAAAACTTTAAAAATGACTACAGTGTTGACTTCAGTTGAGTTTTTAAACTTGAACTTGAGGTGAACCTGAGGTGACTTCTCATCTTGAGCTGACTTATGGCTTTACTGATGGTTCATTGGTCTCTTCCACATTCTCTCTTCTCTTCTCAATTTCTGATTTGCCACTGTTGCTATAAAGATCTTTTGGGTCTATAACTCTTTGTTTGTCAAATGTACGCAAGCAAACATAAGGACATTCAGACCCTAATGTTATCAGCAACATCAAACTACTTGCTTTCCTGTACCATGTCTGTGGGTGGGACAGAGTTTAAATCTTATTCTTATTCATTATCATGTCAGTCTTGTTCATCAGCATCATTTAAGAAGAGGTCCACAATTACTACAATAATTAATTGACTCAGGATTTTTTGGAAATTAGTATTTACAGCTTGAAACGAGGAATGAATGATTTCAGACATAAAGTGCTCTTTATGCTGGTGACTCAAATAAATGAACACGTTAAAACTAGCTGATTTGCATTGGAACTGCTCACATTAAGGCTCAGTGGCATGTAAAATACACACACACATGCAAAATGGACAGATCTACTATATGTAGGTAGACATAGGTAGGCATGAGAGATGGAAAGATTGATGATTGGATTAAAATTAATGCACAGTTTGGGTTTATTATTGCCACCATAAGAGTATGTGGGTGTTATATTGACATTGATCGTACTTGAGTAGGATGAGACAGAAAGCTGACTGGACTGCTTCATTAGGAAACCATTCCAGCTCCTCCAACTCCTTCTGTATACCAACGTGCATATAAGACCAGGCTTAAAACTCCCACTATGTAAAATGAAGCTGCATGTACATCAATCTATTTTTAAAGTTTTTTTAAATGGTGCTATCCATCACCTCTTTCCCATTTGTTCCTCCTGTATATCCCTGTATACATACATAGATACATACATATATATACATATATATATATATGTATATAACATTAAATATTAGTATTTAAATCTGAAAAAAGTTAACATTACTGCAGTAGCTTTGATTTCATGGATCTATAAGAAAAGAGCCCTACAAATAGAAGACAATCTGTGATCCTAAAAGGGAGACACGGATGCTTTAGACACTGGTGATGGTAATGCATATGTAGCTGGATAGCGGCAACAAACTGAAATGGCACATCACTCAGTAATTAATAACCATCAAGTATTAAGTCAAGCCACAATATAAATAGTATTTTATATTTGAAAATGTGTGGAATGGAAATCTGGGGGAGCCAGTTTGATGCAGCCCGATGCAGCTGATAAAATGAATAAAAGTATGTTATCTATAATTTACAGTCGCTATTCTTAGGTTTGTCAGTAGAGAATATGCTGGATCATTAGCCAGAACAAGCACAGACTCAGTGAGTTGATCTTCACTTAGCCTATAAAAAAGTTGTTTGTTTTATACCTCATTCTATTTGTAGGTCTATTTATTCTTAGACCGACAGATGGAGCAAACTGTTTTAAAGAAGGGAGGATTGTAGTGAGACAACTGTCAGGTGTGCCTGTGTGGTATTGGCAAATGGTTTACATGGCTCACAGTTCAGGTACAAGAGCCTGAGCAGAATTTTGCTTAGAGCCACAGGGAGTACAGTTCTGCCCCAGGGAGGTCAGTTCTGACAGCTAGTCTAAGTAATGTTACATTAACCTTACAATTATTTTTAATAGTTTGTCATTTTTAAATTTTCACTTTAATAATTAAAATGGTTGTCCGCTTGGTTAAATAAATGTAAATAATAAATGTGAACATCAGCAATATCACCTAGTGTCTTTTATTCACTGTAGAAATTCAGAATGTAATAGACTACTTAATAATTTGCTGATACTGGCTGATACACTCACCAACATGTGAATAAGTCAATCACTGGCACTTACTTTTTTCAACATCATCACTTCCAACAAAACAGTGAAAGCTCCATTTTTTAATCAACTTTACAAAGTATAAACCAAAATTATGATGTTAAACCTGACATGACTCAAAATTGATAAAACGCAGAGATTGCAACCACAATTTTATGTATGTCATATTTTTCTCTTTCTTCACCAGTGATAATTTTACTGCTGTACCAGAAGCTAGCAACATTTGCTAGCATGTTAGCTCACCAAATAAAAAAATTACTATTGCAAATGCAATTTAAAAAATTAACAATTACATCATACAGGGCCTTTGCACTGTAATGTTTGTTTGACCAGGGAAGTTGTCTGAAGGTTTAGCATTAACTATAATAGATATCTCCATCTTGGACCATCATTTCATTGACGTTCACCAAACTGTGGATTTACTTCATCTGGTTGACTGCATCGACTGATTGCAACAATTCCTTTTAATAGTTTGTTCAAAAAATTGCACTCTACTGTAAATGCTGATGTGACCTTTCAGCCCATCTGTGTCCCCTCTTCTCCCTCCTTCCTTGACTTCTCAGTGAGGAAATCCAGCAGCATGGTGCCAGCTCATATGGCCTGAGGGAGCAGAAAGAGGACAGAGGAGGCGGGAGAGGAGATTGAGCCACAATACTCCTGCTGGCAGGTAAACATAGAGTGTACCCACAACATCACCCTCTGTCTTCCTCCTGTACCCCCCTCTCTTTCTCTGTCTTTGTCTCGGTCTATTGTCTATTGCCTCAGTTCCCCCTTCCCTGCTGTTTGCACTGCAACCAATATTTGGGTCACTGCAGATATCACATTGTGTCACGACGCACTTGCATCAAATCGTTCTCACTTTCTGGGGTAACACACACACACACACACACACACACACACACACACACACACACACACACACACACACACACACACACACACACACACACACACACTGTACTGGGATTTACTTATACAGCTTTTTCCTCTCTCCTTTTCTGGCTTTGCTGGCAACAGATGGGCTGCAGTCTGTTTTCTGTGGAATTGTTTGTGATTGGTGAAGGACAGAGGGAAGGAGGAAAAGTGGAAAGTGAACTGCAAAGTGTCTTTGGGTGTACAGTGTGCAGGAAAGGGCTAGTCTATCTTGATCCTTTCATTTAATAAAGCTGGAAACACACCACAACACTGAAACCTTCAAAGACGAGAGCCCCAAACATATAGACTATTTTGACCAAAATAAACTATGTAAACCTAGCATTGAGCACATCTTCAAAAAATCTGTCAACAAAGAGAACCTACTGGACAACAGGTAACAATAATTGGTGTTGGGCAGCTAAGCGACCTTTGAAAGATGCAGCAATACAAATTTTCACATGTTCCTAAAACTAAAAGAACATTTTTGTTTTGCTAATATATGATGCAGTTTTTTCTGTATTACTGAGTTATTAAATAATTCTCACTCAACGCAAACCACCTTATTTTTTCACTTCCTCACAGTTTTCGTTCAATATTTAAATTATTATTACTCCTGCTTTATGATGTGGACAGTCTTGATTGCAGTCATAAAAATATTTAACAACTTAATAATCTTATAATAACTTCAGTCAGTGGCTGGATCGGTCAGTGGCTGGATCAGAAATCATTCCTCTGCATCACTGCAGAAGACCATATATTTCCTGCGTCTTGGAGGGTTTAGTACAGCGTCAGCTGTGGCTTTGAAGTCCAATCAATGAGAAATAGACTCGGCCACAAATGTTGTGTAGGCCACCGCTGATGATGTTGGTGATGCTGTGATGTCTTGTTGTTGCTTCCTCTTTGTTCTCTTTGCTTCTTGGTGTTGAACCAAGGTGGTTTCGTATGTCAGTAACCCACAGCTTAGTGCCTGCTGCCAGTGAAGATGGTCCTGTGCTGTGTCTTCTCAGGTGACAGGGCTGATGTTGAGGGACTTGAGGCATTCTTATGATGCTGCTGTGGGAAGCCAGTTTTCCTCACGCCAAATGACTAGAATGCCCCATAGAAAATGCCATACAGGATTTGTGCATTGTCCATCAGCTGGACATGGTTCATCCAGAGGAGACATAGCTGCCTCAGGAACGAGTACATACTGGGAATTGCGCTTTCTCCAGGACGGCTGTGTGAATTATCCTGTACCTCCAGGTTGTGCCCACGATGCGCCTCAGGCAGCGCAGATGGAAGCTGTTTAGCTTCTGTTCTTGATGTGAGTATGGAGTGTAAGCTTCGCTAGCATACAGGAGTGTGCTGATGACACAGGCTCTGTACTACTGTGCCTTCATGTGGACTAAGGTTTGTCATTGTACTATACTCTTGCTGTGAGCTTCCGAAAAGTAGAGGCTGCTTTTCTGATGTCACTCCTGAGTTTTGTTTGGCGTGCAAATTTACAGCCCACTTGTTTGGATAAATCCATAAACTTCATGCACCCAATGAAGCATGTAGGCTGTTGCAGAAGCTGTCCAGTGAGTTCTGGGCATCTCTCCCACCGTCAGAGGCAGACACATTTCTACACAAATTGAGGTAGGGTACCTTAAAACTGGTAAGTGCGGACCTGCTTTGTTGTATCTCTACAACAAAGCTCGAGTGTGTTGCATGTGTGTCGCCATCAGTAGGAGAGAGATTTTACCCACCCATTTTATAGAGGAATAGGGCAAAGTTCAACACTGTCTGTTAGTTTGAGGTCTTATTCCTTTTCCTCCTGGTGGCTTGAGGGCTGCAGGCTCTGATAATGTACAAGTACGTTTGAAGTGCCAAACAGTAAGAAAGCACACCACAAGCACATAAAAAACTCAACTCACTTTAATAACATTAGCTTTAAAATAAAGAGGAAAAAACAGACTGAACGCTATCAAGGGTCACACACTCAGTGGAAAAGGACTCACAAGGCACGACTCCAGATAACTCACAAAAATAGGTTTATTGCTTAGTCAAAAAACACAAGCGAAGGTACAAAAGACACTAGGCAGGAATCTATATCCAAAAACCAAAGCAAAGGTCAAATACACTTACAGGGAAAACACTGGAAACCGCTAGAACAACACAATCTGGCACAGACAACAAGGAGGAGTGGGTTTAAATACACTAAGACAAGGGAGACAATGAGACGCAGGTGCAGCACACAAGGGCGGGGACAGGCAATCACATATGGTAGGAGGGCAGACAAAGACCAGAAATGAGACACACGAAGTAACTCACACAAGTGGAAACAAATAATGAAACTGACTAGGGACAAATAAAGTGAGCTGATGCCCTAGCTGCGGGAACTGGGCATGACAAACACTCTATTCTGCCTTGTTCTTGTTACTGACTCTTTTCTGCTGTGTTCTTGTTACATAGCCCATCTCTGCGTCTGTGGTGGACTTTGACCTTATTGCATTTGCCGCTGTATTTGTTTTTATATTGAAACACTTGCAAACTCCAACACCCAAGTGAATGCCATTTCACATGAAAATGTGAAAATACAAAAACATTTTAATGCCAGTAAATATCTTCATTTATAGTACCCACTTTTGCTAATGGAAATGTGGTGTATATCCTTCATGACACCTTGACTCCTTTTATTTTCCATGTCTTTTTTCTTAGCTTTACCCACCACGCACAGACACATAAACAGCCACTGACATCTCTTACTCTTGCCCTACAAATTCCACTCACTGTCACTCCCTCAGAGCTCCATCGAATCACTATTGACCGTTGCTGGGGCTAATCGAAGGCCCCAGCGGCCTTCTTGTCCTGATGGTTAATAGTGACCCACCTACCCACCTTTCACTGCCACCACCCTCCCTGTTCTATCTCTCGGTCTCACCCCTCTCTTCGGCTCATGCTCTGGGTTGATTCAATGGCATTGATCCCCTCTACCTCTTGACCTCCTTCTAGAAGAAGATTTACTGATGTAGCTTTCTGACTTTGAATGCATTGCTGGCTCTTTCTAGCTACAGTTTTGCTCCGTTCCCACAAATAAAAAATTATTCCACAAACATTAAATATAATTGGGTATGTTCAGCTTAGGTGTATACAAATAAAATGCACCAAAAGTGTTGGTAATAATACTTACCCCCTGTATTTCTTCATTGCATCTTTTCAGGTTAAATAAAGAGAGTTTATTACACAACCACTTGTAATATTATAATAACATAGGAAACACTAAATCTCAAAGTCTAAACCCTATTAAATCATTACTATAATTAAAAATCATTTCATCATGATTTATATTTTGTCATTTATGTAAATTATATCTCCCTACTATATCGAATGGTACTATTATTTTTTGTTTAAATAGCTTTTTTATATGTAAAACTCATAATCAGCCTTAAAAACGTAAAAACCCAACTTGTGAAATATGTAAGTAATAATAGAATGCAAACTGAATCATTATAAAGCCTCCAAAGGACATAACCTTAGTCGTCAATGGTAGCCATTGCCCTGATAAGTGGGCACTAATGTGCAGAGTAGGAGTGCAACAACTGATCGACGTAGTCAACAAAAATCGATTATTAAATTTGTTGCCAACAATTTTAATAATTGAATCGTTCATGATGTCATCGGGCAGTAACAACACCGTCAGTCAGTTTAACGGAGTAAATTGATGTGAACAGTAAAGTTACTAAAACAACCCAACATCAGCGCTGTTATAACACCTTCACAACTGAAAACCTCCAGAGTGTGGGAGCATTTCACTCTTCACTCAGCCAAAAAGGTTGTGAACTGCAGTATCTCAACAATGGAGCATCTGAAGAAGAGGCACGTAACCTTGTGGCTCTGTGGATGTTGAAGACTCGTCTCGGTAAGCTAGTTAGCAAGCTATCTTCACATTATGAGCTGTACCATTTTCTATACAGTTTCCCATGGTTAATTAATTGTTAATGGCGTTGAGAGTGGCAAATAATTATGACGCACAACAATCCTGTTTAACATTGCAAATGTGCACTAACTTTACAATCATAAACAATGCATCACTAATGGCAATGTTTAAAGCTGGACAATGTGTTGCTGCTGAGGGCACAAGATTAGACAACACCGGACAAGTTTATACTTCCTAAAGAAAAAAATAGTTCTTCTATCTATGAGTGAGGTGGTGGCTCATCTGCCCCAGACTCCCTTAAAAAAATCAGAGTTGTGAGTTGTTGAGTTAGGGGAAACTAAACGTTGTGAAATGCTGTCTACTACAAAATTTTTATTATTGGGCCCCTCTTGTAAATTCGGCAAATGTAATGCATGGCATTGTCCCTTTCTTTGTATATTAAAATAGTGTCAGTTTGTCCCGGTGTGTTGCAGTACCAAGACAGCAGATCAGCTGTTCAGATCAGTGCTACGCAGTTCTGCACAGACACTTACACTCACCTAAAGGATTATTAGGAACACCTGTTCAATTTCTCATTAATGCAATTATCTAATCAACCAATCACATGGCAGTTGCTTCAATGCATTTAGGGGTGTGGTCCTGGTCAAGACAATCTCCTGAACTCCAAACTGAATGTCAGAATGGGAAAGAAAGGTGATTTAAGCAATTTTGAGCGTGGCATGGTTGTTGGTGCCAGACGGGCCGGTCTGAGTATTTCACAATCTGCTCAGTTACTGGGATTTTCACGCACAACCATTTCTAGGGTTTACAAAGAATGGTGTGAAAAGGGAAAAACATCCAGTATGCGGCAGTCCTGTGGGCGAAAATGCCTTGTTGATGCTAGAGGTCAGAGGAGAATGGGCCGACTGATTCAAGCTGATAGAAGAGCAA
>NC_060154.1:11908326-11920841 GCF_021292245.1 Micropterus dolomieu
GGAGAATGGGCCGACTGATTCAAGCTGATAGAAGAGCAACTTTGACTGAAATAACCTCTCGTTACAACCGAGGTATGCAGCAAAGCATTTGTGAAGCCACAACACACACAACCTTGAGGCGGATGGGCTACAACAGCAGAAGACCCCACCGGGTACCACTCATCTTCACTACAAATAGGAAAAAGAGGCTACAATTTGCAAGAGCTCACCAAAATTGGACAGTTGAAGACTGGAAAAATGTTGCCTGGTCTGATGAGTCTCGATTTCTGTTGAGACATTCAGATGGTAGAGTCAGAATTTGGCGTCAACAGAATGAGAACATGGATCCATCATGCCTTGTTACCACTGTGCAGGCTGGTGGTGGTGGTGTAATGGTGTGGGGGATGTTTTCTTGGCACACTTTAGGCCCCTTAGTGCCAATTGGGCATCGTTTAAATGCCACGGCCTACCTGAGCATTGTTTCTGACCACGTCCATCCCTTTATGGCCACCATGTACCCATCCTCTGACGGCTACTTCCAGCAGGATAATGCACCATGTCACAAAGCTCCAATCATTTCAAATTGGTTTCTTGAACATGACAATGAGTTCACTGTACTAAAATGGCCCCCACAGTCACCAGATGTCAACCCAATAGAGCATCTTTGGGATGTGGTGGAACGGGAGCTTCGTGCCCTGGATGTGCATCCCACAAATCTCCATCAACTGCAAGATGCTATCCTATCAATATGGGCCAACATTTCTAAAGAATGCTTTCAGCACCTTGTTGAATCAATGCCACGTAGAAGTTCTGAAGGCGAAAGGGGGTCAAACACAGTATTAGTATGGTGTTCCTAATAATCCTTTAGGTGAGTGTATGTCTTACTGTACATACTTGTTTGGTCCATGAAAGGACTTGATTTCAGTGGAAACATTCATTAAAAGATGTATTTTATTATTATATTGTCTTGACTGTTAATTAGCACATGCCTTAAACAACCTCAAGTTTAATTTAAAAGCTGATGAGAGGTATTGTGTAATTTTGCAATTCGTAATCCGAACAGTCCATTATTCGTTTCAATAATCAATAGAATAATCGACTATCAAAATAGTTGTTAATTGTAGCCAGTGCAGAGTTGACATTATCTGCAGGTCAGGAAACCTTTTTACTACAGCATGTGGACTATATAATACAGTAATGATGATATGGTTGATCAGTTAACATGATTTTGGTCCATTAGCCTATATTAAATGGCATTTTGTAATGTATACCTTCAAATTCACCAAAAAGACATGGCCAAGTTGTCGAGAAACAATAGAGTGTATTTGAAGTGTATTTGATTTTTATTTATCAGTGTCAAGGTTGGAAACAAACCAACGGAGGAGACTGTAAAAGACCATTTGTTCATTAATTCATTGTACATGTCGTATTCTGAATCCTATTATGTCATTCCTTGGATGGAAGTACCATGTTTCTTTCCTTCCAAGCCTTGGAACAATTGCATGAGCTGGGAGCCAAGCAATCTGTTGGTGTTCTTCAGTTATGGATGGCTGCATATCGACACTCCTCCTGCAATGGAAACAACTTTTTAAGGAAGTTAATGTCTGCACCAAGTCATCTTTTTGTTTTGCTAAGTTGTTTTTTCCCCCTCTGTTCTCCAGTCATCTTCTCCACCGTTGCCCCACACGCACCAGCTCTCATCTTCTTTTTTGGTATATTACCCAGTCCCCGCTAGAATGGCTCAATTGTTTTAGCTGAAGACAGGGCCCATGAAGTGCCATTAAAGATGTATCACCACAGCAGTTAATGTTTTCTCATCCATTGTCGAAGCACCTCCAGGACTAGGAGACTAAAAGATTTTTTTCCAGGCCATTTGTAGTGCTCCCACTAACCTCCTTCTACCCCCCCGTTTCCCTGTATGCCACTGCTTTTTTTCCTCCTCCTTCCTCTTCTGCCTCTTGGTCCTGATTTTTTTTGCCCAGATAAGTTACAGCTCATCAGCATTCTTCATCACTGATGATGTATATGGATCAATTCAATTCAACAGACATTTTCTTTTATCATTTAGTATTTTTATACCCTCCAAAATGTGATTCTTTGCTGTGCTGTATATCATGTCTCTAGATATGCGGTACAAATCTTGTAATCTATTCAGGTTGTGGAAAGAAAGAAAGTTAAAGATATAGAGACAGAAAGCAAGAAAGGGAGAGGAATATCTTACACTGCGCTGTTAATTTTACTGTCCTGTTTAATCTTGTTTTTATTAGGGCCCATGAGACATGCGAGGACCCTGAAATTGTAAGGATTATTATTATTCTTTCTTTATTTCTTTCTTTCTCTTTCTTTCTTTCTCCCTCCCAAATGAATCGCACTTTTGATGGCCTCAATGTCCCCAAACTTTGCAGACATGTCAGGTCTGGTGAAAAATTACGTATTTTCAGGGTCTCGCACATGGGCGTGGAAAAATGGCTCTATAGCGCCACCTGCAAAGTTGGAAAAAATTAGCCCCTACAACCTACATGCACAAAATTTTTCTGGGGACATGTATCATATCAAGACACACACAAAAGCCTCAAGAACCCATACCCTAAACTCAACAGGAAGTCAGCCATTTTTAATTGAAAGTGCGATTTTAACCTCTTTTTCACCGTTTACAGGGTGCCTACTTTAACAAACTCGTCCTACAGATTTAGTCCGATCGACTTAAAATTTCTGCTGTGACTTCTAAAGGCATTGACAATGACAAGTTGTGCTATCTGTGAGTTTTCATCAATGGGCGTGTCCGTGGCGTGGCGTCCAAGATCAGTGATTCGCCATGAAACTGGAAGTTGTTATAACGTCAGTGTGCATGCTCAGGTCTGCAACAAACTGTACATGTAGGGTAAGAGTCCCGCCCTGAATAAATCCATATGCCAACAAACACACAATGTCATAGTGCCTCCTGCTGGCAACAGGAAGTGTCAAGTTTTATGCTGTTATGTACTACTGCCAACATGTTTGCCTCACCTGCTTCAAAACAGTGTCAGAAGAGCCTTAAGACATTGATGATGTTATGTTGTGAATCTTGTGAGTTTTCCGATAACGGTGTGTCCTTGGCGTGGCGTCAAAGTTTGATGCTTCGCCATAACACAGGAAGTTGTTGTAACTTCACTGTACATACTCATATCTCTACCAAATTTCACACATTTGATAAGGGTCACGCCCTGAACACATCTATAGGTCAAAATTTGCTTAACCTAATATGCCATCTGCTGGCATCAGGAAGTGTGCCTTCAACGATGCACCCCCTGCTTACTGAATCTCCAAGATGCATGAAATTTCTGTGGCACATGTATCAGACGTACCAAAAAAGCCTCTTGGAGTGATGCCCTAAACCCAACAGGTAGTCGGCCATTTTGAATTTTACAGTTATTTTTGGATGATTTACACACACTGTACTTTAATGAACTTCTCCTAGGGATTTAGTCCGATCAACTTCAGATTTCTGCTGTGCCTTCTGAAGGAATTGACGATAAAAAGTTGTGCTATCTGTGAGTTTTCGTCGATGGGCGTATCCGTGGCGTGGCATCAAAGATCAACTCTTCGCCATGACACAGGAAGTTGTTGTAATTTCAGTGTACATGCTCACATCTGAACAAAACTTTACGTCTTGATAACTGTCCCGCCCTGAACACATCTACACGGCAATATTCAATTATAGTCATAGCGCCAAGTGCTATGTAGTGCCACAAAAGGGACACAGGAAGAGCTCCAGAATATGCAACGCGGCCGCCTCACACCCTGATACGCTACACGTGCGAGGGCCCGCCCAACGCTGCTTGCAGCTTTAATTTATTTTCTATCTCTTTTTAATTGCATTTAATTGTTTTTGAATGATCTTGTTACTTAAATGTGCTATACAAATAAACTTGCCTTGCCTTTTATGGGTTTGAGAAAATCAGAGATGCTCCCAAACTCAAGGCTTCATAACAGCAGTCCAGAAACCAACGGGTGACGTCACGACGTCCACTTCTTTTATACAGTCAATGCCTGCACCTAGACTGCACCACAAAGCAGGATTTGAGCTTAGCAAGATAACTTTGGGGTTAACCCTGAGTTTTCAGTACCACGAGGGTGGTTCACTTCTCATCGGGGTTGCCATGGTAACTTATACACAACTCCACAGCAGGTTATGTTCCAGACAAGAGATCCACTCTATAAAAACACTGCTTACTGACCAATCAGCTCTCTTGGAAAATGACATCCCAATCCTTGGGAAGAAGTAGGCTACTAAGGCCTTGTAGGAGAGTGACGAGATCTTGCGCCATGAGATCTCGTGAGATTAAATTGTGAAGCTATTTCTCGTCCAGTAAAAAGCTGTCTCGCGAGATTCACGCAAATGACATTTTTCACAAGCTGTCAAGTCACATATTAATTTTCTCATGCAGTGAAATACAAATGTATAACTGACTCTGCACACCTAATTGACATCCATTAGCCCACTCGAGCTGTGAGTCCAGACATCTGTGACGAGTGGTAACGTAGCTGATAGAGTTTTGCAGCATAAACATCTAAAAACTGAAGCCAGCCTTGTTTGGAACTGTGAGCTGCACTTTATCTGAGCTGCTAAAGTAAACATGTGTGGATTTGTGGTGAGATTTCTGCCTGATCAAAAGTGTTTAATTTACTTTCGTTTCTACATGCAGTATGCAGTCCCAAACTGGTCGGTCAAACAGTCTGAAGGGGATAACGTTACTACCAGCAGATAAATAACGTAATGCACCGCAGAGTAAAGGGTAGGTAAACTTCTCATTAAATGATGATGTTAGTCTTTTAATATTCCGCCTTTTTTATCTTGACATGTCAGACAACACTCCTATGTGGAGAGATTTTAAATGTGCAGAAAGTTTTGAACATGAGCAGAAAAGCTGCTGAAACACAGGAGCTAATAACGTCCAGGAGATTATATGGGGTGTTTCTCAAAACCTAGAATGCAAAGAATGGACTTGTGTTCTTGGGGAGAACGTTCTTGCTAGTCGTTCTTGGAAGAATGAACTTGCAATGTCACGAGCATACAAAACGCTGCACATAAAATATTCTTTGTGTGGTTCATCGACGGTGATAAATTATGCGAAAGTCCCGCGAGGTGTGGACAACTCGGCACAACACCAGTGAAGCTGGGGCTCCGTCTCTTCAGCAAGTGTTACTCCACTGCTACTACACACATACAAACTATGCTTACACATGCGCACTGACGACCCAGGGTTAGGGTTACAATTTTAGATTTATTCACGCACTTTAAAAACATTTATTGAAAGTTTTATTCTTTTTACATGTTTATTTGTAGCATTAAACATTGAAATGTATATTGTAATATGCAGTATATTAACTTATTGGGAGAAAACTGGTAGTTCTATGTAAAATCATACATTGAACACCCCCATATCGCCGTGGGATTGACAGTTGAATCAGGCTCTGCCCATCGAAGCATCGAATCTTCGACTATTCGGGGTCAACCCTATGCTCCAGTCTATGTTGCAAAGCTGGTCAGCAACATGTAGCCTACAGCTGAATCGAAGCTGTTTACAGGCTTCTCACTGACCCACCCTTGTCTGCTTCTGATTGGCTAGTAGTCCTTAACTAGGAACTGCACATGTGCAACTCCCAACAAATTTAGAGACAATGTTTCACTCCATAGCTAAAACAAAGCCTTCAACCACAGGGTCAAAAGAGGAGCACCAGCAATATGCAGTATGACAAAAAATATGGTGTTTTTTGAAAACCGAACCATGTAAACCTGTTCTGGTACATCCCCTTAACAAGATTTTGAACCTGAAAATGAGCATAATATCACCTCTTTAATATATCACTTTGTTATTTAGTTTACCTGTGTGTCTCCCATTTTTGTTACAGTCCAAGGGCAGGGCTGTGACAAAAGCTAAATTAAAATGTTATAATTTATCATTGAGGTGACTAAATCATGACTCAGCAGGGGTGATATTACATGAGAAAAGTTGATCTACAGGAGAAACAGATCTGAAAGCAGCACAGAATGACTGAGAGCTGCACTGTATTATAATGAGTTTGAATTGTTTTCTGCCACCTGAATTTTGTGTTTCTTTATATAAATTAAAATAATCACCATAAACTGGTGCAGAAAAATTCATCAGAACGCAGAAAATAAAGTGTTTGATGCTCTAAATGAAATCAGGGATTGAAGACAGAATTCAGCAGGTGAAGTTCAGTACTCGCATACAGCATGTTGCAATCAGTCCGCAGTTACCAGTTACAGTTAATGGCCTTTAAATGGTACAGTAGAGATTGAGATCAAAAAGTACACTTTTAGAAACCGTTTGATTTGATTCTATTGTTCTGCCGTCATTTCCAATCTGAAACCAGATTTTTCAGAAATATGCACTGAAGCAGTGCCATGGTTAAGATGTTAATTTTTAACTGCCTTTTATTGTGGCCAGCTTAAGGGACACCTGTGCAACACCCATGCTGTCTGATCCTTTTTGAGGTGGATGGATTATCTCAGCAAAGCAAAAGTGCTCACTAACACAGATTTTGACAGATTTGTGAACAATATTTGAGAGAAATAGGCCTTTTCTGTACTAGAGAAAGTCTTAGATCTTTGAGTTCAGCTCATAATGAATGATGGCAAAAACATAAGTGTTGCGTTTATAATTTTGTTCATTGTATGTTGCAGTTATACAAAGGCCTTGATTCTTTCATCAGCAGACCAAAAGGAACTACCCTTGATAAAAATCATTTTGCTTTTACTCACCTCACTTTAAGACATATTTCTTTCTTCTTTATATTCATAATGACTTTATTCAGCTTTTCTGAAGCTGATAAAGATATTCATCAACTACAGAGCATTTGAGTAGACAGGATAAACCTCACAATAAACTAATAAAATCTTTGCAATCAAAGAGAAAGGGAGGAATGCTACAAAATGTTTTTGGTCATGTATCTGAGCCAGTATTCTTTTAGGTCAGTGGACAGCCAGGCATTTCCCATCATGTACTGTGGCCTTTCAGTCGGTGGAGAGCAGCTTCCCTGCCTGGCTAAGAAAACTGCAGCTGCCTTAAGCTTTTGAGGTGATATTTGCTGATGCCAGCACAACACCACAGCATGTCGGGGGCAAGTCAAAAACAAATCAAACCAGCAAGCAATGTGCACTGATCACCACTGATCGATTCTGCACAGGCCTGACTGATCTCAAACAAAGTTAATATCCCATGATTTGTGGCCACAACGCCTGTGGTTCAGAAACTTATATAGTCTCACTTAAAATGCCTTTAGCCACTAGCAACAGCACGTATGCGTGGGGAAACTGGTATTCAGCCTTGTGAGATAAAAGCAATGCCTTAGAAAACATGACTTTTGTATAGAGCTAATAGTGTTTTGAAGTCCAGCATTCAACACTGTTACTAGGACTTGGGATTTGCTGAAGGACACTTTAGAGGGGCAGATGCTTGAAACTTTCCAGCTGAAGGGGATCTCTCTAATTGCACACGCGCACGCACACACGCACACACAACCACAGGGTTCATAGCCTTCTATGATGCTTCACACATTGTTAGTCTTGAGCACGCACCTCCATTTTCAGCAACTGTAAGCATGTAAATTCACTCAAATGTCCCTGTGCACATATATCTATTGGGATTTATTCTGTTTGTAGGGGTGTTACAGGTACCACAAATTCTACAGTAGACGTTTAAAGTCAAAGTGAATAAAAGAATACTGGCAACAGGTCCCTGGAGTATTTCAGTTTCCTGTAACATCAACAATATTACTGAGCAAAAACATTCCATCCAAGTCAAATATTTAAATTGGAACAGACATTCTGTATCAGGGATTGAAGAAGAGAGGTCACTTGGGTCGATGGAGAGAAGTAAACCATTTCAGATTGCATGAATTACTGCAATTCTATCGTGTCAATGGTTGGGATGCATTTTTTTCATAAAGCTACTTAAGATGTCTTTGTCGTTGCTTATATTGATATACGATTTACTGAATATACTATGTTGCATCCTTCTAATAGATAACAGTAAAAAGTATCATCATCAAGACACTTTTGCTTGTGAGAAAGTATAATACAAGCACCTGCATACCTTCTCCGGAGAGTTTGTAAAGGCACCATCCTAAGTCAGGTCATTAAACATTAAACACATGGTTAATGTTATGAGACAGTCACAGTTTGGTTAGGTTTAGGCAACAAAAACTATTTGATTAGGTTTAGGTTAAAATAAGTACTTTACGCAAGTCACGTGATGTAGTCATGTCATGTCAGAAGTCATGTGAAGGAAGTCAGTAAAAGAAGTCACATGATGAAAGCCAGTAACACTATTTAAGTTAAAACTCTAAATAGCTCAACACTTGAACGCTAAGTGAAAGTCCGTGGTCTTACCTATCTGACAATTTGTCTCTATACCATCCTGCCTCATTGTGCAGACTTTCTGTCTATTTATTATGTCACCTGACTTCCTCCTTTGCCACCGTAGTACAACCACTAGAGCCCGCTGCCACAATAAAGGTAATTAGGTGTTGTAATGACAAAGGACCTATATTGTCGTTTTTCTGGTGAGGGCAGTCTCCTTATCTATCAACAATACACAGATCCTTTTAAAAAAAAAGGTAAAAATTGATGCAGCAGAGGCTGAATATTTCCTCACTTTTAGTCCTCTAGTAATTAAGCCTCAAAGACTGTATCCTACAATTCCCATAATGCAATTCAATTATGTCTTTTATTAGACCTTCTCTGCCTTTTAAATGGCTTCATCTTTTAAACTTCCCACCTCTGTCTGTCAGAAATATGTCTCAAACCCAAAACATGATTACCCTGGTGACATCACTGTGACACCATCAAGTGATTTTGTCAGACTTTGAAGTGCTCCCTCCAGAGCATACGAAGAAGTTACAGGCTGAGTAGACGAGTAAACTCTAACCTAAACCTGTGTTTGTAAAATTTGTGGAGTGTTCCTTCAGTTAAGTGCTTGAAGAAACAGATGCAAGTGCGGCACAGAGCAAAACTATTTTTTTAAACTTATTTATGGGGAATAAATATAGGAGTATAACTTTATTTTATTGATGACTTATTAGCTGGTGCACAATGTTCTGGGCTGAAGTCTGACCTTTCTGCACTGTAAAGTACCCAATAGGCAGGCAGAAATGCAAAAAAGCAAGACAAAAACAAAACAGTTGAAACCAAAACCCACCATAGAGGAATGAGATTCACCTCCAATTATCCTGCCATGACAAATGTATGACAGTCGTACAATCAAAGTAAAGAACAAGGGGGGAAAGGACAAGAGTGATGAAGAACAGGCACAGAATGATAAAGTTTAAAATAGCAAGTGAGTATTAAAGAAGTGAAGGCGAGGGAGACTGATACTCCCTGTATAAAGTTTCTCACCTGCCCACTGCATGTCCTGGTCATCTGCTGCCATACACTTGACATGACGTTAACAGAAAGATGAAGACATCATATTGGCATCCTGCCTCTGCGTCTCCTAACAGCGTCTCATTTCCTTTCTCTTCCACACAATCTCTTTGCCACACTCTCCTTTGTTATTTCCTGCTTTCTCTTTTTGTTTTTATCCCTCGTTATTTTGATGCTAACCCCTTCCATCCTATTCCTCTACACATTTATCACTTATTATCCCCCATCACCTTCCTCCCTCTTGCCCTAATTTACATGTTTTTTCTTTGCTAGTTGGACCTAAATCTTTTTGATCTGCTTCCCCTCTCTGCTCATCTTGCCTCCCTCCTCCTCCTCCTCTGCTTTATTACATGTCCTACTCTTTCCCTATTCTAAATCACATTTCATTATGTGCTGTCTCGCTTGCACTTGCTTTCTAAATATTTCTGTAACTTGTATTCTATCTTTTGCATTTCGAAACTTTATTCCGACAACTTCTTCTGCAAAATGATGGCACATAAAATTTAAATAAATTGCACAGCTTTTCATAATGGCAGAACTATGCTTGCTTCTACAGTTCGGAGTGACAATAGCTACCCCATGTTGTTTAGGCTTTGATTTACCCATTTCATTTTGGAATTTTAACACTGGCCTGGCCCAACACTCAAGCCCGATCATATGTGTTTGACAACTCATTACCTTTCCTGTTAGTTTTGTTGTAGCTGGTGGAGCAGGACAACTAACACTTTTTTCTTTAAAAGTAAATGAAGCGCAGTGGCCTCTGCAAACACCCAGTAAACTCCAACCGAACTGAGAAGTTTAAGCACCAAAACGGAAAAACCAGTGTGGGTATGCACAGCTTAATTAACTACCAGGTGATCAGTTGAGGATGGAACTTCAGCTCAGTCAGACTGTTTTTTTTTTAGTTACAAAGTTGGCAGAGCAAAGCATAAAATCCCCATGGCTCAGCGATTTCACATATGCATTCCCTCTCCCTGATGCTATTTACTCCCTAATTCAGTCCTCCAATATTCACGTTTTTAGTATTCAATGTTTTAGTGCAAACTCCAGACCTTTTTCATCTACCCTAACAATGACTTTAAAAGATAACATATTTGACCCTTACAACAAACATATGCACGTCAAGACCAGATGTTTTGTATGGTTGTGTGGGAGATGTACCACTACAAGGAAGTGTCCTAGAATGTCAGTTTACTCCCCAAAGTTGAATGGATGGATGGTCATCCAGAAACAGCTGTAAAACCAGATATATGTTTAGACTGCTTTGCTTCCCTCAGTCTTTACCAACTAACTTCAATAATTTCTTCATCTAAACCATCAACCTGCCTCTTAGACCCCATCCCGACTAGGCTGCTTAAAGAAGTTTTACCCAGCACTTCTATACTAGATATGATCAATCTATCTTTATCAACAGGCTATGTACCACAGTACTTTAAAGTAGCTGTAATTAAACCTCTTCTGAAAAAGCCCAAACTTGATCCAGATGTTTTAGCCAACTATACACCTATATCTAACCTTCCATTTCTCTCTAAGATCCTGGAGAAAGCAGTTGCTAAACAGCTGTGTGACCTTCTACAGAGCAATAGTTTGAGGATTTTCAGTCAGGATTTAGAGCTCATCATAGCACAGAGACAGCACTGGTGAAAATTACTAACGACCTCCTTATTGCATCAGACAAAGGACTTGTCTCTGTACTGGTTTTATTAGATCTTAGTGCTGCATTCGATACCATTGACCATCAGATCCTATTGCAGAGACTGGACCACTTCATTGGCATTAAAGTCCTATTTATCAGACCGATTTCAGTTTGTACATGTTAACGATGAGTCCTCCATGATTAGTCCTCCAAAGTTAGTTCATGGAGTTCCACAAGGATCTGTCCTTGGACCAATCCTGTTCACTTTATGTATGCTTCCTTTAGGCAATATTATCAGGAAATATTCCATAAACTTTCATTGTTATGCAGATGATACTCAGTTATATGTATCGATCAAGCCAGATGAAACTAATCAGTTAGCTAAACTTCAAATGTTCCTTCAGGATGTTAAAACCTGGATGACCTGTAATTTTCTAATGTTAAACTCAGATAAAACTGAAGTAATTGTTGTGGGGCCCAAGCACCTCCGTGACGCATTATCTAAAGATAGTTTCCCTTGATGGCATCGCCCTGGCCTCCAGCACCACCGTGAGGAATCTTGGAGTTATCAGGACATGTCGTTTAAGTCTCACATTAAGCAAATTTCAAGGACCGCCTTTTTTCACCTACGTAATATTGTGAAAATCAGGAACATCCTGTCTAAAAATTATGCAGAAAAACTAGTCCATGCATTTGTTACTTCTAGGCTGGATTACTGCAATTCCCTATTATCAGGCTGCTCGAAAAAGTCCATTAAGACTCTTCAGCTGATCCAGAATGCTGCAGCACGTGTTCTGACAGGAACCAGGAAAAGAGATCATATTTCTCCTGTTTTAGCTTCTTTGCATTGGCTTCCAGTAAAATCCAGAATAGAATTTAAAATCATTCTTATTACCTACAAAGCTCTTAATGGTCAGGCACCATCTTATCTTAAAGAGCTCATAGTACCTTACTACCCCACCAGAGCACTGCGCTCCCAGAATGCAGGGTTACTTGTGGTTCCTAGAGTCTCCAAAAGTAGACTAGGAGCCAGAGCGTTCAGCTATCAAGCTCCTCTCCTGTAGAACCAGGTTCCAGTTTGGGTTCAGGAGGCAGACACCATCTCCACATTTAAGAGTAGGCTTAAGACTTTCCTCTTTGATAAAGCTTATAGTTAGGGCTACTACGTTTTACTGCTATAGGCCTAGACTGCTGGGGATTTCCCATGATGCACTGAGCTCCTCTCTCCTCTACTTTCTCTCCCTCTGTATGCAACCTCATCCCATTATTGCATGTTACTAACACAACTTCTCCCCTTTCCGGTAGTCTTGTGCTTTCTCGTCCCTCTCCTCTCTCCTCCTATCACTTCCTGCAGGTTTTCTGGCTCTGGAGCTGTGGAGTCTGGATCTGTGGTTGCGGGTCACCTGCTGCCCCCGTGTTCCTGCTCGACACCCTCTGCTGCAACGACTATTGTTGCTAGTCTTATTGTTATTA
>NC_060154.1:11920941-11929335 GCF_021292245.1 Micropterus dolomieu
ATGCACTGAGCTCCTCTCTCCTCTACTTTCTCTCCCTCTGTATGCAACCTCATCCCATTATTGCATGTTACTAACTCAACTTCTCCCCTTTCCAGTAGTCTTGTGCTTTCTCGTCCCTCTCCTCTCTCCTCCTATCACTTCCTACAGGTGTTTCTGGCTCTGGAGCTGTGGAGTCTGGATCTGTGGTTGCAAGTCACCTGCTGCCCCCGTGTTCCTGCTCGACACCCTCTGCTACAACTATTGTTACTAGTCCTATTGTTTTAATTGTTATTATAATCATTAACATTACAATTATTATCATTAACACTACTATAAATATCTGTACCATTTTTAATTTAGTCTATAGCATGTGTGTATACTGTGTAGGTTGCCTTCCATCCCTCTCTCTCTGTCTCTCTCTCTCTCCCTCTCTCTCCTTCACCCCAACCGGTCGAGGCAGATGGCCGCCCACCCTGAGCCATGGTTCTGCTCGAGGTTTCTGCCTCTTAAAAGGAAGTTTTTCCTTGCCTCTGTCGCCTAGTGCTTGCTCTTGGTGGGAATTGTTGGGCTTCTGTAAATAACATCACAGCAGCAGCAGGATTTTTAAACTTGCAGCTCATTGACATCCGTATCGTTATCTTCATTTTTTATTTATAGATTTATTCATTTGTTTATTCATTTGCCATAAAGAGTCATATTGATCGTCAGTAAAGGTAGTTGAAAACATCATTCCTAAACTTAGCCTCTTTCTCTCTCTCGCTGTCTCTCTCTGTCTCTCTCTCTTCCCTCCCGTCACTCTTGCCCGGCTTTCAAACTTGTCTAGTGGGATACCGATGTGCTCTTTGGTGGCGCCTCATTTCCATTTTTATTTCTCTTTGCCTTTGTAGTGGTTCATCATCTCCCGTCTCGCAGCCTCACTGCCTCCCCGCCCCTCGACCCCTCTCTCTTGACTCCCCCGGCTTTCATCCCTCCCTTCCTTCATCCTGTCCTCATGGCTTGTTTATCTATTGGCTTGTTTGTACAGACGGACGCTGACCCATTAACTGCACCAAACCGCGCCTCCTCTCTCTCAAGATCAGAGAACATGTCTCAGATGTCTAAAAGGACAGACATATGTGTAAGCTTGCCTCCATGTATCTTGTCTGAAATGTGATGTAATATACGGTGCCTTGCCTTCCTGGGATTGTAGAATGATGTGAATTCTGATGCAGGCACTTATTTTAGTGGCATATTTTCAACATACAGTATGAGATAATAAAAGGAACTGATGGAGAGAAAAAAAGGTGACAGAGCGAGAGTTAGAAGCCCATGTGGAAACTAAATAGAAATGATCTATGTGCTATCAGGAGAATAGGTCATGCATTTGTAAACTAGGTCTGAAACTGTCAGATATTTTAGATGTGTTGGAAGCAGAAATAAAACCTATAAGGTAAGTTAAAAAAAATGCATTCATGATACCGTGTCAGACAGCAGAGTAAGAAGCCATGGGTTAAAAGAAGAGTAGAAAAGAGTCACAACAGGACAAATAAAGTTGTGATTTAAGGTGTTATTCCCTACAGCATTTTATGCTGTGGGGAATAACACCATCAGACAGACAGGGGTAGGACAGACGTGACACTGAGCAAAGCATCCTTAGAGACATCAGTTGCTCCTCCCTGTGCAAACTACACTTCTATTCTTTGAAGACAAAACTCTCAGTGGGCTTATAGAGTTGTCACACATCAGATATCACTCAAGGTGGCTGGATTGGGGTGTTGATTGGACTAGTTCTCCGCATCTTGTCAGGGTTTTGTTCCCCAAGCCTATATAATTTAGCTCAATGTTGTGGAGAATAAAGTCATTACAGGGGGCTTGAGGTAAATTCTGTGGGGACAAATAAAAAACTCTCTTTGGAGGATTACATTTAAATGCACACTAATGGATACTATCTATTTCTAACATATGCTGTGATGCAGTATGAGGTATAGCAAGGAAGCTTCACATTCAGAGCTATATTTCTTCTTTTATTGTATTCAAGCACTACTAGTGTGTGGGCTGAGGGCGACACAGAGGATAGATGGAGGAACAGAGGGGAGATTGGGGGTGTGTGTGTGGGGGTGATGGGGGCTGGGGGGGGCTCATTAACCAAAGACTATAATGAGGCCGTTTCATTTGTGCACACTTGTGCCTATTATCTCTCAACTCATTAGACACTAGGGCATGGAGATGGCCCATCCCAAAGTAAAGCAGAGAGTTATCAGGTATGGACTGAGCTAGCCAGGTTCATCTCAGGTTGCTCTGACAGCTGACAGTATGAAATCAAAGCACCAAGCTAGTATAACTTGTGAAGATACAGATCACATATGAAAATAGGCAGGGGCATTAAGTGCAATGAATGTACCTAGAGTGACACTTGTGCAACAACACATTGACATCTACTTGTTAGTACATTCTAACGTACATTGTGGAAAGCAGTCCCTCTCCCAAATATAAAGTTCCATGTTTGTTTTCCTATGAACAGCTGCTGTATATTCTTTAACTGTGTTTTGTGGGGAGGTGTTCTAAAAGAATTTCTAAAGTGTGGTATTCCAGTGCTTTTAAACAGAAAGTTTAGCTGGATAATAGTCACAATGTTGCTCAATGTAACCTACAATATTAAATAAGAACAATATTGAATTGTGCATGAAGCGAATGCTTACACTCTAAAGAATAACTATGTGGTTGTAGTTGTGGAACAACTTTATTAATGGTTAAAAGAAACCAATTTTGCTAGGAAACAGAAATGAACAACATCATTCAGTCTATCATGTCAAAGTCCAATGATTTGTTAACCCATCCATCTACCTAGATCGCCTCACTCCATGAAATTTGTGTCTGACAACATAGCACTACCTCACCACACACCTTAAGCGATTAAGTATTTTGTCAGATATTCAGCCCAAGGGACCTCAAGGGCAGCTGGCAAGACATGGACAACAAAATTGCATTGGCTGTTAGACTGGACCAAATGAGTAGGCATACCTCAATAGGTCAACAGAAGGAGCCAATCTTGAGCACCTGAATGTTGTTGAATTTGAGTTTCCAAGTTCATTGAGCAGAAACAAAGATAGCTCAGCCTTTGGTTTGCAGTTCTTTCTTAGACATTAAAACTGCTTAAATCAATATTTTGTATTGCCAATGGATAAAATATAAGCTATGGATGAGAAAGTGGTTTCTCTTACTGAGCTCTATGTATCTTATAGCTCATTGTTTTGTTTTTACGGCCCGTACGTTCACTGTTTGGGTTCACTCTCCCTTTCATTGTCCTTTTCAGCTGAAACAGGTATTTTCTTTCCACAAAAAAAGCTCACTTAGGGTAACTTTGGTATTTTTTAACCTTGGCCTTATTTTGTCGTGTTCTATGTGACAAATTGGGACCAAATCTTTTGAAATTGGTCCAGTATTGAGCAAGTACACTGCAGTCGGCAACAGTGAAACAGGGCTGCAACGTAATCCTTGCTGGCAATTATGACCCATCAAAGAATGTCCACAAAAGTGCATGTTTTTGTCAACATTGTGGAAAGGATCCCTACAGAGATAGGCCTTTTTTTAGAGTAAGATTCTTTTTATTTAACCAGAAACAGTTGCTATATCGCTCTCATCAAAACACCACCATTGATTAAAATTATAATTTTTACCTAGTAAAACACGGGAGCTGATGGTTTACCACTGCCTCGGTCGGTTAGTTTGTTTGTGTTATTGTGTGACTTTGTTGTTTTTGTTTGTTTGTGTTACTGTGGAACTTTCTCACAAGTCCCACAATAACACAAAGTAATTGATCAAGGCAGCGGTAGACCAGAGAGGTAAAATAACTGTTTTTGTCAAGGGAGTCTGGTGGCTTTGATGAGAGCAATATATTTACCGCCTCTGGTTAAACAAAAAGGATTTTATTCTTTAAATAATATCTAACTCTGCAGGGATCCTTTCCATAATGTTGTCAGACACTTATAATTACAATCTGATTGTTAAATATCTTATATGGTTTTATTAATGTCAACCATGCACAAAACACTGAGAACCACCACTTGCGATGCGATTTTTACAGTGCATCCAGGTGTGTGCAAAAACCTGTGCTCGAACTTGTGAGCAAGCAGAATCTGAAAATAACGAAAACTGTTAGTGAGCTAGACTGACTATTATAAATGAGATTGTTGCCACACTTTATAGCAGTTATACTGCAGTAAGTAATGTTACTGTACTGAATGGGTCTTCCATGGTGGTGTTGTCCCGCGCTGTTGTTGCATTATTGTATATTAAGGTTAACGTAGGGTGACCAGATGAGAATGGGTGAAATTTGGGACGGGGGGGCTTTGGCTACCGGTACATTCAGTGTCAATGAACATTAACACACATGAAAATCAAAACACAACGCAAAAATGAATTATTTTTCTTCATGAAGTCACCTGTCTGTCATTAGGAAAAACACAACTGTGGATATGTAACAGTGGGTAAACTAACTACATAATGAACAGTATTTAATGTTTAATTAGGCTATGATCAAAACTTATGTTAACTCTAATTTTCGGGACAAACTGAACAGGAGTCGGGACAACTGCTCGTAACTCGAATTTTTCGGGACGTATGGTCGCTATAGGGTCACGTAAGTTATAGTGAATCATGTATCGGTAAAACAACACTAAGTGTAAATGGAACGTTATGAAGCCAACAGTGGCAGATACTAAAGTACCTGGCCGCCCCTAATTTCTTGCAAGCTAAAATCAACAATTTGACATAATACCGGTGTTACACAGGATAGTAATATGGATTGTGTTAGCTGGTGAAATAATGTGGAAAGCCATAACCTTACAATTAGAGTACTTTGCACCGGCCGGCATTAGCCGCTGAGCTAACATCATCTAACTTGAGCCACCTAAAGCACAAAATCACTATGTATTTCACATGCTTTGCTGTATTGTTAGTTTACCTGTCCAATATGATAAAAGACAACTCTGGGTCGGTTTTGACGGTTCCAAAACAAAGCGGTGGTACCTCTGTGACTCAAGCCTTTCAGATGTTGACAGTGTTTTCACCTGTTTCGACCTGTCGTTGCTATTGAGTGCAAAATCAGCAGACAAGGCAAGAAGCTCAGGAGCGCACATGCACTTCACAGCCAAGGGATTTTGCTCAAAATCCAAGTCTTCACATAGAAATAGGCATACTGGCCGTCAGAGGTAACAGAAAAAATTTAATTGAATAGACTTTATTAATCCCACAATGGGAAAATTCACTCATTGCATTAAGTCCAGTACAAAAAAACAAACCAAAACAGAAGCAAACAGTAGACAAATAAAATACATTAAATTACTATAAAGGAATTAGAATTGGAATAAATATGTACACTATTTACAAATGCAGGTATGTACAGGTAGGACCGGGGTTAAAAATTTTACAGATTGTGCTAGATAAAGTGCAGTAGTGGTAATGAGTATTGCAGTTGGTGTATAGCATACAATACTAAACAGTAGTCCAATATGATAGTCACATTATGTTGCTTCTGAGTTAAAAAGTCTGACTGCAGCTGGAATGAAGGACCTGCGGTAGTGCTCCTTCTTGCACTTTGGGTGCAGCAGTCTGCTGCTGAAGGAGCTGCTTAAAGACTCCACTGTCATATGCAGTGAGTCCACTGGACTTCAGCTTGACTAGCATCCTCCTCCCACCCACCTGCTCTGTGGAGGTTACCACAGAGCAGAGGTTAGTATGTATAGGCTGTGTCATCAAAACCCCACTATCACATTGCAGCTTTTCAAGAAAAAACAAAGAGCCCATAAAACCATATATAAAAAAATACTTCACGCATATCCTATGTTTGGAGGAGTATGTGTGCTCTGAAGTGAGTGCTTGTGTATGTGCATGTAAAATGAAGATTTCTTCACATCTATGAGCTGACAGCCCGGTATCATACGACATACATACAGTGCACACAGAAATACCAGAGAAATGTCAGATGTTTGCTATGCCAGTGCTAATAAAAGTGTGCTGGCTGAGCGATACAGATGCCCTAAAGGAAGTGTTACTTCTAACTCACCAAGCCTCTTCTACAAAAAGATGGCAAGGATATGAATGCTTCGCTTTAGTACACATTTGCATAGTTATCCTAATAATCTGATTTTCCCCTGGCTGTTATTGTGTTCCCTTTTATAAAAGTGGTTATAAAAAATATTTATTCCAGCAGTCCCATGGGCCAGGTTTAGTCTTCTCTAACAGACCCACTTGAACCTATAGCTTTTTCTTCCAGAAGCTCAGTCTATTATCCAGTAATATGTGGAGGTATAACAGAGATGCAGGTTTTATGGATTTACAGTCATCTATCATCTATATTTTGATCTATTTATCTGTATTATATGTAGGTTTCTTTCAGCTGTTACCTTATAGGGCTCCCTGTTTGTCACAATAGGGGGGGTTCCAATTATTGAGCAGTACTGTCTATCTACTTTTACTAAGACAGCATTAATTAAATAAGCTGTAATGGTTACAGATATGATAAAGTAATAATGAATTTCATTTCACTTTATTGGTTTTAATTTGAGTAGTGCTGCAAGAAGAATTAAATGATGCTGGTGTAAGTGACAGTATAAAGTGATGTTATAGTATCCAGTGGCAACCAGACTGTAGTGCGCTCTGCTTTGAAGTGGGTGCTATAGTAATGAGGTGGATAGAGATATCAAAAAAGTGACACATCAAAGAAGAATGCGTGGACACAAGAGTTATCATAGCACGCGCACAAACACACTCAAACTTTTCTCATTGTTATGCACAGATAAAAAAAAAACACACACACACAAATTTTATACTCGTGATAAATAAATGACCCAAACACACCACCATATCTAAAAGCACACACTATTTATTATTTCTTTTTTCTTTTACATACTCTCTCACACACAAAAAATGTACATGAACATATCATTAACAGCTGTGTTTGGTGGCATTAAATAAATTCCAAATAAACTAACTAGCATAATATGTCCTAAACTGGAAAAAAAAGCTGCTATGCGCCATTTTAACAAATGTATTTATGTGAAAAACTTCCATTAGATTGCTTGTGTGGTTGAACAAATATTGTTGGCTTGGCACCCTTTTCTATATACCGAAGCCATAAGGAGCTAAGACACTTTGGTTACATTGGCCAAATGCTAATCAATCTGTGAAATATTAAATTAGCTTCCAGAAAATATGCCTGTTATTTTTGGTTAAAAAAAAATTGGGGGGTAAAATGTTTCACAACACCTAATTTCTTCTTTCATGCACACACAATGTCCCTAACCCCAATATACACATTTCAAACAGTCCAAGGTCACCCAATTGGCTGTGTCTCAACACTGTGGCACTCCTGTCCTGTTCAGATGAGGATTGTCTTACGTCTGTCCATGTGCACGTCTACCTGAGCATGCACGTTCCCTATTGTTCCAAATCTGAACACATAGTGTTGGCCAGCGTAGCCCAGGTTTCCCCCACTTGTGCCTATTAGGTTTCAAATTAAGGCAGGGAGAGTGCTCGATTAAGAACGCCAGACCATTGATTAGGAAGGGAAGCTAAACCTTCAAACATACACAGGGGAGCGTGTGTGTGTGTGTGTGTGTGTATGCGTGTGTGTTTGTGTGAGTGTTTGCAATACTCAGTGTTCATTGCAAACACTGCGTTTTGAGATCCATCCCCTCACACTGTGCATGGAACCCAGCCACACACTCATAGCACCACATAGAAACCACATTTCTATTGGAATCCACTGAAGTCGTAATCACTGTGGTTATGGGCAATGATGGTTTGTTTTAGTTTATCTTATAAAAATGGAGGCATTTAAACTTCATTCACAGCCACTCTTCTTGATTCTTCTTTCCATGGACACTAACTTAATGGGATATCCACATACAGTATCCTCCCCACATTAAAATATCATGCTGCACAACCTATCAACTTCAAATAATGGTCGCCCACAGCAAGTAAGAGCAGTAGCAGAGCCAAAGGTCCAATGTTGACAAACACTTGCTTCACTGTCCTTAGCAAGGGGTGGTGTTGGGTTACAAATATGTGTTAGAACTATACTGACTGGCCAGTCTTACACCCCAGCTTCACATGGTCGGAACTGTATGGCACATTAAAGCACTGCAGGTAGACTGTGGCAGGTGTGGTAAAGGCGTGCATAATCCTTCAAGTAAGAAAAGTGGGTGAGGAATGCTGTGGATTTTGTCTTTTGTTTGAAGGAATTCTGCTAAGGATTGATTCAGGAAAGCTAATCCTGATTGTCTCTATAGTTACATGAACTTTAAATGTTTAGGGCATGGTCATCCCATAATAAGAGGTAAAAATATGTTGCTGTCCCAAAACTTTATATTTGGAGTTAATTAGAGATGTTATTAATATGTATGTGTGTGTGTGGGGGGGGGGGGGGGGGGGGGG
>NC_060154.1:11929355-11945080 GCF_021292245.1 Micropterus dolomieu
GGGGGGATACACAAACACTATGCTTTGCTCGGATATACACGCACAAATGCACACACATTCCTGTGTATCCACCACCACCTGGCTGTGTGTGTGTGTGTTTTTTTTTTTGTCATGTAGCGCCATTCTTCTGAACAACACATATGCCACCGTGTTCAGTCCAGTGGCCAGAGTGGCAGCACCGAGGTTTGGGCTGAGCAGCGGGCATCGTGCCCTTCATGGTCATGACAGATGGAGCCAGTAGAGACGCAAGGCTATTACAGAGGACAGGGAGGGAGGGCTGGGGAGAATGGAGGGAGTAGAAATGAGTTAGGGAGAGGGAGAAATGAGAGTTAAAGGAAAAGTGGAAAAAGTGAAAAGTATGATTGAAAGGGAGAGAGAAAGATTGAGACGAGGGTGAGGGTAAGTTAGTGCAGATTTGAGAGAGAGGGTAAGGGCAAAAAAAAGGGGGTAAGAAGCTGTAACAAAAAAGGCAGACAAGAAACAAAGGATAAAGAAATAATGAGAGGGGAAATAGTCAAGTAAAAAGGATCAGGAGTCAGTGAGGGAGTAAGAGAGCTTCTGAACAAAAGGGAATTTGAAAGATGGCTTTTAAAAATGACCCACTGCGGCTAGGCCTCATGAGATGCATGTTGTATTGGCAGGTTGAATCCTGGACATTCACACACACCTCTGCCCTAAGTCGATTAGTCTGCAGAAGTGGTTTGCCTCCAGTCTGCTTCCCACTGCCAAGCAAATGGAATGACTGAGAAATAATTACTTTCTGCTTAGTCTAATAAGCAAAAAGGGGAATACAGACGGAGGGAGAGGGAAAGACGGGTAATGTGAGCCTCAAGTCAAGGGCACAGACAAGCATAGGCTACAGGCCAATAAATCTGGATCTGAGAGCGTTCAGACCAATCAAATCTGATTATGAACAATAGCCAGTTGGGCCCATTACCAAGATGGCATATCATTATGGTGGCTCCCCATTAAGAACAAATTGGAAGAATTGCCAACTCACTGTCAATGACGAAACAGTAGCAGTGCAACTGGTAAAGACATTACACATAAGTCAAGAAAATTCTAGAAACTACCTGCTTTAAATTGGAAACTGAAAATGCTGTGGATGCATTAAATTACTTCATAGTGTGTATACTGTTAGCAGTATTGTCGTTTCAGTCTAACAAATAAAAGGCTCTTGTTGGTTTGAGACAGCTCTAAAGGGTAGTCTAAGTATATTGTGTGTTAAAGCATTAATTTTATATTAAATTTTCATGCTCTTATCTTTTTTTTTTGTATTATTCTTTACACTTGTTAAAGCACTTTGTAACTTGTTTTTGAAAAGTGCTCTACAAATAAGGATTATTATTATAAAGCGCATTGTTTAAATTTTAAAAAGGATTTTCACCTGTACCAAGTTAAAAAGGTTTTTAGGAAGGAGTACATACAGGGACGGACCGGCGGGAGGAATCCATTTCAGGCCGAATTGGCCAGGGGTCAGGAGTGTTTATTTTTAAGTTTCTGATATCTTCTGCAGCGAACACTGTCTGTGTGTCTGACTGGGCCAAACCAATACTTTCAATATGGAGGGGGTGTATGAGCGGTCCCTCCCAACTTGGACTGATCTTCGTTTTTGCTGAAATCTGATTGGCTCAACATGTTTTGAGTCCGCAGCTCTACCCCCTCACCCCTTGTGTCCATGTTCTCTCCCCTCCCTGTGTCTCCTGTTAGTCTGTCTCTGTGTTGTCTGGGCGTGGCTTCTCACTCTGGGCCTGGCACTCCACCTGCACACCTGATCCACATTCCACTAATCAAGACTCTGCAGTATATCAACCCGGTTCTTCACCTCACTCGTCGCCAGATCGTCTACTTACCTTAGTGGTATTTGTGCTGTGGCCAACTAGCCTCGTAGTTGATATTCTGTTGTTTGTTTCTCTCAAGATCACTAACCTTGTCTCCCTGTGCTCAGGATCGCTGCCATACCCCGCTCACTGCCTGCCTGGAAATCCTGCCATTGCCTCACTCAGCCCACCGCCTGCCCGGAGGTTCACTTGCTGGTCTCCTTTCCCTGGTCTGCCCTCTGCTCTGCTCACACCCCACTTTTCAATAAACTCTGAATTCCTGGATTGAAACCTGCCCTGAGTCTGCTCTTGAGTCCTTTCCCCTAGTCTGCCATAACATAACAGGGCCGATCAAAGAAGTTTACTTTCCATTTGGAGTGAGTTTAATCTCCAAACATTTCGTCGGGGCTGAAGTCAGCGGTGGGTTGTATGATAGGTTCAATGGAGACGGCAAATGTGGATCAGAGAGTGAAAGAGGGAAAAGGAATGTGTGATGCCAAAAAAATAAGGCAGAATGAGGTAGCTAAATGTGCCACATTAACCGAGGAATATCTTTATGTATATTAGCTGTGGAGATGATGCACAGGGACAGGGTGATGATGACCCCAGTCATGTTGATGAGGAGGGAGAGAAGGGACAGGAGGAGCAGCAGGAGGAAGAGAAGGAGGACAGGGAAGAGAAGCAGCAGGAGGAGAAGGTAATTGGAACCAGACAAAACAGTGAAAGGTACAAGGCAGTGTGTTTTTAGAATTAGAGAATGGATTATTTTAAGTCATATTTATTACTGATTTTCTTCTTGTGCATATGTAACTGTACAATCAGTAAAAGCAGAGGGCCCAGCACAGGGGAAGCTGAGCCAGGGAGAGGCCTATTAAGAGATAAAGATGAGGGATTTGATTTTTATGCACATGCATACACCATCCATCCATCCATCGTCAACAGCTTAGCCTGTAGAGGGTCGCGGGGGGCTGGAGCCAATCCCAGCTGACATAGGGCGAAAGGCGGGTACACCCTGGACAGGTTGCCAGTCCATCGCAGGGACATACATACACACTGCTGTATTTTATGGGAATGTATGCTTGCCTGACCTGGTCTTGTTCAGTGCAGTGCTGCATTGCTTATACAAACTGAAGAGGCAGGTGTCATCCTGAAGTTTCTTGAAGGTCTTCAGCATAATCTGATTCACTGTATACAACAAAAACACTAATACGTATTAAAATAACTGCAAAAAATATTTATGCCCGCCCCCATAAGGGCGCTCGCATAAAAGGCCTGAAAGGGCTGAATTTCTGTCCCAGTACATCCCTGAGTACATCCATTGAAGCTTTTCTTCATTTTATTTATTTATTTGCACATAATCATATGGTATGGAGCCCAAATCAAGAGCTAACGATTAACAAAACGGCACAATGACATGATGACGGCATAATGCTTGGTAAACAAGATAAATTAATACTTAATTTTACCTGGATTCTGTGATCTTACTCATCATTGTGTTTTCTGCCGTAATAGGACAACTCATGGCAAGGACTCCTCAGAATATGCCACTGGAATGAGAAAATAATAAGAAAAATTGGGAGAAAATGCAAATTGTTGTAGATAGCCAACATGAATCATGCACTCATTCCTATTGAACATGAAAATCTGAAAGCAATCTTTACTTTACACCCACATACTATATGGCTGTTGATAATGGTTTGTTAACGTTACCGTACCTTTTTATAGATGTCAGCCTTTTTGGGTTTGTCCCAGCTGTTTTGTTGCCGCTTCTTGTCTGAGTTATAGTGTTGTGGTGGATGCATTTAGTCCCATTACTTCCATCAGTAACTTAGTTTTTTTCCGTCCAAGAACCCATAACATTAGCATTACTGCTGCTTATTAGTGGTCAACAAGCTAATTTGAGGAGATTGTTTTGGGCAATAAAAAGGTTATTTACCAATCAGGGACTGCTATATGTGCTTTTCTGAATGTCTGCAGGTTGTGGAATAAGACTAAATTATAGTTCCATTAACCCATACTTTACATTAACTAACATTAGCATTATTGTTTCACAGTTTCTGATTTTTTAATTTGTATATGTAGTTTGAGGCTTGTTTTCTTCTCAGGAAAAAAAGATAATCATTTCATTTTTTGAAGTATCAGAGAAGCTGCATCCATGGATTCTGTCTGAGAGAGTTAGTACACACACACATACAGTCTGTTGTAACTTATACTCTTACAACCACACCAGGGTGTCTTTGGATATCTCCACTTTTCTTTTACCTGCTCTTGTTTGCTCTCCAAAAACCCAAAGCTTTCCTTTTCTGTGGCCTTCCTTTACAAATGCAGCATGCACAGCCTTATCCTTTCCCCTCACTGCCTCTAACCAGATCAGTGTTTCAGTGCCATGACCTATTTACCCTCAATGCCTCTCAACCCTACTAACAGCTCAGCTTCTCAGGGTGGACAGCCACTGAACCCTGTTGCCCCAAGCTTAGTCATCACCCAGCATTTCAGCTAGGATTACTGTCACACAATGCATAGCCAAAATTTCCAAACCAGATGAACAATAACACTTAATAGGAGGTTGTAATTTTAAAGCTTGAAGCCTTACTTTTGGAAAACATCCACCATGCCACTGGTCATGTGACACCTGACTGCTTGGCTATTGTGCACCAGCTACCACAGCATTGAACACCTTTCACAGGTGAGATTTTGCCTCAGATGCAGTCAATTAAATTAAATTTTTACAAAGTCACGGCATGGAGAACTTTCTAACCCCACACTATTGAGGCTCCTGTCCCTGGGCCCCTGGATATCCTATTAAAGAGAAAAAGAGAACCAGTTGAGAAGAAAATTCATTATAGAAGCAGCAAAATGGACATAGAGTTTGGTGAGTTGTCGTGAAGTATTTTTACTTTATTTGAAGGTTTTTTCATAGGACAGAAAACACTTGAACATGTGAAATATGGAGTTAATATGCCTGTATTCAAGACTGCCATAGAGGGCAATCCGAGTGAACCTGCAAATCCAGTCAGTCAGGCATTTGTAAAACTTGTGAAGAATGTTAAAAATACAAACTCACCAATTTCAGATGATTGTAAGGTAACACAAAATGATTTACCCTGAAAGAGAGAGGGTAACTTCCATTCCATCTAAACGAAGAAAAAACAAAAATTCTACCTTACCCACTGATTAAATATTTAAGTGAGATTAGTGTTATAATTAGCATTGTTGCAACACCATATCTGAGGTTTAATAGCATTTTACATGGTTTTACTTCAAAATCAAAGCATGCAAGTCACTTCTGTAAAGTGGTTTTGTTACATTACTTCTGTATGACAGCTTGTTTTCTGCCACTTGAAGAATGTTTTGCATTCAGTGTGTTTGTATTTTAAACATTTTTCCTGTAATGATTTTTATTGGTGCCTTCTAGTTATCCAGAATGGTTCAATTGTTTTCTGCTTTCACTTAATAACGTCAAATGTATTTGGTGTTACTGAACTGATTGGACTGACATTTGATAGCGAATGATAGTTGTCAATGTGCTGGATGTTTTCCTGTTTGTGTATCATAAACACAACCTGTCTTGAGACAGTAGGAAGTATTTTATTATACAGTTGTTTTTGCAGTGCTGTATAAAGATGAGTATTTTTGTCTTTTTGTTTTAATTTGTGGCATTACAATTAAATTATTGGGAGGAAAAATGCAGTCTGCCCGCTTGTTGGAAATGATGATTCCAAAACCCACATGAAATAAATATATGTATAATGCTGGTGAATTAAATAATCCTTTTGGATGACCTTCCAAAAGGCCAGGTTCCTTATTTTTTCCTGTCAGTTTGGCATAATCATTATTTTATCTGTTCATCTTTTCATTTATTTATGATGATGACAGTGTACTGGCACATGCTCAGCATGCTCGGAAATCGTGAGGGGACTAATTAGTTAGCTCTTTCGTAGGGGGTTGAGACCATTACACAGCCTCCAGTTTGGTTTAAATTCAGGTAATGACTACCAGAGTGTGTGTGCGGCACTGGTAATGGCTGAATGCTGCCACCCGTCTGCCAGGCACTGCTGTGATGGGGGCATGTTTAAAACCTGGCAAACCAGCCTCGTCACCTGGCATACTGGTCCCTTACCGGCCTCAAGGTCATCAAGCTTGGCATGCTGCGTTGGAAAGCTGTAGGGGTGTGTGTGAGAGGCATCCCTGAACAGTCTTGATGGGCTGCCATGTTGTAGCAAGGGTCCCTCTTCGCCTGCAGCCATCTAAATCCTACCTTTTATACACACACACGGCTTCAGCATCCTTCTTAAACAGGCTAACGTTACTTCCTTTCCTAGATAACCATACAAATAAGTGTGGTGTGATGTGATGTACATTTATACATCACATCACATCACCCAATCTCCCTGTTGATGTCTTTGTCAGGAACTGCTGTGATATCAGACATCAGCCATTTCGAAGAGATCAGAAGGAGGGCATAGATTGGTTCAGATTTAAAGCTTGGTTTATTCCATCTGGAAATCAGATGTACATAGGGTTAATGAAGTGGATGCACTAATACACCACCGTCACCTCAGATTCCCCTCTCAGGTCTTGTATCATCTCCTCATTTACCTTCCCATTCAACGTTTCTTTTCTCGTCTGAGTTTTTGTCATAATTGTATGGATGAGTTATAGGAGTCTCAAGGGTTCGTTCAGCTCTGACTTAACCTGTGGTTATAGATCTGAGATAGTTTTGATACATGTTGCATGGATGTATCTGAGGTTCTAGGGGAAAAAAGCTTAGAATGAGCCCCTGTGATCCTGGATGTCATTCATAACCAAAATCTCATATTTTTCTGATCATTAAGAGGTCTTTGAAATCTACAGTCAGTGACAGAAAAAGGCACACATTTTGATGGTTTGTCATTAACTGCTGCAATTTAAAGACACACTGTTGACAGTCTTGAAGATGACTGCATTATAATAACTTGCTACATGGTGATATTATCTGATCATTTTCACATGAAGGTGTGAAGGACTTCCACTTAAAGTGATGATTTCATTTTTTAATAGATAATTTTTAACACATACACCTCCATTAGAGGACAGGGTCAGTCAACAAGCCAGCCATTCCGCTGCACTGACCTATTTAGGCTGTTGTGCTATTACATCAATATTCACAATAGCAGAGAACAAAGTCTAAAAGGGGGAACTGATTTCATGACACCACAATAATATCATTATAATGCGCTTATGAAGTGCCGTACGTCATAAGGCTCCAGTGGTAAACAGGACAACATGCATAAACATGATATACTGTATAATGAAATATTATATTGTATCATATACCCTGATCTGATTATTTCATTGTGGGTTATTGGTGTGTATATGATAACTTATATGATAATATTTATTAAAAAATTTATTAAAATCTTTTGCTACTTAGGGGGAGTGAAATACGGAAGCCCTAAGCAGCTATCCATTCAAATTTTTTTTTTACTGCGTTTTCTTGTGATAACAGCATAATTTTCTTGTGATTTCGATAACAAATCATAGCTGAATAGAGGGGTCCACAGGTGGGTTTCTTTAGGATAATTTCAGACAAATTATCAGTGTGTGTTATCAGTGTCACTGGTTACCTCAGTTGGTAGAACACAGGTTGTAATCCATGGACTGTGTATTAAAACCCCTGTTCTCACCCATTTTTGTTTTGTTTTTTATTATCCTCTTCAACAAAGTTGTTATGAAGAGTTTCAGGGTAATCCAGTCACACATTTCCTGACGGCTATTTCAAAGGTTCGGAAATTGCCATCAGGAAATGCGTAATGGTAAATGGATTCCCCTGAATGGAAGCACAGGAATTTCCTCTGCCTGTGAATGACGGGGAATTGAAAAGTCCATAGGTTGATAGATGGGGACCAATCACAGGGATGCACACAATCCAGCATGTGCTTTATTGTGAGCATATGAAACATTGTCTTCATAAGAACTTTGTTGAAGAGAATTATGGAAAAAGAAAAAAAAGATGGTCTTCCATGAGGATTGAACACACAACCCTGAGACTACAAGAATGCTTTACCAACTGAGCTAACCAGTGACACTGAAAACAACACACTTAAATTACCATTCAGATGTAGTTTACCATGTTAAACTACTGTACTACTTGTTATCTCAAGATCACAAGATAATTATCCCGTTATCACGGGAAAACAGAGTAAAAAACATATTTGAATGGATGGCTGCTTTGGGCTTCTGTAATGAAACAAGCTGAAAACTCAACATTGATATGATTTCACCATATAAAGATATAACAAATTATTATCTGTTCAAACATCCATCAGACACAAGAAACATTAGCATTCATAAGTCATGTGTGTGGACACCTGACCAGTCCAATATTCATCTCATGTCTTGGTCTCCACCAGTTGATGAGAGTGAATCAAAACAAATCTGTTGGCTTTGAAAATAAAATAATGAGCCCAAAGCTTACTGCTTAGATTGTGGGTTTGTCACTGAGTCACACTTTTTACATTATCCAGTCACATCCAATCCAATCCATAGTTGATATAAAAATATAACTTTAAAATCTTAAAAACAAGATGTGTCAAGACTGTTTCTAGCACATACTTTTGGGGCAGAAATACAGGTACACTGTGTGACTTGTCAGTGAGTTTCAGTACCGCCTGACACAAATGCGATACAAGGCCAACAGGACCCCTCAGTGGGCACAATCTACAAGGAAATACAATAGATAAAAAAGAGGGAAATAAAAGACTTGGTTACTGAGGATAAAGTGATGAAGATTCACTTTTTTCTTATTGAGAGTGAACATTAGTGGTCCTTGAAGACTTTAGGTCAATTTGATCGGAAGGGGTTAATTTTCTTCAATTATCTAGTGCTTATAGGATCAACTAGCAATAATGCCAGCTGAAAGAATAAAGCGGGAGGGCGAGGGAATTTGCTTGAGTTGATGCTTACAAATAACAATTTAGTCCTCATATTTCAGCTGTATGGTTCTGTGTTTTGTTTAACCACTGCCCTGTGTCTCCTGTCTCAGCATTTAATGGAAATTTTATTTTCCTCTCATTTTTCACGTCAGAAGATTAAAAACATAATGGTTATGTTGTTTTCAGCTGGGAAATGTCCAGAAACCCAAAGTGTGTGAAATAAAAAAAAATAGCAATAAACAATAATTTAGCCCCTTTGTTTATCTTTTTCTTTTCCCCCTCTCCTTTCAAAAGCAATCTTCATGTTTATTGGGTTGGAATTAAATCCTTCCTCAAAATCGCAATAGATGTTATGTTTGCTCGACTCTATAATTTATTGTTTTGTTGGTGATGGAGACTTGAGCGATTAAACGTCTAAAAGAGCCTACATTCCTAAATACAGAGCTACTGAGGTAGAAAAGAGAATAATGAGATGGTTAAATTATTGATTTGAACATGACAGGACCACTGCCCCTCTGGGTACACTTCATCAATATTTTCCATACAATTTAACCCAGTGCTGCCAGGACGTGCCTATACATAATAAGTCTCTGAATGATGTTCTAAACTGTCATTCACACATGGACACATGCACATACTCACGCACATGCAGCCCACCCCCCACACTGCCATACATTATTAAAGACTGGGAATCATTGTGTTCCTTCCAACTAAGGACGCCTATTTTCTGTCCCCCCTCACTGCATTTTGCCATTGTAAAATCACTGTCACCCCTTTCACAATGCACATGCTACATAGCTGGACTAAATGGCTAGTGTTATCTGGACCTGGATGAAACAAAACTCTCTGTTCTAAGTAAAGCACCAGCTGGACTGATATGTCCATCACTGCTGGCTAGTGTAAAGGCGAAGGGACAAAGCAGTTTTGTCAGGTCCAAGGAGGCTGTCAGTGAGTATTCCAGCTTGTTGTATTCCCTTCATTCTCTGCACTGCCAGCTGAACCAGAGTAAGAAGACAAATCCCAATAGTTATCAGTCAACAACAAAGGGGATGCTATATTGTTTGGAGTTGTGTGCTGCTAGGGCCTCTGTGCTAGCTGTGTGGATTGTGGGTATGAGGTTGTCCCCACTAGGTGCCTTCTCCAGCCAGATTTTGCCTTGTGCTCACTGGCTGAAATATTGAACAAGCTTCTGGATTTTTCTTCATGTCTCCACAGGCATATGTGAAGAGCTTAGCACCATGTAATGTCTTTCAATCCATCAAAAGCAGTAAGGGGGGGGGGGCACATGCTCCCTGTTTATTTTTACAACAGTAGCCATTGTAAAAATCTCTCCATCCTGAATTAGTAGCACAACACCCACTGTGTCGTTCCCAGGCTTTACAGTGGAGGCTATTCATTAGAGTAACCCAAATAAAACACCTGCTTTTAATTGATGGTTGCTAGAATACATCCATCCATCCATCGTCAACCGCTTATCCTGCATACAAGATTGCGGGGTGCTAGAATACATCGGATAAGTTAATTTACATTCAGTCTAAATCAATTTCTCTTTTAAATAAAATATTGCACACAGTATAATGTGCATCACATGGTCTCAGAAGTGGAACCACAAGTAGGAATAACATTTGTAAGTTGCCAACATTGTCACATTGTTTAACACTTGTGTTTTGTTGACATTGGCTTTACTTCCTTGTTGTTTGGGCTATCCCGGACCCCTTTGCTGTATGTGTATAAATAATAACAGAAAATGCAGTTCTTTCTGTCATAAGTATTTTTTTTCTTCTGACCTTATTTAAACCAAATATTTTAAAAAGCCTTCTCTTTGTCAAATGGTACATTTGACTGAAGAGACAAAATATTAAAATGGCCATAAAGCATTTTTATTACACCAAACAAGACAATATTTCATGTTTTATATTATGAGCCATTCATGAACAAATACTGTAAATGTTCATTATGTTTACCAAAATGTTAGTCAGATATATTAACAATATTACATATTATGATACAATATACAATATGATACATATGTTTGAGGTCATTTAAAACTGGTATAAAACTAGAGTTAATGGAAATGTAAGTAGAATTATATTAGATTTGGTAAGGGTGTATAAAAAGTAATCTCAAAACAGAAATCGAGTGCACGTGAAAATGCATTGCATTTCTAAATGTTTTCAACTTGGGTCTCCGAGAGCCCGAATGGAAGTACTGTGTCATTTTCTGTAGCAAATTCTGAAACATGCCATTAGTTAAAAATCTGTATGTTTTTTAAACTTTTAAGAACAGGCCAGGGTCTCCAGGATTAGGGTCTTAAATGCTTCCACTGTGTTGCCTCTTCTTTAAATCTGTGTCATTTCACTATGTTGAAAAGAGACCTTTGACATCTAGTTTTATTGCTTGAAGTTTTTCTCTTTGTAAAGGGGTGTTTAGTCAGGATCAAATCTACCAATCTAGGGCATCATGGTTGCACTAAGTGGGACATATGCTGTGTGGCCTCCTCCAGTTTATTTCTGGCCAATGATCTTTGTTGCTTGTTGTTCCCTTTCCCTCTCTTACCATGTTTGCTTGTCAATCTCGACTGTCAAATGGGGGCAAAATAATCTTTGAATGGCTATTTTCCTTGTCTAAAAGATTATTTGAGGCTGAAGTGAGCATCACCAGACTTCAGTTCATGTTTCAGATGATGCAAATATATATGGGGCCATAGAATAATGATTATGACTACATTATCACACTTGGTAATGCACAAAGCTAATATTGGTAAAATGCTGTGTTTGTGTTGTGTATCCTGAGGGTAGAATATTTAACAGAACCCACCCAGACAGTTACCCTGAGGGGCAGGGTGACCTCAATACACTGATGGAGAGACTTGTAGACAGTTATTTCTGTCAAACAAGGGACACAGGACACCTAGCGGCTGGGAGGGGTTGTCCCAACTGCACAGACCAATCGCATGGTGGAAGCACCTTATCCTTGCTTTGGCAACATAACAATGTCGAATTAAATCAAATGTCTCACTCCTTTATAACAGAGTTTTACAATGGCATATCACAAATGGGTAAGGTCTTTATTTACTCATTCCCTGCAAAGAACCAGTGCTGTGAATACACCAACCGTGTTACAATGACGGCTGTTTCAAGGTTACTTAACTGATAACATATACTGTACATTGCATGTTCAGCAGGGCAATCATTACAGCCACTGCTGTCCACTGCTGCTCCTGCTGACTATATCCTGTTTTATGCTTTACAAAGAGCACACATCCAAATGAGTAGTCAGGTACAGGGGAGACAGTGCATCAAAATTCAAAGTGTCCAACTATACATTGAGCTACAACATGAGTTTAAATACTAATTTTCTCTTTACCCCGTCTTTGGTCAGTCTATTTATCACTGTATTTCTCCCATCTGATTTATTCAGATCAAGATTCTAACTGTATGAGACCAAACTTATTCAAGATTTTCACATCTGTTTTTCTCAGCTTGTGCGATTAAATTCCCCTATACATTTTCCATCCAGTCTTATAGTATATGAACATTTTGGAAAGCTGCTATATATTTTTTGTAAATATTTAATCTATCAGTGCCCATGGAATTGTTTCAACAATATCTGACTCTTAAATCAAATACAAAGTTTGGAGAACTAACCGTGTTCAGAAACCTCTTCTACAATGATACACACACTGTGGGTTCAGTCTTACAGTGACATCTTAAAAGGGCTAAGCTTTCTTAAAAAGGTCACAGAGATACCAAATACATCAGGCTGAATGTCACAGAAATATGTATAAAATGCATAAAACATATTTTTTTAATTTGTCGCATTGATGGGACTATAGAGTCTTGGGTCATAATTTCACATTTTCAGTGTCAAATGTGTGAGAAAGCAGGATATGTTGATGATTTACCAGCACATGAAACAGAACTGAAAAAAACAAACAAACTGTATATGTGCAGCGCAGTATACACTACAAAAGACAGTAGTGCTCTCTTAAAAACACATGTGTGGCTTTGTCAGACATTAATTACGGAGAGTTAGTAACTCAAGCCATGGTTGTCTTATACCTCCCCTTCCCAACATCAACATTTTTACATCATGGTATAATTTTTTCATGTTAGAAGAGCTTTTAATGGCAGGTGGAACTACTCTGGCTTGATCAAGGGATATATATGTGCTTGAGGGAAGGAATAATGGGTGAGAAGTGTGCACAGTAGTCATCCCCTATGCAATGATGTTATGATCATGATAAATCCTTCCCCTCTAAGCCATAAGAAGCTTGATGTAAAATCATGTTATCAGGGGTACAAGCAATAAAGCTGTGGCAACCCTACTGCAATTGTTAGGATTCTTCTTGTCCCATAAAAGTATCAAGGTCTTTGAAACCGTAACAGCTACAGTTTTCAATCTCGGCAGATAGGTTGGAAATCTCACCCACTACTACTACACTACACAAGATGGTGGTGCCATAACAACAAATTCATGTTTTGGCATACACTTTTTAACTGTAAGGCTCAGAAACAACATTCTTTTTTCTGAAAGTATATCTGGACCTATCTGGAAAAAAAGTTCTTTTTGGATTTTTGATATTCCCTATGGTTTTGAAATCACACAATTTTACATAAACACTCAAATCAAAATTGACTTGTGCTGTTGAAACCAAACTTGTTGCATATGTTCTGATGCTGGGTCCAAATTCAGCTGAGCAGTCCCGGGATATTCTGCTACTAGGGGGCACAAAAAATGCGAAAAGTTGTAATTGTTGTAACTGGCTGCTTGGACTTGTATGAAATTTTATTTGCATGATTTAGGGTCATGACCTTGATGATGCATAACATTTAGTAAAGATTGATTAAAGTGGCCGTGGCTTATTCCAAGAAATGTGAATTTCTAGACAATTCACATTCCAAAGATCAAAAAAAGTACACATCTACTGAGGTGTTATCATAGTTTGCCTCACTGCAATCTATGATCAATTCAGAAGTCTATGATTCTATATTTTTCAAAATATGCAAAATCAATAAACATCTATAACTCGTCATTCAAATTCAGACAAAAAATAACAGGTAGTCTCTAGATGGAAGACCGTGAGACCAAGAGATCTTGCTATAATGTGTACTGTATGCACAAAATATAAAAGAATATTTAATCACCATGAACTGACTGTTGTAAGCATTTTAAGTTTAAACAGACAATTTGGCACATGTGATGTCACTGCCTTAACTTGTAAGAAGGTAAGGAAGTCAGATCTCCCCAGTGGTGCAATCAGTAAGTCACCTCCTCTGGAACTACAAAGGTCCAGGGTTTAAATACCCAGGTGGCCAAGTCCTACTTGCTGAAAAAGTGGCAATTCATGCATGTAATGTAATGTTTGTGTTTTTAAGTGCTTAATTGAGGTCATTAAGTCAAAGATTGCCTATTGTGACCCCATGAAAATTTATTTTTATTATTATATTTGTCTGTTCATCAAATGCAGAGTTTTGCTTCCTGTGAAGCACCCAAATGCCCACAATCTGCTTGGACCCGGTCATTGCAGCTTGCAGTGCTATTTTTTGAATGTATCCATACTTACATATCTTCTGTCATGTGCAACATTTCTGTTGAAAAAAATTAATAATGCAAATTACTTCAAGACATCAAACACAAAAAAACAAATGCTCATGGTTGCCGTTGCTAGGCGACAGTGGCTGGTATGCCAAGGTGCACAGCCATATATACACTGTAGGTCTTAGCATATGGCGTGTAAGTTTTGTTCACTGAAGTGTGGGTAATGCTGATGGAGCATGACTGTACATTAGATATGGAACCAGCTTTACATTAAAATGTGTTAAATTGATTAAATGCAACAACCTGTTAAAGCATAGAATAACTAGGTCTGCATTTTGCAGTTTTTGCATGAGTGGTTGAGGCAGAGAGAGAGAGAAACACATGCTACTTCATCAGGTTAGTGATGCCAACAAGCTACAACTACAGCTGTAACAGTATGTGCAGTTCCTTTTCAATTGCAGTGTAAAAATATAATAAATGACAGTTTAGGCCTGAAAGACATGCTTTATTTGATAGATAGATAGTTAGATAGATAGTCAGATAGATAGATATATAGCGAAACTCAGTGGAAGAAGATATCTCACCCATCCCATGCTCAGCAGTACAGCTCAAATGGCAAGTCAATATTTTCTCAAGCCTAACTAACATATTAATAAACCTGTCAGTCACGCATAAAAAAGGAGGAGCAATGCTTGTTTTTTTTAAGTATGGTGAAAGAACAGCAAGGACATTTCTATGACCTCATGGCAAGTCCACCAATAGAACTAACACCACTGTTATAGCTGTTCCTTATTATCAGGCTGCTCGAAGAAGTCCATTAAGACTCTTCAGCTGATCCAGAATGCTGCAGCACGTGTTCTGACAGATATTGATATTTCTCCTGTCTTAGCTTCTCTGCATTGGCTTCCAGTAAAATCCAGAATAGAATTTAAAATCATTCTTCTTACCTACAAAGCTCTTAATGGTCAGGCACCATCTTATCTTAAAGAGCTCATAGTACCTTACTACCCTACCAGAATGCAGGGTTACTTGTGGTTCCTAGAGTCTCCAAAAGTAGACTAGGAGCCAGAGCGTTCAGCTATCAAGCTCCTCTCCTGTGGAACCAGGTTCCAGTTTGGGTTCAGGAGGCAGACATCATGGCTCAGGTGAGTCCTGAACCATCCCTTAGTTATGCTGCTATAGGCCTAGACTGCCAGCGGATTTCCTATGATGCACTGAGCTCCTCTCTCCTCTACTTTCTCTCCCTCTGTATGCAACCTCATCCCATTATTGCATGTTACTAACTCAACTTCTCCCCTTTCCAGTAGTCTTGTGCTTTCTCGTCCCTCTCCTCTCTCCTCCTATCACTTCCTACAGGTGTTTCTGGCTCTGGAGCTGTGGAGTCTGGATCTGTGGTTGCAAGTCACCTGCTGCCCCCGTGTTCCTGCTCGACACCCTCTGCTACAACTAT